>NC_063333.1:25069134-25074070 GCF_021869965.1 Rhincodon typus
TGTGTTCATCCAGCTCTACGCCTTGTTGTCTCTTTTACCAGGATGTTGCCTGGAATGGAGGGAAGGTCTTATGAGGAAAGTTTGAGAGAGCTAGGGCTTTTCTCTTTAGAACGACAAAGGATGAGAGGTGACTTGATAGAGGTGTACAAAATGATCAGAAGTATAGATTGAGTGGACAGCCAGAGACTTTTTCCTAGGGTGGAGGTAGCTATTACAAGGGGGCATAGTTTTAAAGTGAGTGGAGGTAGATATAGGAGAGACGTCAGAGGTAAGTTCTTTACTCAGAGAGTGGTAGGGGCGTGGAATGCATTGCCGGAGCGGGTAGTGGAGTCGGAGTCGGCCTCATTAGGGGCATTTAAGCGGCTATTAGATCGGCATATGGATGATAATATAAGGTAGGGGTGGAGGTTCGATAGACCTTAGGTTTAGGTAAAAATTTTGGCACAACATCGTGGGCCAAAGGGCCTGTACTGTGCTGTACTGATCTACATTCTATGTTCTAAATAGGGAGGGAGGTAAAAGAGGTGGCATTGCTAATCAAGGATGGTATCACAGCTGCAGAAAGGGAGGTCGTTGAGGAGGGTATTCTACTGAGTCAGGGTGGAAGTCAGAAACAGGGAAGGAGCAGTCAATTTATTGGGAGTTTTCTACGGACCCCCCAATAGCAACAGAGACACTGAGGAACAGATTAGGAGGCAGATTTTGGAAAGGTGCAGAAGTAATAGGGTTGTTGTCATGGGTGACTTCAACTTCCCTAATATCAACGGGAACCTCCTAAGTGCAAATAGTTTGGATGGAGCAGATTTTGCCAGGTGGTTTCCAGGAAGGATTTCTGACTCGATATGTAGATAGGCCGACTAGAGGGGAGGCCATATTGGATTTAGTGCTTGGCAACAAACCAGGCCAGGTGTCAGATCTCTTGGTGGGAGACCATTTCGGTGATCGTGATCACAACTCCCTGACCTTTTCAAGAGTCATGGAGAGGGATAGGAGCAGACGGTATGGGAAAGTATTTAACTGGGGGAGGAGGAATTACAATGCTATTGGGCAGGAACTGTGGAGCATAAATTGGGAACAGATTTTCTCAGGGAAATGCTGGAGAGAAATGTGAATGTTGTTTAGGGAGCAGTTGCTGCAAGTGCTGGATAGGTTTGTCCCACTGAGGCAAGGAAGGGATGGTAAGGTGAAGGAACCTTGGATGATAAGTCATGTGGACCATCTAGTCAAGAGGAAGAAGAAAGCTTACTTAAGGTTGAGGAAGCAAGGATTGGACAGGGTTCTAGAAGGTTACAAGGTACCCAGGAAGGAACTGAAGAATGGAATTTGGAGGGCTAGAAGGGAACATGAAAAAGCCTTGGTGGGTAGGATTAAGGAAAACCCCAAGGCATTCGATACTTAAGTGAGGAACAAGAGGATGGCCAGAGTGAGGGTAGAGCCGATCAGGGATAGTGGAGGGAACATGTGCCTGGAGGCGGAGGAGGTAGGCAAGCTCCTTAATGAATAATTTGCTTCAGTATTCACTAGTGAGAGTGACCTTGTCATTTGTGAGGACAGCATGAAACTGGCAAACATGCTCGAACAGGTTACTAACCCACCCTAGAATTTTTGAAAAACATGAGGATAGATAAGTCCCCTGGCCCAGATGGGATATACCCAAGGTTTTTATAGGAAGTGAGGGAAGAGATTGCTGTGCCTTTGGCAATGATCTTTGCATCCTCTCTGTCCACTGGAGCAGTACCAGATGATTGGAGGGTGGCAAATGTTATTCCCTTGTTCAAGAAATGGATTACAGATCAGTCAGTCTTACTTCTGTGGTGGGCAAATTATTGGAGAGGATTCTGAGAGATAATATTTATATTTATTTGGAAAAGCATAGTTTGATTAGAGACAGTCAGCGTGGCTTTGTGAGGGGCAGGTCATGCCTCACAAGCCTTATTGAATTCTTTGAGGATATGACAAAACACATTGATGAAGGTAGAGCAGTGGATGTGGTGTATCTGGATTTTAGCAAGCATTTGATAAGGTTCCCCATGGTAAGCTCATTCAGAAAGTAAGGAGGCATGGGATTCAGGGAAATTCGGCTGTCTGGATACAAAACTGGCTGTCAAATAGAAGACAGAGGGTGGTAATAGATGAAAACTATTCAGCCTAGAGCTCAGTGACCAGTGGTGTTCCGCAGGGATGTGTTCTGGGACCTCCGCTCTTTGTGATTTTTATGAATGACTTGCATGAGGAAGTGGAAGGGTGGGTTGGTAAGTTTGCCGATGACACGAAGGTTGGTGGAGTTGTGGATAGTGTGGAGGGCTGTTGTAGGTTGCAACGGGACATTGACAGGATGCAGAGCTGGGCAAAGAAGTGGCAGATGGAATTCAACCCAGAAAAGTGTGAAGTGATTCATTTTGGAAGGTCGAATTTGAATGCAGAATACAGTGTTAATGGTAGGATTCTTGGCAGTGTGGAGGAACATAGATCCCTCAAAGTTGCCACCCGAGTTGATAGGGTTGTAAAGAAAGCGTATAATACGTGTTAGCTTTCATTAGCAGGGGGATTGAGTTTAAGAGCCGTGAGGTTATGCTGCAGCTCTATAAAACCCTGGTTAGACCACACTTGGAATATTGTGTTTAATTCTCGTCGCCTCATTATAGGAAGAATGTGGAGGCTTTTGTGAGAGCGCAGAGGAGATTTACCAGGATACTGCCTGGACAGGAGGGCAGGTCTTATGAGGAAAGGTTGAGGGAGCTAGGGCTTTTCTCATTGGAGCAAAGAAGGATGAGAGATGACTTGATGGAGCTGTACAAGATGATGAGACGCATAGATAGAGTGGATAGTCAGAGACTTTTTCCCAGGATGGAAATGACTATCATGATTGGGCATAATTTTAAGGTGATTGGAGAAAGGTATAAAGGAGATGTCAGAGGTAGGTTCTTCACACAGAGAGTGGTTTGGTGCGTGGAATGCACTGCCAGCAGTGGCAGTAGAGTCAGATACATTAGGGACATGGATGATAGTAAAATGAGGGGTACGCAGGTTAGTTTGATCTTCGAGAGGGATAATAGGTCGGCACAACATAGTGGGCCGAAGGGCCTGTACTGTGCTGTACTGTTCTATGTTCTATTAATTATGGGGCATAAAATTTGAGTGGGATATCTGTATAAGGTAATGATTCGCAAGTAGGTAATGTTCTGGTTACATTGGGATTAGGATTAGTATCCATACCTTGTGATAACATCACGCACAGTCTGTGGGTGGAGAAAGAGAGTCTATTCTTGGCTTCTTGGGGTGCAGATGCAATCAGTGCAGCACCTGAGAGTCCTAGTACTTATGTCTAACTAGTAATGTAGTTGTACCTATTATTAGCATCCAATAAACTACCTTGTTAAACAAAAACAGTGCCTTTTCTGTATAGAACTCCAACGTGATGTATTGTCGACCACTGACCATTAGTTAGGCTCTGGACAAAGTACAGACGGGTGAGAATTGGTGGTAATGAGCCATCTCTAACAATCCTTGTGTTGAACCACTTACTCCCAGAGGTGGTAGATACCCCAAGGTGTCAATGGTGGCAACTAGGTGAATACCACAATAACCACTGCTTGGAGTTTAACAACACAACTTGGAGTTTGTGGGGTTTCAATGTTACGTTACAATTTTCAGCCAAAATTTAAAAGCTGCTGTCTGTTGTCAGATTGGTGATAAACAAGGGTATCATAATTTAAGTTTTAATGTCTAATTGTTAAATAGATTCATTTTATTTTAAAGAGAGAAGCATAGCCTTGAAATGGCTGCAGTGAACAACTTTCTACAGATTGAGGCAAGTTTCAGGGGATCCAATCAGAATAAATTTAGCTGTTTGCACACAGATTACAAGTTTTATCTAAATGGATCAAAAGTAGGCAACTGAGTCAATGTAAAAAAATTTACATCGCCTGGTTTAATTCATGTGTATATGAAAATTTTACGTACTGAGACATAAACATCTCTTGCCAATTATCCAATCTTGGATAAACAATGGAGATAGTTCACTGTGTAATCTGGAGTCTACCTTTCAATAGCTAATTTTGAACAACGGAACCAAGAGAAGTAAAAGTGGATTTGTAAGCAAGAACTGGAAGACTCTCTACCCCTCTCTTCTTGTTTCTTTTCATTGTCGAAGAATCTATTGGCAAACCAAAAGCAACATGGAAAAGCGACAGTTGACCAACACCTCAAAGATGTCCACAGCTGATGATACACATCAATCATTTACTAACTATGGTCTCAGGTTAAGTGTCTAACAGCTCGAGTACTTATTTTTAACTGTGTAACCTTTATTTGCCCCTTTGCACTTATTACCTTTGTTTGTCTGGGTGTTTGACGCCACATTTGTATTAATTCTCTTTCTAGAAATTTGTTTGAAAGAAAACATCTCTTTTCCCACTCAAGAAATTCTTGGTAATTGACTCCTTCATTTTCTAGTGAATTACATTTTAATTGAAGTGATGATAGCAGAGTGTTAAAGGAGAAGAAAAAAAATTGTTGTAGCCAATTGAGAATGGGTTAAAAAGAAGCCAGTTCCCCTTCCTCAGCTGGTCATACCAATATGTAATTTCGCAGAAGGTCACTCACTGATGTTACCTCAGCCAATGTCAAATGAGTCAGTAAGTCAGTGAGCACAGAGAGCAAGCTAATTGTTGATTATGCTCTTTAACAGCCCTGAATTTTGTTTCCAAGCATTACAACATTTTAAATTGTAGGGATTGTTTACATTGTGCTATTCAAACTGGATTAGTAATCCAGTGAGCTGGCCTAATACTCTGAAGATTTGAGGTGAAGTTCCATCATGGTAGCTGGGGGAATTTAAATTTAATTAATTTATAAATCTGGAATAAAATGGTGGATTGAGTGGGGCTAGTGGCACAATGGCCAATGACTACAGATCAGAAGATTGTACGTTCAA
>NC_063333.1:25074570-25099570 GCF_021869965.1 Rhincodon typus
TTCCTACTTGGCTCGAGTGTAATTTCCAATTTCTAGTTACGTTCAAGCCAGGTCTCATTGGAGAGGGAGCACAGGGTGTCCACCAATGCTCTTGATGCTTTTAGAGGAATGTGGACACCATGGGGGATAGAGTGCTTTATTTCCTCTTCCAATTCTATTTTGATTTAATCCCTATTCTCCCCCTTCACTTTCTTCACATAAGCCTTGCCCTTATTAGGCCTTGCTTGTTAATGTTTCACTAGCCTCATGGGTGTTTTCCCAGTGGTGGAAATTATGGAATAAAATTCTCGCACAATGGTGTCATTTTACTGAGTCACTACACAAATGCACACAGCCATGGGGAAAATATAAGCACTAATGCTGTGCAATGGTAGTGTGTGTAGTGGGGGTTAGGGGAGTAACAAAATAGAAAAAGAAAACAGGAGATTCAGAAGGTCTCCTCAGTCCAGGGACTGGTTTTGAGCTGGCTGGGTCAGAGCATCTGTACTGAGTGAAGTTGAAAAAAAAATGTTGGATTGTTGTAAAAACCATAGAACCCTTACAGTGCAGAAAAAGTCCATTTGGCCTATCGAGTCTGCACCCATCTGCCTAATCTATCCCCATAACCCTACATTTACCATGGTTAATCCACCGAGGCTGCACATCCATGTACACTACAGGCAATTTACCATGGCCAATCCACATAACCTCCACACCTTCAGACTGTGAGATGAAACAGGAGAACCTGGCAGAAACCACAGACATAAAGAGAATGTGTAAACTCCACACAAACAGTCACCCAAGGCTGGAATCAAACTTGGGCCCCTGGCATTATGAGGCAGTAGTGCTAACCACTGAGCCACCATGTCACCCTACCTGATTTATTAATATCTTTCAGAGGAACAAATCTGCCATTCTTGGCTAGTCTTGACACCAAATAACAGCAATGTGGTTGACTCTTAATTGCCCTCTGAAACAGCTTAGCCTGTCATTTGTAGGCAATTCATCATCACCTTTCATAAGGACAATTAAGGATGTGCAATAGCTGCTGGCCTTATCAGCAATGTTCATACCCTGAGGCTCTCCCAGAGTTGTGTGTGTGTGTGTGTGTGTGTGTGGCTATAGAAAGGGAACTTGTGGCAAGATCTAACAAAGCAGAAACTATAGTAAACACAAAAATGCTTTCAAACCTGGTAAGAGAAGAGTAGAGGTCTTACTGTCTTACGGTTAATTCTCTTGGGGAAACAGGTTATAATCCCTCAGTGCAGGTGATGGAAGATAAAGTATGTTCATAAAGTAAGAAATTGACAGCTTGAATCCATAATGACTTCCATGAAACAACCATCACTTGCTGTAAAATAAATTCTGGTTCACAAATGTCCATTCAGGAAGGAAATCATCCAGCTTTACCCTGTCTGACTTGCATGCACTATCCAGATCCAAAGCGTGACTTTCAGCTGCTCTCTGAAATGCTCAAGCCAAACACTCAGGTCAAGGGCAATTAGGGACTCGGACAATGAAGGCCAACAGTTTAGCTGGGACAACGTAACGGTAGTAGCCCAAGCCAAACATAGACATGCACGGGATTACCTAGAGACATGGTTCTCAACCCATAGTGCAATTAACAAGCATATAGAATTGGACACCATATACAAACCCATACAGAACAAACCAGAAATGGCACTACTCACCATAACGGACTGGACAGTATAAATTCCAAATGGAGTAGAATAACATCGCTTCATCGGAGGCCTCACTGACGATGTTACCTAGCATGTTGACGAAACGTCTGAATGAAAACAAGCCAGCTCAGCAAGCAAGTCAACAACCTCATCCACAACCCGAGCTACAAATCTTTGCCAAAACTTCAGACAATTGCTGGCCTCACCAATGATATTAAAATCCCCATGAAAGCAAAGCAAAAAATAGAAAGAAGATAAAATTCTGTAGTTGACCCCGTTGCTGAGAGGTGAGCAGAGTGGTGGCACCACTAATAATCGCCCTTCATGCCACCTGCCCTGAAGGAGCAGCAGAGATTGCGCGCTAAACAAGAAAGTATACTGAGATCCAAGACCTCTTCCTAATCTTGCTACACAGAGGTACAACAACCCACCTGCATTACTATACATCATTAAATCTTTAATAACAGCTATGGAATTGTTACAGCAGAGAAAAAGGCCAGTCAACCCATCATTTCCATGTTGGATCTTCCAAGGACTAATTCACATTCTGCCACTCCCTGCCTCTCCCTACATTCCATATGTACCTTCTGTTCAGATATTTGGAATAGTTAAAAATATAGAACAACTTCTGGCACAGGAGGCCACTCTGCCCATCACCTCTACCACTTTCCAAAAAATTAACCACCCTACCTAATCCCATTTTCCAGTATTAAGCCTATATCCCGCAGGTCACAGGACTACAGATGCATATCTACCTACCTTCTAAATAAGGATAAATTAAAGATTTCTGCCTATATTATCCTTCAGATAGGGAGATCCAGAACCCTACTACCCTCTGATGCAGAAATAGGTTACATCCTTCTAAGGGTTAATAAATAAAGGAAATCTATTTTATATACTTTGCAAGGGTGTCTGATCCTACATCACTACACAGTTTCTGCACTAACAGAGCAAGGCAGCTGTATTGTTAAAGAAAGGTCTCTGATGGATTGTTAGTATCACACAACCCCTTTTCTGCACTAAAATATCGACTTCCCCTTAGATCAACATGAATCTTCCAAACATGAGGTGAATGTGTGAGAATTGACCTCTCTCCTGTGTCGCACAATTAAAAGGCAGCAGGACACAGTCTAAAGACTTCAATTTTAACTGCAATTATCTTTCCTGGTGAAGTGTAGTCGGGTAACAAATAGGGCAGACACTTGAAACAAAAGAAAGATTCAACCAGGAACAGTGAGGTCACAGGACCTGGAGAAACAATTAATGAAAAAAAAGAAACCACACTTTGAATTCACACTATTATTCAAATATCAGAAGCTTCCATGTTTCTTGTATTATAAAACTTGACGCTTAGCTGGTACTGCTTAGGTACTGAGACTAAAATTGATTTTTGCACGATACTTGGATGTGATGTGGAACCTGAATGAGGATGCAGTGAATATGAGTGCTTAATGTAAATATATTCTAAAATAAACGGACAATAAAAGTCAGAAAATAAGGGAAATTGCAGTACTCATTTCCTTGATGCAATGTTTTCTATTAATCTGCTGAGTTAAGCGTGGTGAAGTGCAATGTGATTGGAACTGAGAGCTATTGACCTTTATTTATTTGTGGTTCCTTGTTGTAAAATGAAACCTGCCTGTACCCAGATGATAACTGTTTGCGAAGGTTTACTTCAATAGGAGCTCTGGGATGAACTGTCAGCACAGGGTGGTAAAACCTTTTTCACACAGCAGACATGAGTGACACTGACATAATAGACAAACCAGATGACATCAATGTCAAAAAAACACAGCCACCATATCCTGAGTACTGAATTTTGACCAATGTCTCTACGGCAAATTTTTTTGTATGATTGCAACATTTATACATGTTGTCTCATTGTAATAGGACATATCCAGTGTCTTATTCTTCCAAATAGTACAAAGACATTGCATTCAATGTACCCTTCAACTCATGTAAGCTTTGCAAAAGGTTACCCCAGACACGCAGACATACAAATGAATTAAAGGGCCAATGCACTTGACGAGGTTGCACACTATACAAAAGGTTAGGAAGTTGTGATCTTTTTGCTTTTTTGTCCAACTATTTTAAAACAATAACAATTTGTATTTATATCACACCAGAATACAGTAAAAAGTTTCAGGGTGTAGCACTGAAAATAGTTATGACCATAAGCCACGTAAGAAGAAATTAGCTCAGATGACAAGAAGCTTGGTGAATGAGGCAGATTTGAAGGACTTTCTTAAAGGAAGGGTGCGAGTTAGACGAACAAAAAGATGTAAGGAGGAGAATTGAGTGTTCATGGCCTAGGCAACAGAAAAGTCATAGAATCTTTACAGTACAGAAGCAGACCATTCAACCTATCTAGTCCACACTGACCCTCCAAAGAGCAGCTCACTCCCCTTGCCTTTCACTATAACTCTGCACTTCCTATGGCTAATCCACCTAACCTACACATCCCTGAACACAATGGGCAATTTAGCATGGCCAATCCACCTAGCCTGCAGACATTTGGACTGTGGGAGGAAAGCGGAGCACCCGGAGGAAATCCATACAGACACAACGTGCTAACTCCACACAATCACCTGAGGGTGAAATCAAACCTGGGTCCCTGGCGCTGTGAGGCAGCAGTGCTAACCACTGAGCCACCATACCGCTCATAAGGTGGAGCAATTAAAATCAGAGATGCTCAAGAGTCTAGAATTCGATGAACGCAGATATCTTGGGAATGGAAAATATAATGATGATATGTCTGTATATTGTTTAACTATGAGCCATGATTTGCCAGGGATGATCAGTGAATGGATATGGGTGCAATTTAGATCATAAGCAGCAAAGATTTCAATTACCTGATGTTTAATTAACGTAGATATGGGAGATCAGCCAGGAATGTGTTGAAAGAGTAATGTCAAGAGATAACAAAGTAGTGGATGCAACATTTCAACTTCTAGTCTCCTTCTGGCAATGTTTAAATTCTGCACTACCAAGCATTATTCTTTTGTCACAGTGCTTGTTGACATTTCTAGACTGACAGGCAGTTTGCATTGATTTAAAAAACTACACAGTAGCTTTTAATATACAATAGCTTCAGATGAGGAATTGGGACTTCAGATTTCAGATCTACATACATACTTACTCTTTATTTTTGGACACGTTACCACCCACAACCTCTGTCCTCAGTTACCTACATCAATTCCAAGGCACATCTATGACTTAAGCTTGATAATTTCAGGTTGATGTTCAAATCCCTCCATTCAATAAGTTGTGAAGACTTTTGGAAAAGGCTGAGAATCCATTTTGGCTCAGCAGCACTCTTTGTTTAGAATGAATTGGAGTTGCACGGCAAAAACGAAAGGGAAGGAAAAGCAAAATTGAAACCCTGGATCCCCAGGTAAACAATAGAACAATTTGACATGCCTGACACTGTTTGGCTGTTAATATAAAGGTGGTGAGAGATTGAGTGACTGTGAGGAGTAATTATCCCCCTTTGACCCTCATCCCTTCACCTTGATAGATCAGGATCTCTCCCTTCCTTTTCTCTGTGATATTGTCCAGCCTGACAAAGATCTGCATTCCTAAAATTCTTGTCTCCTGAGTTCCTTCAGTCACTGTTGTTCACTGTGTCTTCAGATATCTGCACCCTAAACTCTGAAATTCCCTCTTTGATGCTGTCTCCCCATTTAAAACGCAGTATGAGAAGCAGCTCTTCAGCCAAGAGATTCAGCACCTGTTACAATGTTGTTTCCCTAGATTTGATGTCAAACTTTTGTCAGCTTATTCTTCTGTGGAAGAATACACAACTTGGATGTTTTCCTAGATTAAAGCTCCTACATAAATTCAAATCAGTGCTGTGTCTAGGAGACCTTTTGCAGCTAGATTATATCATTTTTATCTTTTTGCTAAGTGCAAACTTATATCTCATGGTGGCTCAGTGGTTAGCACTGCTATCTCACAGCACCAGGTACTCAGGTTCGATTCCATGATCAGATAGGTGTCTGTGTGGAGTTTGCAAATTCTCTCCACGTGTGCATGGGATTCCTCCGCGTGCTTTGGTTTCCTCCCATAGACCAAAGATGTGCAGGTTAGGTGGATTAGCCATGCTAAATTACCCACAGTGTTCAGGGATTTGCAGGGGTAGGTGGATTAGCCATGGGAAATGCAGTATTATAGGGTAGGGCGGTAGGTCTGAGTGGGCTGCTCTTTGGAGGGACAGTGTGGACTTGATGGCCCGAATGGGCTGCATCAAAACTGTAGAGATTCTATGGCTCACGAGCGTTTCTTCGATCATTAGAGAAATACCAGCTTCAAACTCCAGCAGTTCAAACCCTCACATAGTTAAGTATGGGAAGCTGGTAGACAGACAGTTTTGTTGCTTTGTATCTGATAAGAAGCTGGTGAAGTTTGCTTGATTGAGGCACAGCCTCCTGTCAGTTCATGTGTCACCCTTCGTTTTGGGGATTATTGCCTCCAGTACATTCTTATCATGGATGTGCCATAAGGTATATTTGCATCGAGAGATATGTTAAATTTGTAATAACAGTACAATGCAACATCAGTTCAATTGCATAAATTTCTGTCAACGGTGGCAATGCTATGACATGGCTGAAAATAGAACTTGGTGAGTTTGGCATTATGTAAATGTGATTAAAGCAGAATAGATGTTTCTGATCCTTTTATGATTGACAGTTGAAGGATTCCATCAGTAACCTATTTGGTTGTCCTTTATTATTGCATTTTAACTTTATTGAAAAAAGGGACATGCAATAATTCTGACTTATCAAGGTGATGACTTGCAAGAGTGAAAAGGATAATTACCCCTTGCAATCACTTGACTTTTCACCAGTCTTACATGAGCAACCTGACACTGGTCTGAAAGGTTGGGCTTATCTGTCATATACCTGGAGACTCAGATTTGCATGTTGAATTTCTTCCCTTTCACTTTATCCTGCAACTCTACATTAGTCTGCCTCTGATGGGCCCAGATGCCTTCTCAGTATTTTCAAAAATCTCAACAACTCATTCCACCTACTGTGGCTTAGTTAAATTATCCCTCTTTATAGGTTTCACTAACTTGCAATATGCTGGTTCCACCACTTGCATGCAGCTAGCCCCCAAGCAAATCTGCACCTGAAAAAGAAGCATAACTATTGTAAAGTGTATCCTTGGAATGTTTCTATTCATGTCAGCATAAAGCCATTAGTAGATATTTTTGAGATAACAAGGTGTAGAGCTGGATGAACACAGCAGGCCAAGCAGCACCAGAGGAGCAGGAAAGCTGACGTTTCGGGTCTATACCCTTCTTCAGAAAGGGGGGGGGGGAAGGGGATTCTGAAATAAATAGGGAGAGGGGGGAGGCGGATAGAAGATGGATAAAGGAGAAGATAGGTGGAGAGGAGACAGACAGGTCAAAGAGGCGGGGTTGGAGCCAGTATAGGTGAGTGTAGGCGGGGAATTAGGGAGGAGATAGGTCAGTCCAGGGAGGATGGACAGGTCAAGGGGGTAGGATGAGGTTAGTAGCTAGGAGATGGGGGTGCGGCTTGAGGTGGGAGTAGTGGATAGGTGGGAGGACAGGTTAGGGAGGCAGGGACGAGCTGGGCTGGTTTTGGGATGCGGTCAGGGGAGGGGAGATTTTGAAGCTTGTGAAGTCCACATTGATACCATTGGGCTGCAGGCTTCCCAAGCGAAATATGAGTTGCTGTTCCTGCAACCTTCGGGTAGCATCGTTGTGGCACTGCAGGAGGCCCAGGATGGACACGTCGTCCAGTAGATATTTGAGCAACTTACAACCATATTGAAAGATCTAGGGTACATGTCTCAGATGTGTATTTTTGGACCAAATTATTATTGCTGGAATTATATAACAGAAGTAATCCTAATGTGTTGCAGGGCTGTCGCAAATGTGGGAAGACAAATGGGGCCTCCTGGCAGTCAATAAAATACCACCAATTCATTCACGTACAAAAACTGAAATTGCTGGAAAAACTCAGCAGGTCTGGCAGTTAAGTTTGATTTCTCTCCACAGATGCTGCCAAATATTTTTGTTTCTGATTTACAGCATCAGCACTTCTTTTGGCAATTAATTGTTCTTTTTGATTGTGTGGAAAGAAAGTGTGAATTGGTTTTTGTGGATAGGCTATTCAAATGTATTTGATAAAAAAAAGGTGGCTACTAGGAATTGTGATTTAGGTCATTCATCAAGCATTTTCCTTTTAGTCTTTTATTCATTAGAACCCAGATTTCTAACTTACGATGGTAAATGTTGCCAATGCTATTCAACATCTGTAGTCCGATTTTAATACTTCAGCCCTTTCATGAACTAAAAATTGACTTAGAAAGGACAAACATTGACCTAAGATAGCTGCTATGATCATCTGACTACAGAGTGGGGCAAATTTTGCAATATCTGTGTGAGATATATGATGTCCAAATGCAGAGAAATTAGCATTTCATCCAAAATCAGTGAAACCAGACAATAAAGTTTGCATCAAGATATTCACGCCCTATTTAACTCACGTGTATGATAATTTCACAAACTGAGAGCTGAGAGGCGGCATGGCGGCTCAGTTGTTAACACTGCTGCCTCAAGCGTCAGGGACGTGGGTTCAATTCCACCCTCAGGCGACTGTCTGCATGGAGTTTGCACATTCTCCCCGTGTCTGCGTGGGTTTCCTCCAGGTGCTCTGGCTTCCTCCCACAGTCCAAAGATGTGCAGGCTAGGTGGATTGGCCATGCTAAATTGCCTGTAGTGTTCAGGGATGTGTAGCTTAGGTGGGTTATAGGGGGATGGGTCTGGGTGGAATGTTCCAAGTGTCGGTGTGGACTTGTTGGGCCGAAGGGCCTGTTTCCACACTGTCAGGATTCTATTCTATTCTTGCCTGCTTTGAAAAACAATGAGGAGACTCAGAATTGTACAAATAGACTTTTATCAATACCTTCTTGGGGCATCAAAGCAGAGACAGGAAGCAAAAGATTTATAAGCAAGAACTGGAAAATGCTCTCTCTCCTCATTTGAGTGCCTGTCAAACTCAGTAAAACAGTGTCCAATGAAAAGGAAACTTTGAACAACAAAAATTTACTGAAAACTCAAAATCTACTAACTTTGCCATTGTTGAAGTAACAAGTTAACAGCTAACCAATCGGGACAAGGGCGATTCTCACAACTCAAAGACTCTAAAATCTTGAATTTGCAACTGCCTTTACCTTCCTGTCTGTAAGGACAATCACTCCACTCTTCCATTAAAGCTTATTATCTTTGTTAGTGCATGCTTGATTCACTTTTTTGTATATTTCTTAGGGTAGTAAGTAATAAAATTCTTCTTTATTTTACCAAATAAAATCTTTTAATGAATTGTCTCTTTCATTTTGATCTAATTAACTATATTTTAATTGAAGAATGATAGCTGCATGCTAAAAAGAAATAAAAATATTTGTTGTGAAGGACTGAGAGGAAGTTAAAAACAGGAGTGCTAATTACCCCTCCTCACTCAATTGTAAAAATGAAATGAGAAGATGTTTACTTTTAAAGTTATAGTTTTATGTGTGACTTTATTTCTGAAAATAAGAAACACTTCTGCAACACATAGACTCAAGAAAACTACTCATTCAGTACATTGAAAAGATATGAAATATATTTTCAAGAAAGGGGTTAGAAACTCATTCATTATTTTCAAAATTGGCAGCGAGAGAAAAGATACTGTATTAAAAACTATAATTGAATCCCGATAAGTACATTATTCATTATCCAAGAAATTCTCTGCTTGCTCAGCTATAATGAAAAGGGACCAGTGCCTCGAAATTGTATACCTGGTTGCCAATTATCCTTAAATCATATATACATTGAGTTGGACTCAATATTATCCAATAGTAATGTCATTAATTTGGCTGAATCAAAATTGAAATGATGCAAGTTATATAAAATACTTCTGAAAAAATGTTGTGAAACCTTAAATATCAGCAATGTGAAATTCAGTTGAACCTCACACTTAAACCAGTTACAATGGGAAACAAAACCTCAAGGAAGGAATTTAGCAACTTCACAAACTGAAGTGTATTTTGTAATTCTCATTTCTAAATTTACGCACAGTTGTAAATTCTTCAGCTACTAATCACATTATTTCAAGTTCTGTTTTATGGTCATTATTGTTAATTGTGTAATAATTATGCTCAATCATATGCAAGTGTTGGATTTAATTGGGCATTCATTTTTGCCCCTATAAATAGATACTGATTAAAACTGCGATGATAAGTTAAGAAGTGTACGCCTGTAATGTGTAACTCTTTAAAGACATGTTTTACATGTGTGTAAATATTGACTCCAGTTCTATCCTTCATCAAATTTCTGGATTATAACAATCATTAATTTTGTTGCCCTCCACTTAATTATGCAGAAAGCACAGATGCTTTACTATAAGGACTCATTGAGACAGAAAATACTAGTCCTTCCAAGGGATAGTTGAGGAACTTTTGAAACAGTTGAAAAGACAGCAATCTTTGTTTTAACTGGCACCTTATGAACAAGCACAGTTGATAAACCAGCAAAAATTATATACCTCAAATACTGTAAACTTTACTGTATTATTCTGTCCAGTTATTGTAGTTATTATTGTTTAATTGGATTGCCACATGAAATATCAACACTTGATTCAATTTTGAGTCAATTTCTCCTCAAATACCACAATCTAATCATGATGTCCAAGTAGTCAATTGAAGGTGCAAATGGAAAGGCTCTCTGTCAGTAAGATTTATTTAAGGCAAATTCGTATTAGTATTTAAGTGATTTATGCTGTAAATAAAGAAAATAAATACAGTGAAATATATATAGTCCTGAATTACATTTCTATCACTTCCTGTGTACTTTTACGTTGATTATCTGGACTTTTTGATTATCTGAAATATTTGATCAACTGGCAAACTCCTTGTCCCATTGGTGCTGGTTAATAAATGTTTGCAGTATATGGTAAAGGGGAGAGTTAAAGCAGTGAAATTCATTTTAGAGACAGTAAAAACTGCAGATGCTGGAGTCAGAGATAACACAGTGTGGAGCTGGAGGAGCACAACTGGCCAGGCAGCATCAGAGGAGCAGGAAAGTTGATGGTTCAGGTCGGGGCCCTTCTTCAGAAATGCAGTTTCTGAAGAAGGGTCCAAACCCAAACGTCAAGTTTCCTGCTCCTCTGATGCTGCCTGGCCTGCTGTGTTCCTCCAGCTCCACACTGTGCTATCCCAAATTCATTTTGGAGTTCTGCAGCAGACAGCTCGCATACGTACAATAGGATGAATGGTTTCTTCCTATGCTGAAAACCCCAATAGGTTCTACGGCTCTATTTTACTTCAAACCAGATGCAAGTAAATGGAATTCTGCAGTAATGCTTACATATTCTGCACATGATGTATTTTGTTCAACCTTTCTAACAGCTTTACGCATTTAGCTGTACAAACCTCCTACATACTGAAAATCTGAACATTCATTTTCATTGCTAATGTGCATTTAAAATTTCTAATTATACACATAGAACAAAATTACTTTAATAAAAGGAATTTTAAAGTTATAAAAAATAATTCCATCACTGTAGGTGCTCTGGCAATTGCTCAGCTGGTACCCTCAGAGGTTTTGGTGGGGACTTTTTAGATCTGGTAGAGGCAACACTCCAGCCCACTAAACCAGCATGAGTCTTGAATTTTAATTCCAGTTTTCAGCTCGATTGTTATGTAGAACATATCGCCATAGGGAAAGAATTATGATCTGTCTGAGTCATCGTAATATTAGTGCATTAACAGAGGAAATCATTACAAAATAATAGGTTCAAAATTAATTAGCTCTGACTTAATAATCTCAAATAAGTAAAATATTCCAAGCTAACTGTTTAACTGGGAACATCATACTAGCTTCAATAATATGCAGAGCAGACATTTCGAGAAATACAGGTGCTATTGTTATTTGTAAAGAAAAAATGTTAAAGATTACGTAAAGAACTGCTTCTGTAAAAGGAAAAAATAAAAGCAGCTTTTTGGTATGGCTACTATACAGTAACATTTCTTTCTTAGAAATAGATCTTATTGTATTAAAAAATATTATACATTGTATTGGAAATAATGGAGGTGTTTTTTTTTTAAATTCCCTATGGCTTTGAAAACCTTAAGAAGCAAAAGCACAGAGAAAACACTTTTTGCCTCAACCACAAATTCCCTTGTTGCACATCCTTCTATCTCCCTTCCCTCTTATCTTCAAAGCTTATATTTCAACCATTTAATCTTTATCAATTTTTGCCTGCTTTTATCCAGTTTGTGCCCACCTCATTGGTCCCCTGTGGAATTTCATAGATCTCTCCAACTACACTGTGCTTAAAAATTGCAGTGGCACAGATTTTGTGCTGCCTTTTCCTTACATCCTCTATTACCCCTCCCATTTCATACTGAGATAGACAATTTATATAAAAGCCTTTCCTCTACTTTCATCAAGCCCAGGTTGCAGGCCCATTTTGTAACATTAATTCTCTCTCTCTAACCGTCAAATCAATTCTGCACTTTATAAACTATTTCAGGCATCCGATTTATCAGCCTTGACAGAGCTTCACGTAGAAATAAACAGCATTGCTGTGGCCTAGATCACTCAGTAGCCCTATTTATCATTATTTAATTCAGAGTCCTAAAATCCTCTGACATCATTAATAGCAAGATGAATCGTTGGAAAATTCCAGAATCTGTGACCAACGAGGCTGAAATAATCCATTTCTGGGGAAATGTCTGAACAGAATTGCATTCCCTGAACGGTAGCCTCTCTGTCATTAGCTTCTCCATATGCATGGGTGGTAAGCTTCTGAAGCATGAAATCCCCAAAGTGTTAGATACTTCAACTACAATTCCATTCTACATGTTGGCACTTTACTAAACGACTGTACCACCATCTTTACAGCCTGCATATGTTGAATTTAAATGCACCAATTTAACCCTGTTTCAGTTATCTTAAGTTTAACTTGTTTGCAGTTAAGCTCATACTTTAGCCAGACCTGATAATTTTATATTGTTTGATTAATGTTAAGCCAAGGTTCTTTCTTTCAGTGAGACAACATGATGCAAACTAAACATTTGCTTGGGACATAAACAACGAACATATTTCACAAACCATTTAAAACTGCAGTTTGATTTGAGACATTTGTGGTCATGTGCGATGATGTACAGATTGTCAGGGACATTGTTTTATGCGAGCAATTTCACTGCAGTTCACAATAACAGTCACATGGCCACTCAGAGGTGTAGTGAAATCAATGACTATGCAAGAAGGGAAATCAGTGGGCAGTAAAAATACCTCCTCAACACCTCCTCCACCTTGCCCACACTTGATGCTGTCTTGCCCCTCCTGAGTTTCAATATTATTGGCAGAGCTTTACAATAAGTCTCCTCCCTCTCAGCTCAGAATCAATTCATAATTTGGTGAAAGTTATAAAAAATTAACTTGCTTGAAAACTTGTGTAGGCATTTTTTTCCAAAGTTGGATCAAAGGGAGAAATCAGGGATGTCTACTGAATTACATTGCATGTTAACATTGCTGAAAAGCCCTATTTGTTGCAGAATTTACTGTGCACCAAAATCACTTCCATCCATGTAATTGTTTCTTCATAACAGTACCTCATGTAAAAACTATAAATGTTATTTCCATAAAGGGTTTTGAAGTCCCTAGCAAAGCCAATAAACCCACCGTGGCATAGGGAGTCCATAAAGCTCCTCTGCTCACCTCATAAAACTTTTGCAGATGTAGCTTATAACTTCGACATCAAAGTACCAACCAAAGTAACCTGTATGAGTCCATGATAAGAGAGTTTCATACGGTTTGTAAGGCCATGATTGAGGAAAGGGGCTGAGGGGACTTTTGAAAAATCTTCTGAGTTCAGTCAGAGGCTCTGACTTGCCTGCTTCTTATAACAAATCACACTGAGAGAAAAGGGAGGCAAAGTGTTGCTTTTTGTGAGTGTGATTCAGGTTTTTTTTTGCCTTTCTATAGGTTGATGGCACTGCATTCAAAGACTTCTGGCCATGTGGCTGGTGATATGTTACAAAGATTAGACCTAACAAGGGGATGAAAGACAAGGAGCAGATGATGATGATGATTAAGGGATGGAAAGTAAGTTGGGTTGAAAGGCCATTGTTGTTTCTGTAGGGTCAAATAGTAAACTGGAGACAGAATGTGAACACATTTTGTTGTTCGGTTGGTAGGATAGCATTTGATGGAAGAAGCGGCAGATGGGTAGAGGAGAATGGGGTTGTAGTCTGGACCATAAATTATATAAAAACCTAGGGATAGCAATAGTCCATTTAAAGAGATTATACTAAAATGTGTTCTATGAACAGAGACACAAGAACTAAGAGAAATGCACAGTCATTGGTTTGTAAAACTGTTATGCAAATCCAAAGTCAAAATTCCTTTTGAAAAAGAATTGTCATACAATGTAAAATATTTTATTTCCCTAGTCTCGTGAATGTTTCCACTCTGTATATTTTAATGTTCACATTTTCAAGTGTTCTTATCTGCTGACATTCATCACAAAGGCTACCCAACATTTTGATGAAGCAGTAGAATTTTGGATGACTTTAAGATTACAAAGGAGAAAGTGGCCGGCAGGGCATTGGTCAAGACAAGAAGTAACAATGGCATGTACAAAGGCTTCTGAAGCTGAGAGCTGAGACAAGGTCAGGATACAGAAATGTCCTAGAAGTGTAAATAGGCAGTTTTAGTCAAAAAAATCGAAAGAACTGCGGATGCTGTGAATCAAGAACAAAAACAAAGTTGCTGGAAAAGCTCAGCAGGTCTGGCAGCATGAGTTCTGAGGAAGGGTCACCGGACCCGAAACGTTAACTCTGTCCCGAAATGTTAACTCTGTTTTTTCTTTCACAGATGCTACCAGACCTGCTGAGCTTTTCCAGCAACATCTGTTTTTGTTGTATTTAGTGATAGCTGGTTTTGAAATAGATTTGTGTATTGCCATTGTACCTATGGAAAGTGACATTGTCATTTTGGAGTGAAGTCATCAAGAGGCAACACATAGATAAGAAATAAAAGGAGCCAACAATCAATCCTTGGCAGACAGGAGGGGAGGTGAGGGCATTTTATTTAGCGATTAGTCAGGATTTTATAAAAGTGAATGGAACCAGGTAACCTCAACATCACCTAGCTGGGTGACAGTGTAGTGGTTTTGGATGGTGTGATCAACATTGCAAAGGCTGCAGATACGTTGTGAATAATGAGAAAGACTAATTTGTCTTTGTCATAGTTATACACAAATGTCGTTTGTGCCATTTGGTACTTTAACAGGAGCAGAAACCTGATTGAAGGAATTCATTCATGGAGTTCCAGGAAAGGTAGCTGTAGATTTGGGAGGAAACAAATCACTGAAGGACTTTAGATAAAAAGGAATTTTGAAGATGGAGCAATTGCTTGCACAGCTGGAGGTGGTCAAAAGAAGGAGGGTGATGGCAGATTTGAAGGCAAGCTGAACAACACTTGATGATAGAAATCCAGAAACAGAAGTTGCGTGGTCAACAGTTTAGTGCGAATACAGCTGAGAAGGGGGGAGATGGGCCTGATAAACAAGGTGAACTTGTAGAGCATATGACAAAGATAGGACTGAAACTGATGAAAATTTGTGAGCTCAGGACCAGGGCAGGGAGCTGTTGGGTAAGTTTGGCTGAGGGAGTAATGAAAAGAGAGGGATGGGACAGAGGTTTAATGACAGTTTAGTGCCATTCTAAGTAACAAAGAAATCTGTGAGTGCCTTCCACTTATTGTTATAGGTTATTAAACCAGCTTGTTTAGATGACCAGTGGATACAGAAAGGGGTTGGGGGTGTAGTATTTGGACATTATTTTCTAAGTGTATAGATTTGATGCAGCATTGAGGAAAAGTAAGACAAGGATAAGGTCACTACAAATATAGTACAAAACAGTAGGAGACTTCAGCACCCACCACAAATCATTGAGACTCTACACGTTACTCAACCTTTGAAGGTGTGCCTGATGTGCTCTCTACATGCTTCAGTAATTTTACATTACAGCTTAAGTGGAGAAATTGCTATGCACAAGATACAGTATATTAAAGCACATCACCTATAATGCATTTTAAGCTGCTCTCCACAATGGATGGAGCTACTAATCTTGGCAAGGAAATTCTGTTTGCCATTACTTAACCAAATGAGACAAGTGATCATGCAAGAGAATTACCCACTGATGAGAGGTCACAGTGCTTTCACTTCTACCACAGGCTGTCAAGTATAATGCAGGGGTGTTTCAACATTAAAATTTCCATAAAGATTGATGGCTGCATCCATAATTTGCTAATTTTGTATTCAGTCAAGAATTTAAAATGGAACTGGCAATTTTTAGTGCTCTAGCCAGATTTCCTTTTGTTTTTGCTTGGAGCAAATGGGCAGGAAGGAACAGCCCATTAAGCAGGCAGTGAGAGTTATAAAAGGCATGATTAGAAAAGCACCGGGTTCTACAATGCAAGCATTTTTAAGAGCATTTTTCATTTACACTTAAAGCAATAGCCATGTATGAGGTTAGCATGTAGTGCTTAAATTAAATCCATATAAAATTGTCCTATTAAATCTGCTAATATGTCAGTGCATTTCTAAACATTCCTTGCAGCCTGTTTTCTGTAGTGAATGAGTAAAGATGTGAAATTATCTTTTTATTGTGTACTTCTTTTCCGTTTTTTCAAGACCTTACCTCACCTTACCTCTGATGCTACCTTTAAATGCTCATTATGAACGTACAATCATCACTTCTAATCATCATTGACCCCCCAACAAATCTGTCTCTTCTTTTGATGTGATTTTCTACAAGGCTTTTGAGAGAGGCAATTTTATAAGTTGGGGGAAACAAGTGATAGGGTTTGAGAAGGAGGAAAGAGAAGTGAAGAGACAAAGGAATTTAAGTAAAGAGTTTCAGGGAGTGGGGCTACGGAGTCTGAAAGCACTTCTATCAATACAACAGGGAGCAGAGGACAAACAAGAATCAGAGGAGAAAAGGGGTGAGTGAGGTATAAATCTGAAGGAGCAGAGAGTGTCAAGCCCGTGGAGCAATTTGAATATAGAGATAAGAAGCTTAAATTTACTGTTCTGACGCAGAAGCAGCCAGTGAAATGAAACGAAGGTCTATGCAAACCCGATTGAAACGAATGGACATAAAATCACGGAGACACTCAGATAATAAACAGTTGTGCATTGTGAGAACACGAATATTGAGTATAGGTTGTTCCAGGGTCATTCAGCTCCTGACTTCATGACAGCATTAGCCCAAACATAGACAAAGATGTTGAAATCCAGAGATGAGATGACAGTGACCTTCTTCAAAGTCAAAGCAGCACTTCATCAAATGTGGCTTCAAGGAGCGCTAACAAAACCAGTGCTGATGGGAATTAAGGTTAATACTTTCCACTGGTTTGTCTCATATCCAGCAAAGTTGACTATGGCTGTTGGAGATTACCATCTCAGTCCCAGGACATCACTGTGGGAGCTTCTCCGCATAACATCCTAGGCACAACTTCCTTCAGATCTCTTATCGATGACCTTCCCGCCATCATAAGATCAGAAATAGGAATGTTTACATGTGATTTCACAATGATTAGCACCATTTGTGACTCCTCGTACACTGAAGCAATCTGTGTCCACGTGCAACAAAACAGTCTGATATATGGTAAGCAAAATGGATGCCTCACCAGTGCCAGGCAATGATTATTTATAATAGGAAAGAAACTAACCATCACCCCTTAATATAAGTGGCATTACCATTGCTGAATCCCCCTAATATCAAAATCGTGGGAGCTGCCATTGACTAAAAAGTGAACTGGACCAACAACGTAAATGCTATGGTCACAAGAGCATGTCATGTGTTAAGACTTCTGAGGTGAGTAACTTACCTTCTGACTCTCCACAGCCTGTCAACCAATTACAAGGTACAAGTCAGGAGTGTGATGGGAATACTCTCCATTTACCTGGATGAGTGCAGCTCCATCAACATATAAGCAGCTTGACTTGACCATCCTGGACAAAGCAGCCCAATTTCACCCCATCCACCACCATCAATATTCACTCGTATTACTACTGATGGTGGCTGCATTATCCAAAAGATACACTACAGTAACTCACCAAGCCTTCTTCAACAGCAACAATCAAACACAGAATCTACCACCTGGAAGGGCAGGGCAGCAGTTTCAAGGAAGTAGCACTATCTGCAAAGTCACTGCAATCCAGACACCATCCTGCCTTGGAACTACATCATCGTTCTCTCAATTTCGCTGGTTCAAAACCATGGAACTCTTTTCTTAACAGCACTGTGGGAGTACCTATCCCACCATGGACTGCAGTAATTAAAGAAGGCAGTTCACCACCACTCTTTCTAGGGCAGTTAGGGATCAACAATGATTACTGGCATACCCACATCCCGTGATTGAATAAATAAAAACAGACGCTATAAAATACCTACTGATAATTTTAATGCTTCTACTTTTTGCAGCATGTGAAATGTTAATTATTGGGTATTGCATTATGTTAGAAAACAATCAGCATACTTCATAAATGAAGTTGAGGCTCAAATTAACTCAGGTTTGCAATGAGATAGACCTCCTTTCCTCCCTATCTTAGCAGCTGCGCTGAGTCACTGCAATCTTCAGTTTATTTCGATACCATTCCAAATGTGCAAGAATTTGTACTGTAAAGCTGCCTCAAATTCAACTCTGATTGTCTCAAATTGACAATCAACAGTATTGATTTGAGAGTCTTTGTGGATATAAAATTCTAATAAGCTTATGACCAGCTGTACACTGGGAACCATCAACCGTCTCCTTATCTACTTCAAGAAATCATGATTTATGCCTGGTCCTTGTCATTGCTTTCCTGCAGTATCACTTAGTGCACAAATTAGTCAAATATTTCACTCATCAACTCAATTATCCTTCACATTTAGCAAAGTGACTCATACCCATTAGGTCTTTAAGTACAGACTAAAAGGTTGTTCTCACTATCAGTACCCTCTGAAAAATTAAATAATCACGAGTAATTATGATTCATTTTGACTTTTTGAATGGGTTTTTAAATTTTAAGGCATTTGTTTTAGAGGAAGATGTGAAGTTGATTACCTATTGGGGTAAAACTGTGCTTAAAGGATTGTTGATCCCAACAGTGTAAGGGAACTAAATATCTATGCTCACGAACTTTATGATGAAACATTTTTATTGTACTTGTTAACCCAACTACTAGTTTTAGAATTATGCTGATAATTTGATTCCTCCCTCAGCACCATTAATTCATCACCCCTGCCTTTGGAAAGATACGTAGATTATCATTTAGGCTTTTAAAATATGTTTTTCCTTGTCAGAGGTTTGACAATGTACCTGGTAATGGAACTCATGCAAATGATCAGGAAGTGTACTTCTACAGAAATCCAGCTCTCTGTAGAGCAGACCTTGAGCAGGCCCAGCTTGAATGACAGTGGGCCCAGCGCTGACCTCGAGTGAGCCACTACTCACTTTTCTGGAGCAAGCACAGGACTTGGAATCGCTGGCTGCTACAATGGCAGAGACAATGTCAGCGAGGCAGGCCCAGCAGCAAGAGATAGCACCTGAGGATTGGCGACTTCGTTGTTGGTTGGGTCTGGCGCTGCTGGTGGCAAAGCCGGGGTGGAAGTGTATGATGGCAACATCGATGAGGTGGGCCCAACAGCGAGAGACTCGACTGTGACATTGGTTGAATCTGGCTCAGGCGGCGGTGAGGAGGAGGCGGAGGGGTATTGGCCTAGCGGCAATGATAGCGCCTGAGGATTGGCGATATCAATGTTGGTTGGGTCCAATGTAGATGGCGGCCCAGCAGTGGTAGAGGGACGGCAGCGCAGATGTCATTGATGGTGATAAGCTGGCTCAGGACTGATGGACTCTCTTCAAGTTATATCTTTCTCTTTTTCCTTTATTCTTAAATTATTCAAAATGGTGCCATATCATGGTGACAAATGAAAGCTTTTCGCTGTACTCTATTGTATTGTTATGTAAAATACACATGAGAATAAAATCAAAATGTTGTGTGGTCCAAGACTAACAAGGAATCTGAGTGAATTGGAATGAGTTGGTGTGAGCTCCATTCTTGCTTCACTCCGAATTGACCATTTATTATTGCATTAGTGACAGCAGTTACGGGCTCAAAACTCGCTACAACATTCCTCAAGTAATATAAGGGCTACACAGAAGCTTAAGAAATAGCGCAAGTACATCAATAGCAAAGGAATAATGTTTGAAGGTATAGTCAGTGATCTGGCTCTTGCAGTGTATGCTGAGCTTGTGATTTCTCAGGATGTGCTTCCTGGAAGCACTGTTCCCCACAAGTCATGCCCAATCACATAATCATCTATAGACTGTCTATAGAAGCTGTTATTAGCTCTCTCAAATTTTCACCATTTGTCTCCTGATTGAGGCAGGTTAAGAAGACATTTCCCCCGGGTGACGTTTCTTATTTTTTCCCCCTACACCTGCTCTTCACCTACAGTAAAATCTTTCAGTTTAGCAAACTTTTATGATATAAAAGATGAACTAACAGCCAAGCTTCCAATATATCAAAGTAATCAATTCAATTAACAAACAGTTTAATTTACCCAGTCGTTTTACAGAACATGACACCTTACATGTGAAAACATATTTGATACATGCAGTTTAAGTAAGTTTAATTAAAACAGAACATTAGAAAACAGCAATAAACAGCCTCTGAAAAATGTATTCAGTGTTACAGACAAACTGGATGAAATTCTAATCAGCAGTTTTGGCATTTTCTGCAATTTATCTCCTGGCTAGTTTGATACATATGTGTGCATCTTTGCCATTGCCTGCCTGTAACAACCAACATATCAAACAACAGACTACACAAGGAACGATTTCTGAAGGGAAATGAGAACAAACAGTTGTAGAGTCATGGAGTTGTACAGCATGGAAGCAGACTCTTCAGACCAACTCATCCATGCCGATGAGATGTCCTCAATTAATCTAGTCCCATTTGCCAGCATTTGGTCCATATACCTCAAAACCCTTCCTATTTGTATACACATCCATATACCTTTTAAATGTTGTAATTGTACCTATGTCTATCACTTCTTCTGGCAGCTCATTCCATATACGCATCATCCTCAGCGTGAAAATGTTGCTGCTCAGGTCTTTTTTAAAGCTTTCCCCTCTCACCTTAAATCTATGCCCTCTAGTTTTGGACTCCCCTACCCTGAGCATAATATCTTGGATATTCACCCTATCCATGCCCGTTATGATTTTATAAACCTCTATAAGATTACCCCTCAGCCTCTGATGCTCCAAGGAAAGTAGTCCCAGCCTCTCCCTATAACTCAAACCCTCCTGGCAACATCCTTGTAAATCTTTTCTGAACCCTTTCAAATTTAATAATATCTTTCCTACAACAAAGAGGCCAGAATTGAATGCAATATTTCAAAAGTGGCCTAACCAGTGTTCTGTACAGCCGCAACATGATATCCCAACTCCTATACTCAATGCACTGACTAATAAAGCAAGTGTACCAAAGATCTTCTTCACTACCCTGTCTACCTGTGACTTCATCTTCAAGGAACCATAGTGGAAATTAAAAGTAATGTTAAAATTTCATGAGGTCTTTTATATTCACTCATGCCTCAGTTTGCCTTGTCATCCAAAAGACAGCAACTCCAACAACGGAACATTCCCGCAACACTGGATATCAATCTAGAATTTGTGTAGGAATGGGTCTTGCACCACAAACATCTAATGCAGGTGAGAAGATATTCACAGAGAAAACAATTGCGTTAAAGTATTCGTTATAGTGAATTTGTCATGAGCAAATGCCTGGGCTGAATTTAATAGCCATGGCTACAGTTCCATTGGGGGACGATCCATTTTTTGGAAGCTCTGATGGATTTCAAGCTTAATCAGGCAGTTCACTGCCGTTGTTAGGCAGAGGTTACACTTCCCAGGGCTAACAGTTCTTCATTCCAGCAGCACCCATTAGGAGTGGTTCCAGAAATGCCAGTGTGGCTGACGCACAGGAGTGCAGGTAAGTTAGTTGGGCTCACTCGAACCACACAGGCAGGTGACAACCAAATGAGAAAGTCATTGTGGAGAGCAAGGGATTGATCTTTGATGCTAGGGGCATGCTCTGAGGTCACACGATACCTGATTATCTTCTGAACCTTTCTGCCTGGTTTCCCACATGATACAGGGTGTCCACACTTCTGGTAGGGGACCAGTTATTGTGTACCTAGCCACTTCAATTAACCTTAACGTAGTGGGAAAGCTTTCAACATTCCCTCCCACCAATTTAATCAGTGGGGGGAATTCAAGAAGGCAATGGGCACTCCAAGCCCTGCCTTCCCTCCTGAATCTACAAACCCACACCCTCGCCCAACCTCCCAACTACTTGCCAAGGGGAAAAATTATATTCCTCTAAATGGTCTTTGCAGAGTTTGTTGGCACTTCATTTTTTAACATTTGCTTTTTGGGATGTTGGTGTATGAGTATCACAGATAAGGTGATATTTACATAAAATTGTCAGACACCCTAAAAGTTCGACCAACAATGCAAAGTATAGAACATAGAACATAGAACATAGAACATTACAGCGCAGTGCAGGCCCTTCGGCCCTCGATGTTGCGCCAACCTGTGAAACCAATCTGAAGCCTATCTAACCTAAACTATTCCATTATCATCCATATGTTTATCCAATGACCATTTAAATGCCCTTAAAGTGGGCGAGTCTACTATTTTTGCAGGCAGGGCATTCCACGCCCTTACTACTCTCTGAGTAAAGAACCTACCTCTGACATCTGTCCTATATCTATCACCCCTCAATTTAAAGCTATGTTCCCTCATGCCAGCCATCACCATCCGAGGAAAAAGGCTCCCACTGTCCACCCTATCTAATCCTCTGATCATCTTGTATGTCTCTATCAAGTCACCTCTTAACCTTCTTCTCTCTAACGAAAACAGCCTTAAGACCCTCAGCCTTTCCTCATAAGACCTTCCCTCCATACCAGGCAACATCCTGGTAAATCTCCTCTGCACCCTTTCCAATGCTTCCACATCCTTCCTATAATGCGGTGACCAGAACTGTACGCAATAGTCCAAGTGCGGCCGCACCAGAGTTTTGTACAGCTGCAACATGACCTCATGGCTCCGAAACTCAATCCCTCGACCAATAAAACCTAACATACTGTACGCCTTCTTAACAACGCTATCAACCTGGGTGGCAACTTTCAGTGATCTATGCACATGGACACCGAGATCTTTCTGCTCATCCACACTACCAAGAATCTTACCATTAGCCCAGTACTCTGTATTCCTGTTACTCCTTCCAAATGCACATTCACATAAATCAATTTGTGTTTTGCAAAGGTCTCTCATCTTTCCTGGTTGTTTGCTGGCACAAATCACTGCATGTATTGAATTTAATTCCACAACTTTCCACAGTTGTTTTGTGGATTCTCAATTGTTGGTTTGCTACTAGCATTGGTTCCACGACTATACCATAAAATGAAGGGGAGTTGCATGGATTCTGTGGAGAGCAAGGAAGTTTCTGTTATTATGTTAGAAAGCAAGGAATATTCATCAAGGATTTGATACCTGGTGCCAAAATTCCAAGACAGTTATCCATCTGGGCAGGTAAGAGGCAGAGGATAACGGTGAAGTATCCTTTTTCTGATTTGGAGCATGTGATAAGTAATGTTTCACAAGGATCCTTACAAGGGCTCTGCATTTCACCTTGATGAACAATGATGGTCAAATGGAGAGCTACAGGTGACACTAAGTTAGTATGCACACTGAGTTGTGTAGATTGTAATAGAAATTTACAAGTAGATGTAGACATAATAGTGAGTGTGCAAAAATATTTCATATAATAATGTTGAGAGTTTTGAGTTTATCTATTTTAGATCTGAGAAAGATATTAGTGGTGAGAGACTTGGAGCTTTAGGGGATCTAAAAGACTTAAGTGGTCAGCACACAACTTATTAAAATCCAGTGGACAAGTACAAAAAATGTTTAAAATAATGTCGGACTTTAGTTCAAAAAACTTACACTTCAAACAAATCTAACCAAATTTTAATCAAGGAATTCATCAACAAATGTGGCCCTTATTAATTCTGATTACATGGCTTCATATTCACAAACACTAAACTGTAGAGGTTCATGTTGAAATTTCTTATGGGTTCTCATGGAAACTGAACTCTTCCGTTAAATTTGTTTTGATTCAGGGCCATACCGCCAAATAAAGGCATGGTTTTGAACAACAATAACCTTTACTATACAATGTTAGAACGATAATACGATTGACAAAAAACTTATATTATCGCATCCCTATAGGGTTAGCCTGTAGTAACTATGGTTAACAGACATGTAAGGCTGAAATTTAGCAAAAATTCAGTTAAAATTCAATTTCAGGGAGTTTGGTGGAGGGCTCCTGTCTGTGAGTTCTAGTCGGTTTTCTCAGACAATTTTCCACAAGCCTGGTGTACATACAACGTACCTCTATGGTGCCCCTCTCGCACTATTGCACTTAGCAAGGGTGAAATACAAGCCACTGCCACAATCTCTCAGGATTCCTAATGCTGGCAATATGCACTAGGTCAAGCATAGCCTGCCAGGAGATGCCTTTCAGACTGCACATATTGCTAGGAGAATGAGAAAAAAAGCATCTGAAAGCATATAGGTAGCACAGATAATATGTAAATACAAGCTCATTGTGGTAAGTGTATTATTATTTTCCATCCAATTAACTTTCTTTGTAATGGCAACCTCAAGAATCAAGCTTCACAGGGTAACATCGCAAGAAAATCAGAAATTGCTGGAAAAACTCAACAAGTCAGGCAGCATCAGTGGAGAGAAAGCAGAGTTAACGTTTCAGGTCCAATGGCCCTTCTTCAAAACTGGATCTGATTTTGTTTCTGATTTCCAGTATCTGCAGTTCTTTAGCTTTTTTTTTGTTCAGGGTAACTTGATGTCTTAGCACCATCCTGTCTACTCTCCCCATTGTACCTTAGTGGTATCACTATCTTGTGGATCACATAGGCTCCCCATTTGCAGGTCTGTGAGGGGAGTCTCCATTTCCTCAGCAGCACCTCATTGTTAATATGGAAATATTCAGGGACTGCTTCTACCTCAGCTTCAGTGTGAGCAGTCTAAGCTTGCGTTTTCAATAGTGACTCAGCTTACTGGGCTGCTACCAAGGAAGTACTATTTATTACCTTTTTGGGGTTTTCTACACTCCTGAAAAAATCATGATGTGCAGATTCTAGTGTTGGACTAGGGCGGACAAAGACGGAAGTCACACGACACT
>NC_063333.1:25100070-25125070 GCF_021869965.1 Rhincodon typus
CATGTGGTCAATTTATGCCACAGTCAATGTAAGTAAAAGAATTAGAACTGGGTATAAATATCTGTTTTAAAAGCAAATCATAAGGATATTCAAGTCAGAGAGAAATTTCAGTTACGTCACTGTAAACCAAATTATCTCCTCACAAAGCTTCCTCACAAAGCTTCTATCCTCTGTTATGCAATGCATTCACATTATTTGATGCTAGTTGTAGCATGCCAGGTTGTTATGCAGTCACTTTGCTGACAACTGGTTTGACATGAAGTGAACTTTTACTCATTTCAAAAGTGAATTACTTTGGAAGTCAACAGCTGACCTGAGGCAACTTGGTAATCTACTGATGGTAATTTTGAAGCGACACGCATTTAAAGTAAAATGATAATCCTGCTCTATGCCTGAAATGGGGATTCCTTACTTTCTGTTTCCATTTTCAGGTATTCACTACAACCATTTGGAAACACTTCATGTAAAGCTTTTTAAACAAACTAATATGTGAAAATGCTGTGTAGTATGTTCTTTTTGGCAATAATATTTCCATAGTGAGTATTTATAAATCATTTGTCGTTTGCCTGTCGAGGATGCCAAATATCATGATTTTATAAACTTTATTCTTTTCCAGCTGTATGCATCACTGGTTGTGACAGTATTTGTTGCCCAGCCTTCTTCATTTACTTTTGAGAAGGTAGTGGTAAGCTATCTTCTTGGTCCATCTGATGTTGGTTCACTGACAGTGGTGTTAAAGAGTGAATGCCAAGATTTTGATACAGTGGAGAAAGGGCAATATATATCCAAGACAGGATGATGTATGGCTTGGACGTAGTAACAGTCCCATGTAACTGCTGTCCTTTCCCTTCTATATGCGAGAAGTCTTGGTTTTGAAGGTGCTGTTGGAACAGCCTTGTATAGTTACTGCAGTGTATCTTGTAGATGATTAAGGCAAATCCACCATAGTCCTGCTCTCTCTTTGGAGAGAGATAGACAACTGGTTTAAGCTGAAAGTCACTATGCCTCAGCCATGGGGAAAGACTTAGAATGAATGATCTTCATGTTAAGCTCATCCAGTGCAGGAGTTGAACTCCTAGTGTTTGAACCACATGAGCATGCACAGCTTCAGTATCTGTGAAGTTGCAAATTGTCTTGAATATTTTGTATACATCAGTAGAGAACCCCAAATCTCATCTTAAATAAAGGAAAGTCACTGCAGATGCATCTGGAGATAATTGAACCCAGGGCGCTCCCTGGCATCCAACAACTACAATCTTTGACAGGTATGATTCCAAACCATGGAGAGTCTCTCTTGATTCTCATTGACTTCAGTTTTGCTAGGACTCTTGAATGCCACACTGGCCAAAAGCAATCTTGATATCAAGGGCTGTCACTCTTACCTCCATTTTGGACTTCAGATCTTTTGACCATGTTTAGGCTCAAATAAGGTCAGGGCCATAGCAACCCTGGCAGAACCCAACTTGAACATCAGTGAGCAGGGTGTTGAGATGAAAGTGCCATTTATGGTCTTATGACTTTGCATCTCTTTGCTGATGATTGAGAGCAGACATATCAGGCAGTAATTGGCTGCATTGAATTTGTCTTGTTTTGTGGATAGGACACACCTCTGCACATTTCAACATTGTCAGGTAGATGCAAACGTTATAGCCATATTGGAATAGTTTGGCCTGAGGGTGAGGTTTATTGAGGAGCACATGCTTTCAGTACCACTGCCATAATATTGTCAGGGCCCATTGCTTTAGCAGTAACCAGTATCCATAGCTGTTTCTTGATATCACATGAGTGAATCAAATTGCTTTAAGACTGGCATCTGTAATGTTGGGAATCTCAGAAGGGAGCATTCGGTGAGCACTTCTGGATGAAGACTGTCTTGAATTCTTCAACCTACTTTTGCACTCATGTGCTAGTCTCTCCTAGCACTGTGTGTGGCAATATTTGTGGAGCCTTCATTCAAGTGAATTGTTTCTTTTTCCACCATCATTCATGACTGGATGTGGCTGGACTACAGAGTTCAGATCTGATCAATTTATGTTTGGATCACTGATCTTTTCTTGCTTCCATTGTTTGGCATTCATGTAATCCTGTGGCACAGTTTTGTCAAGTTGACACCTTATTTTTAGGAATGCCTGGTGCTGTTCCTGGATAGCCCTGCTGCAATCTCCATTGAATCGAAGTTGCTCCCCCACTTTGATAGTAGAGTGATAGATATGCTAGGCCATGAGGTTACATATTATGGTTGAACACAGCTTTGCTGCAGCAGATGATCCACATTGCCTCATGGATGCCTAGTTTTGACTTGCTAGATCTGTTATGCAAAACAACACGGCATTATGGAAGTTATCGTCATTGCAATGATGGGATTTCATTTCCACATCACTCCTACTGATGTCATGGAGGAAAGTATCTGTGACTGATAGATCATTGAGGACCAGTTTGCATTGTTTTTCTTTTTCTTGATGGTTCCCTCACTACTTGTTGCAGACCCAGTCTCACAGTTATATTCTTTAGGGATCAGTCATTTCAGGCACTGGAGGTGTTAACAAGTCACTCTTGGTAATGGCTATTGATGCTCCCCATTCAGAGTATCCTCTTGCCACCCTCAGTTCTTGTTTGGTTGGTGGAAAATTTATTCATTTGCTGTGTTTGGCTGTGGTGGGGTGCAGTGGTGAGTTGGTAACGACAAGAGGTTTCCTTGCCCATGTTAGACTTAATGCCATGAGAATTACACTGGGTCTGGAGTTCACATTGAGATTTGCCAGGGCTAATCCTGCTTGACTGTATATCACCTGTGGTAAGTCAGTCCTATCTCTGAAACAGGATTTTAAAAAAAAATAATTCATGAGAACAGGGCAACACTGGCTAGGTCAGCATTTATTGCCCATTCAACCACATTGCTGTAGGTCTGGAGTAACATGTAGACTAGACCAGGTAAGGATGTCTAATTTCCTTCCCTCACTGGCATTCATGACCCAGATGTTTTTTTTTTCCCCAACAATCGGTAATAGATTCATGGTCATTATTAGACTGTTAATTCCAAATTTTCATTGAATTCAATTTCCACCATAGCTGTGACAGGATTCAAACCTGGGTCCACAGAAAATTATCTGGCTCTCTGGATTAATTGATAATACCACTAGGCCATCAATCCTCCCTGCTAAGGGGTAGTGGTGATGAAGTCTGGGACATTGTTTGTAAGTTATACTGTTGTTATGCTTATGATAGGTTGTTGCTTGATGAGTCTATGGGATAGTTCTCTCAATTTTGCCACAGGACCCTGAGTACTATGCAGACAGAGCTGCTTGTTCTTTTGTCATTTTCAGTGCTAAGCCTATGCCAGGTGGTCCATCCAATTGCATTCCTTTTTGCCTTGACCGTAGCAGTTTAGTATGACTGAGAGGTTTATTAGAGCCATTTCATTTGGCAGTTATGTGTCAACCACATTGCTAAGGGTATGGAGTTACATCCAGGTCAGGCCAGGCAAAGATGGTGGATTTTTTTTTCAGAAAGGTCATTAATTAACCAGTAGGGTTTTTAGGACACTCAATGACAGTTTCTTGGTGACCAACGCTGTGACTAATTTTTATTTAAATTCCAAATATTAATAACCAAATATAAATTCCACCAGCTGCCTTGGTGAAATTTGAACCTGCGTCCACAACGCATTGACCTGATCCTCTGGATTACTAGTGCAATGATATTACCGACATGAAAAGTGCCCCCCTATCCCGTACATCTTAATATTGAAGTCAACTTTCACAGTAATATATTTATAGATTTAACTTTCTGCTTTTTATCATCTCACGAGTGCCTATTTGGAAGTTGTAAACAAATGAGCAACTACTTTAATTTGCACAGTGCTTTAAGCAGCACACCATCAAATCTATTTATTTAAATGATACAGACATATTATCCTTTTTATTTGTACATCAATAATAAGACATTGTGTTCACTTCACTTGAGCATTTCTGGTATGGCAAAAGTGATAAACCTTTCTTTTTAATCTAACTTCATTTAGTTGTACACTTGAAACTGTTTCAAATCCCCAGATTTAAGAGTCTGCTGAAATACAATGTTTAATACATAACTTTGATCCAGCTGAAACAAGCTATTGAAATTCAGAGAGAAAAGAAGAGAATGAGATGGACTTATGCAGTTTTGTTGTTTATTGTGAATCAGGATGCAACAGAAGTTTACCAAATGATACTTGATATGATATATGTGATACTTGTTCATAGTGAAACTTCATCTAATGACAACAATTATACTGACAGGTATACTTTCAGGAATTGAAATTCATTTCTGGCTTCCTTTTTATTCCAGCTTTCTGGGCATTACGAAATCTTGTGATAGTTGCACATATTTTATAAAGTTTAATTGGACTGATACATCAGTTCATGGACTTGGTTCTATATTTTCAGTGGCTATACTGATTTGCAAAAATATCCATTTGGACAAAACACCTAAAAAGAGGGCACAGTGAAAGTGGGAAATGAAGCTTTTGAGCAATTTGGAAGCTAGGCTGAGAATTTTAAAATCAAAGCTTAGGTAAGCAGGCGCCCGAATTAAGCCAGATGGTCAGCCATTCTCCATTTCAAGATGAAACTTAAGTAACAATCAAAAGCATCCATAGAAACAACAGCAATTTGTGTTTGCATTGAGCTGCATAGGAGAATTATTAAACAAGATTTAACATTTGACCATAAATTTTAGGAGAGATGGCCAAAATGTTTGGTCAGAGAGGTAGGGTTTGTGTAGAGGAGACTTTAATCAATGACAAAAGGGAACAGAATTGGAGAGGTTCAGGTAGGAAATTCTAGAACTTGGCAAATGAAGCCACGGTTGTCAATGGCAGGACAATTAAAGCAGAAGAGAAGTGGTAATGTCTTAGAAGTTGGATTCCATCAGGAGCACTCAGCTCCAGACCTTATTAAAGTCTTGGTCAAAATGTCTTAGTAAAAATGTGGATAAAAGAGCTGATCCAATGGTGAAGTATGAATGACTGCCCTTGACACCAAAGCCACATTTGACTGAGTGTCATTAAATAAAACTCAGTGGGAATCAGGGGATGAACAGTCCAGTGGGTGATTTCATACTGGCCATGCAGAAAAATGGGTGAAGTTGTTTCAGGTCAATCATCTGAAGCCCAGCAAGAGTTACTCAAGGGCAGTGTCATCGGTTCAATCACATTCAGTTGCTTCAACAATGACTGTGCTCTACCGTAAGGTCAGAAGTGGGATGTTCAATAGTAATCACTACTAGTACTCACTACTTCCACGATGGTGGTGGTGGGGTAGGCAGTAATTAGCTCTTGAGCGCAGTGCTTGGCAACTCATGCCTGATGCAGTGAGTTCTGTCACATCTCTGCAGCTTCATTGTTATCTTTCCAGCTCAGCAACATTATTTTTTGTTTAGGCCGCTCTGGGGCCTTCTTCTGCTGTTCTCCTGCAGAAGGCCGGGACCCCACGTATCTTCATCCCCACTACATCCCGGATGATGGCATCGGAAGGCAAGCCAGGACCCCGTCAGTCGACTCGGAGTCAGGATCCTGTCGTTCGACTCAGAGCCAGGACCCGTCAATGTCCAGTATCAGGGGAGGTGCAGGACCCACGCAGCGTGACCATCTCCAGCTCGGAGGCAGTGGACGTGGAAGCAACAGCACTGGTGGAGGTAGAAAAGGAGCAAATTGCCAGGACCCTGGGGGGGGATATCGGATGGCAGCAACTGGTGGAGCAGAGAAGGTGAAGTCAGAGAGGCAAAGATGAACTTTTAAATCTGTTTCAGTTTTAGTAACATAAATTTAACATTAATATATTTAGTACCTTACCATTTATACAATTTATACAGTAATTTATTCTGTAATCCAAATTGGTGCCGGAACATGGCTGCATTATCCACTTTTCACTGTGACAATACATTAAATAAATAAATAAATTGCATGGCGTTCACTTCAATTTTCAACTCCTCAAATAATAAAGCATACATTTTTTTGCGGGAAAGACAACGTTCAGACTTGGTGCAGAGCAAGAAAGTAATGAATATATGTCGGTGACAAATTGGACATGGTACTTAGATGAACAGTGGTGAGGAAGGACTTTAGGTTATGGCCATGTAAGTACTCAGTGGTTGAAGGTGTAAGATCTGAAAAGTGTCAGAGAAAGCAGGCGAGACGATTGGCCAGTTGTGATCAATCTCTGAAAGAAACTATGTTTACTAGATTGGTATTAAAGTTCAAAATATTACAGTACAATGGGAAAAGACCATAAATTGTGTCAATCACTGAAGTCTGATTTCTTGCTTATGGAGTTGTTAGAATCCAGTGAAGGCTTATTGAATAGGAAAAGTGACAGTTTTTCAATGAAATGTAACTCAAAACACCACCAATCTGGAAATGCTATTGCAGTGGTTATGTTACTCGATCAATGTATAGGTTTGCTCTCATATTTCTGGCCAAGATGAGATAAAATCCCACCATGATAGCTCCCAAACTAAAAAGTAAATTGGAAGTGAATATCGGCTACCAGTAAAAGTATTTCCAAAAGTTGTTGGATTGTAATGTTCTTTGGAGAAAGAAATTTATTGTCCAGTCTTACCCGCACGTGATTCTCGTTCCATGCCAATGTGACCAATTGCTAACTGTCCTCTAAATATTGCCTAAAAAGTCAATCAGTTATTCTGTTATGTCTCACAGCTAGCATGCAATATGCCATAAAGAACCGTGCTCATAATATCATCACCACATGAAATCAGATGGTATAAAGGTCTTGAATCTCCATCATAACTGGAACCAGACATGCAGAAGAAGATGTGCTACAGCTTGTAATTGAATAACGAAGACACAGCATTGTCTGCAATTTTAAAATATATGTAGCTCTATGGGAGCTAGTGTGTATTGCGATATCAGGTACAAATACCCAATACAAATTTGCTCATGGGATTTTTTGAGAGGCAAGGGATTTAGTTACATTCATACAGTCAGGAAGAGATTTCCAAACAATACCAAAAACTTACTATTCAGTGACCCATAAGGTTGTGTTTGCAGTTAATGAACAAATTCAATGTTCTTAATGTTCATCATGAACTTTAAATCTATCCATACTATTGCCTTGCTGTTGTTCCCTGTATTTCTCCAAAGTCAGTGCTTATATCTTCATCAGTGCAAGAGTTGCCAATTAAAACAAGATCATTCCTCTCCAGAATTGCAATATAGATTTGGAAAAAAATAGAAACTAAAAGTAATAGTTCCTCTTTCTGGAATGAATGTTGCTTTACCTTGCAAGGGTGTATATTTTAACTTTACATTCTATCATTATGAAATCACCTTAGGACAGATTATGACTTCCTGGAAAATAGTTAATATTTACTGTGAGTGAAAATTCCTGTTGTAAGTCAGATGTAGTCAGGATGATTCAACTTCATTCCTTGCAAAATGATGAAATGGTAACATGATGGGATAAGTACAGTGTTGAGAATCAAATTCATCTAAACAAAGCTATTTGACAACCTGCAGTTTACTCAATGCTGCAATTTTAAAAATTAATATTTATATTTAACTTTTCTTTAAATGCTTCACAAAATTATTATTTCCAATTACTGAATATCTAATGGTGTTCAAGGGATATTAAGTATTTGACGATAGCACAGGTCAAAGCTAACCATGATTTCATGTCTAATAAGAGGTAAAGCATTCATGTGTCCTATCCTTTATCACAACCATTTCAAAATTAATTTGGCATATATTTCCCATGTGCCTCCTCTACTAGTTTTGATATTAACTAAAATTCTTAAGCTTTGTCAACAAATAGAAATATCTAAAATTGGCAGCAAGGTACTTCTGAGCCACGACTGGATGTCAAAATGTAATTATTCCCCACAATATGAAAAGATCTCTTGGTCAATCTAGCCAGTTCAGCCAATCTTTTGCCTGCAAAATATACCTCTCCTATTAGCAATAATAGCTAAAAACACAAAGCCCTTCAGATGAATGTATTCTTCTGAATATTTTTCTGTTTTCTATTGAATTAAACTCATAGAACATAGAACATAGAACAGTACAGCTTAGTACAGGCCCTTCAGTCTACAATATTGTGCCGACCTATTATCCTACTAAGATCTACCCTGCATACCCTACATTTTACTATCCTCCATGTGCCTATCCAAGAATCACTTAAAAGTCTCTAAAGTATCTGAATCCACTACCACTGCCGGCAGAGCGTTCCACACGCCCACCACTCTCTGTGTAAAGAACCCACCTCCAACATCTCCCCTACACCTTCCTCTAATCACCTTAAAATTATGCCCCCTCATAATAGTCATTTCTGCCCTGGGAAAAAGTCTCTGACTATCCACTCTATCTATGCCTCTCATCATCTTGAACATCTCTATCAAGTCACCTCTCATCCTTCTTTGTTCCAATGAAAAAAAGTCTTAGCTCCCTCAACCTTTCCTCATTGCACTCAAGGGTAGTTTACTCTTAGGCTTCTAAACTTCACCCCTACTCCCAGCACCGTTTTTTCTGGGGTCTGAAGAGAGGGTATTTGCATTCCTAACTTCCCCTTTGCACCCCTAAGTCTTAAGCTTCCTTTTATCCTTCCACCATCTACCTTTCTGACGCTTACAGGAATATGGGGAGAAAAATGATTTTCATTGAAGTAAAGGCTTGTGGACAAACTTTAATCATCAGCCATGTTGACTGCATATTTAGTTGACTTCAAAACCATGTAAGTCCTTACAGAGGTGTGGAGTGAGTTTTAAATTTTTCAATTAAACTTTTCAGTTCTGAACGTGGATTGCAGGAGTTAAGCTATGAGGAGTGATAATATAAATAGGCCTGTTTTCTCAAGAATTTAGAATGTTAAGGGTGATCTGATTGAAGTCTTCAAGACATTAACAGGAAAAGCAAGATAGATGAAGATAAATTATTTCCACTGTTTAGAGATTCTAGAACTAGGGGGCATAGTCTGAGAATTAGGGCCAGACCATTCAGGAGGAATGTTAGGAAGCACTTCTACACACAAAGGGTATTAGATGTTTGGAACCCTCTTCTACAAGTGGCAGTGGACGCTGGACCAGATGTTAATTTAAAGTCTGAGACAGATAATTTTTTTGTTCAGCAAAGGTGTTCAGGGATATGGCCCAAAGACAGGTATATGGATTCAGGCTCAGATCAACCATGATCTTGTTGAATGGTGGAAAAGACTCAAGGGGCTGAATGGCCTACTCCTGTTCCTATATTCCAATGTTCCTATGTTCAAGAAGAATTGCCTCTCTGAAGCTTTTGTAGCTAGTGTATACTTTAGTGCCCACATCCAACTCATGAAGGCAAGTTATTTGATTCAATCAAGATCTATGGCTGGGAATTGACAATTTATTTTCAAAGCATGCTGTAGGTGTCATAATGTGCAAGACAATCCCTACCTTTATAAATGGGAAGGCTCAACAGATATTGTGCCTATCATCAGGCACATAAGTGATCACCTGATAGGCTTTCTGATGCTTCATTCTTGGTTGACAATTTATCTCCCAACATGCTAGCCATTCAGAAGTCATTGTGAGTGACACCACCACCTTAGACGGCGAGGGGTAGCGCATCAACACAAATTTTATGGGCAACAGGAAAGCTTAGTAACTGTTCAGAGGATTGGGCAGATCATGAGACAGAATCAAAGTGGGAAGGGGGTTCAGGGAATTCAGATCTTTAAGACACCATCCCCTTAAATCCCCACCTGTGCCACTGATCACACCAGGTTGGGTCAACTTGAGTTCCACCCGAAAACCCAACAGGCAAATCAGTCTATTTACAAATTGGGAATGTTTTTGCTATTCTCACTTGCCAGGAACAGATTAATTGTGGTGGTGGTGTGAAGAGGATCTTTAAGTGATCATTAATTGGCAGCAAGGAGAGAAGGCTGAGCACAAACATTCCTACCCAAGCCTGAATTTGTGTGGGAACAAGCATCTCCACAAAGTCAACTCTTTCAATTACCTTCTCCACCCACCACCTTACCTCTGCTCCTTGGGAACATGGATATTCAGGCAGTTGTCAGAGGTTTTGAAGCTTTCAGCCAAAAGTTTCTGAAGCTTAGAAGCATTGAGGTGAGCCTTTTCAGCTTTCTCATAATAGAACATAGAACATAGAACAGTACAGCACAGTACAGGCCCTTCGGCCCACGATGTTGTGCCGACCTATCATCCTACTAAGATCAATCTACCCTGCATACCCTACATTTTACTATCCTCCATGTGTCTATCCAAGAGTCACTTAAAAGTCTCTAAAGTATCTGACTCCACTACCACTGCCGGCAGCGCATTCCACGCACCCACCACTCTCTGTGTGAAGAACCTACCTCTGACATCTCCCCTATACCTTCCTCCAATCACCTTAAAATTACGTCCCCTCATAATAGTCATTTCGTCCTGGGAAAAAGTCTCTGACTATCCACTCTATCGATGCCTCTCATCATCTTGTAAACCTCTATCAAGTCACCTCTCATCCTTCTTTGCTCCAATGAAAAAAGCCCTAGCTCCCTCAACCTTTCCTCATAAGACCTGCCCTCCAGTCCAGGCAGCATCCTGGTAAATCTCCTCTGCACCCTCTCTAAAGCTTCCACATCTTTCCTATAATGAGGTGACCAGAACTGAACACAATATTCCAAATGTGATCTAACCAGAGTTTATAGAGCTGCAGCATAACCTCTCGGCTCTTAAACTCAATCCCCCTGCCAATGAAAGCCAACACATCATATGCCTTCTTTACAACTCTATCAACTTGGGTAGCAACTTTGAGGGATCTATGGGGGGATGTGGACCCCAAGATCCCTTCTGTTCCTCCACACTGCTGAGAGATATGTGAAGGTAACTTCTGAAAGATGGCATAAATGTTATGGGCTTTCCCAGTTAATCTATTCTACATGTGCAGCATCCAGTTTTCTGTGAACCACTTCATTTATTTTACCATTTTCTCAAAGGAAATGAAATATGTCTCTGTATCCTTCCTTCTCAAGTTGCATGGGCAAAGGGACAGAGCCCTCCCTTTGATACCTTCCCTCATCCTCAATGATGGTAGAGTTCAATACATGAATGCAAAAGTTGGGGTTGAAGCATTTGCAATAATCTTCAGCCAGAATAGTCGAGTGGGTGATCCATCTCAGGCTCCTCCAGTGGTCCCCAACATTACAGATACCAGTCTTCAGCCAACTCATTTCATTCCACGAGATATAAAGGAATGGTTGGAGGCACTAGATTCCGAAAAGGCTATGGAGCCCTGATGATATTCCAGCAATATTACTGAAGACTTGTGCTCCAGAACTTGCCACTCCCCAAACCAAGTGAGTTACAATGCAGTTCCAATGCAGTTACAACACTAAGACAATGTGGAAAATTGCCCAGGTCAATCCTATACATAAGAAGCAGAACAAATCCAACCCAGCCAATTACTGCCCTCTCTATCTACTCTCGATCATCAGTAGTGCTATCAAGCAGCACCTGCTCAGCAATAACCTGTTCAGTGATGCCCAGTTTGGGTTCTGCCAGGGTCACTCAACTCCTGACCTTATTAAACCCTTGGTTCAAATGTAGACAAAAGAGCTGAATTCCAGAGGTGAGGTGAGAGTGACAGCCCTTCATATCAAGGTTGCATTCAACTGTGTGTGACACCAAAGAACCTGGAATCAATTGTTATCAGGGTGCAAATTCTTCACTGGTTGGAATCATGCCTGACACAGAGGATGATGGTCATGGTTGTTGGTGGTCAGTCATCTCAGCTCCAGACATCTCTGCAGTGATCCTTAGGATAGTGCCCCATGCCCGATGATCTTCAGCTGCTTCATCAATGACCTTCCCTCCAACATAAGGGCAGACGTGGAGATGTTCGTCAATGAATGCAAAAAGTGCAACACCATTCACGATTCCTCAGATACTGAAGTAGTCCACGTTCAAATGCAATAAGATCTGTACAAGGTAGAGGCTTGAGCTACCAAGTGGCAGCAATGCTCGTGGCACGCAAACTCCAGGCTATGACCATCTCCAATAAGAGACAATCTAAATACAACCCCCTTACATTGAATGACATTGCCATCACTGAATCCCCCACTATTGACATCCTGCAGGTTACTATTGACCAGAAACTCAACTGGTCTTGCCACATAAACACAGTGGTTACAAGAGCAGGTCAGAGGCTAAGAATACTGCAGCGAGTAACTTACCCCCTGAATCCCCAAAGCCTGACACCATCCAGGACAAAGCAGCCTGCTTAATTGACACAACATCCAAAAACATCCAATCCCTCCGCCACCAACACTCAGTAGCAGTAGTGTGTACTATCACTGCAGAAATTCACCAAAGATCCTTGTTCCAAACCAATGACCACTTCCATCTGGAAGGACAAGGACAACAGATACATGAGAACACCACCACCTGCAAGTTCCTTTCCAAACTACTCACCTTCCTGACTTGGAAATATTTCACCGTTCCTTCACTATTGTTGGAGCAAAATCCTGGAATTCCCCTCTCCAAGGGTATTGTGGGTCAACCCACAGCAGGTAGACTGCAGCAGTTCAAGAATGTAGCTCCCCATCACCTTCTCAAGGGCAGCTAGGGGTGGGTGATAAATGCTGGCCAATCAGCAATGCTTACATCCTACAAGTGAATTGACAAAAAAAGTCTCCTTTCTTAGTTCAAGCTGTCTTAATTGAAATTATTTTTCTTCCTTCCATTCTTCTTTCTCTCTTTTCTCCCCTGACTTTTTCTGTCTTTGTAATGTTCTTCCTCCTTTTCTCTTTGAAATTCAGGCTCTCACCTCTTCTGTTCTCACTGTTTTTTAGCTAAAGCTATTTTCTTTGTTCCTGATGCTGCACTTATGTCTGGACACCACCATTGCACCAACACACCCCCCCAACCCCATTAAATTTTACACTTGACGGCAATCACATTTTGAATTTCTTGTTTCCCAACTTTCATTCAAAATTCTATCTTCAATTACTGAATCATATTTTTCAACTCACCAACGGACAATCACTTTAAACAAGTTTGAGAGTTTGTTCTGTTTTAAAACACATGATGTTGAGGAACTGGTCTTGGACTGGGGTGGACAAGGTCAAAAATCACACAACACCAGATTATAGTCCAACAGGTTTATTTGAAATCACACCCTTTTGTAACACTGCCCCATTATCAGGTGAAGTGAACACCCAGGCATTGACTTTATAATCAGAGAGATCAAAAGATCAGACAATAGAGTGAGTGGAGTGTCAGCAGGCCAAATAATAGGTCTCTCCAGGTGATCAAGAGATTCAGATAGTGTGAGGAAAGTGTCAACAGCTGAATACCTAATGAAGGGATGACCTATAATCCAATTAATTGAGGCAGAGAGATAATTACAAAAAAATTAAAAATAAGGTGGTGCTGGAGACAAACAAAATGACTGGAATAACATGCTAGGTGTAAGAGTCACATGCCGAGGATCTAACCAAAGTAACAAGTAATTCAAAACCCTGTAAACTAATTAAGTTAGAGAGATTGTGATAAGTTATCAAGGTGATGATGTCAAAACAGGACAGTAAGGAAGGTTTTACAAATATAGTGGCGTGACATGTAATGTGACATGAACCCAAGATCACGGTTGTGGCCATCTTCATGGATATGGAACTTGGCTATCAGTTTCTGCTCAGTGATTCTACATGTTTGTGCATCTTGAAGGCCACCTCGAGGTCGCTTACCCAAAGATGGGAGCCTGAATGTCCTTGACCACTGAAGTGTTTCTTGACTGGGAAGGAACATTCCTGTCTGGTGATTGCTGTGCAGTGTCCGTTCATCCATTGTCTTAGCATCTGCATGGTCTCGCCAATATACCATGCCTTGGGACATCTTTGCCTGCAGTGTATGAGATGCACACAAGCCTTGAAAGTGAACATTTGATTACCATGATTAGCAAGAATGCCGTACTGGTACTTTAAATTATATCTTGGGATTAAATTAATTCCGAATTCCAACTATTCTTGGTCCGTGATGGGCATAAAATCTTTGTTCTGACCAAGTCAAGAGGGGTGAGCTGACTCCTCTCTTCACTACACCATTGAACTGGTGACAGGAATTATAATATGGAAAGGGTAGTAATAATGCCAACTTAATAAATAATTACTTCACTATGTTGAACTAGGTATTATAACTAAGTTAACCAGTTTCCTCAAGTTAACAAGCAAAGCGTTAGTTTAATATTTGAGTTACACTCAACAAAAGATGCAGAAATTATTAACAAGAGTTTTAAATGTACAAATATATCCAATTATCCATAAATGCAAAGCAGAAACACACCCATAATCACCTCAAGCAATGAAGTAATGAAGGGATAGATGAAGGGACACAAGGTCTGGTTGCCAAATTTGCTGACAACACAGAGATAGGTCAGAAAGTAAGTTTTGGAAAGGACATAAAGAGGCTACAAAAAGATACACTCCCATACCATCACAGAAGGTGCAATAACTGCCAACTTTCCTCCTCACTCCTCACCATCCAAGGCCCCTAATATACCTTTCAGGTGAAGCTGTGATTTACCTGTATTTTATTCAATGTATTCTACTGTATCCTCTGTTCATAATGTGGTAGATGAAACACAGACTGGGTAACTACTTTGCTGAACACTTATGTTCTGTCCATGAAAATGACCCCAGCTTCCAGTTGTCTGCCACTTCAACATACCTCTGTGTCTCCTGGCCAATGTTTCTGTTGCAGGCCTGCTGCAATGTTCCAGTGACTTCAGCACAAGGGAAAACAATAACATCTCATTTTTCATTTGGGGACCCTGCAGCCTCTCGGACTCAACATCAAGTTCAATAACATTAGAGCCTAATTCCATCCTTCCACATTTTTTTTTACCAATCCCACAACTGGTCCTGTTATATGAATTGCATTCAGTACAGTGCACCCATTCTCTCCTACCCCAGCTGTTATTATCACTTATTCAGCTTTTCTTCTGTCCTAGCCTGTCATACATAATCTCCTTGTTTACCTATCCCCTTCACATTTCTCTCTGTCTAGGTTCCATCTCCACTCATCCTCTCACCTCTCTCATCCTACCCCCAACACTCTAACTTCATCATCAGTGTTGATACCACTTTTTCCTTGCTGCTAATAGTTCTGATAAAGAGTCATCAGACTTAAAACATTAACTCTGCTTTCATCCCACAGATGCAATCAGACTTGCTAAGGTTCACCAGCAATTTCTGTTTTCAGTGCAGATCTCCAGGAACTGCAACTCTTTGTTTTATTCATACAATAAGAAGAGTTTAAGTGATAGACAAAGGCGTGGCAAATGGAGTATTAAATAACACAACAGGGGCCAGTATCCCATCCTAAGTCATCCTTTATTGACACGTGGAGAGTCTTGACACTGATCCAGCTCCCTCAGAGCCAGATCACAGAGTGAACAGAACCTCTGACACTCCTGTTTATATCTGTCAGCCAAGGCTCCCTGATTGGACCAGATTAACAGCCCCAATCAGGGAATTCATATTCTGTGAGGTCCACTTGGCTGACCTTGTTACAATCACTACATCCCTCCCCCTCTGAGTCTGAGCATATCAGCCAGTTTCCTTTTTGTGTGCAGCTGGTCCTGGGGCATTTTAGCACCGGGTCAGGTTCCTCCAACTCTGCCTGTTACAAGCAGTGTCTAACGCACATTAGCTCACCTCTTGCACCCGAGGGTATTAGACGAAATTCATCCTCCTCTTCAGGCAGCAAAAGCAGCAAGGCAGTAACATCTACAGTGTCCATCTCAGATTCCTAGGTATCTTCAGTGTTTGCTGGAGAGGGAGAACCCATGGGTTTCAGAAATTGGATAGGCAGTTGAGAAGCCGGACACGTTTTGCTTCTGCGAGTTTTAAGCTTTCATATGGTCCATGCCTCTGACCCATGCGGGATCATTCCCATGGTTCCTACACCAAACTTGATCCCCTGAAGTAAACTGTCTCCCTCACTTAGAGGAATTTTGTGTTCGCCACTGATGTTCCTGATGCCATTTCACCCTTCCCCCCAGGTCCAGGAAGATCAGATTTAACCTGGTGTAGAGTCTTCTTCCCATTAGCAACTCTGCTGGAGATATCCCTGTAGTTGTATGGGGTGTGCACTAATAATCAAATAAGATCCAGGACAGTTTGGTATCTAGTGAAGCTTAGGCTGTTTCTTTAAGCATGCTTTCAAAGTTTGGGGCTGCTCTTTCCACCAGGAGCTGCCCTTATATGATGAATACCATTCAACTTTAAGAAATACTCAATTTCCCTGCTAGTAAACAATGCCCATTCTCTGTGACCAACCCCTCCGGGAGACCGTGTGTTGCAAAAGATGAGTGCAGTTTTTCCACCGTCATCCCGTGTTCGATGAATGAACTCTACGCATGTCCAGCCACTTTCAGTGGACGCCCACAATGACTAAGGACATTGAGGCCCATGAAAGGACCTGCATAGTCGACATGTAACTATGTCCGGGATTTACCCAGCCATTACCGCGAATGTGGGGAAGCTGCTGACAGTAATTTTTGTCCGTTGGCACTCTGGGCACTTCCCCACCAACACAGCTATGTCTGCATTCAATCCTGGCCACCAGACATAACTTGTCACCAAAATCTTCATTTTGGAAACTCCCGGATGACCCTGGTGGAGTTCTGCCAGTATCGAACTTTGCTCAGAACAATCACTCTTGCCCTCCATAATAATACGCCGTCCTCAATGTTGATTTGGTCTCTCTGGGTCTAAAAACATTTTAATTCTGGTTTTGACAGCCCTTTGGTTTTCTCCATCACCACCAGATGTTTCAGTTTTGCTAGGACTAGAACTTTCTGCATCCAAAATTGATATTGTCAGCTGTGCCTGGAAATGTGTCCAGAGCATTTAAAACCATTATGGACTTTTCCAGTGGCGGTACCACTGGTGGTGTTTCTGGCAGTGGGAGGAGGCTCAATTGGACCAGATTAATGATCCAATCAGGGAACTCATTCTGTGAGATCCACGTGGCTGACCTTGTAACAATCACTACAGTGTATATTGTGGGAAGTTGTTCATTTTGGCACGAAACTTGAGGAAAAGAATATTATCTAAATGGCAAGAGATTACAGAGCTCTGAAGTACAGAGGGATCTCGGTGTTCTTGTGCATGAATGATAAAATGCTAGTATCTAGGCACAGCAAGTAATTAGGAAAGCTAATGCAATGTTATCACATCACAAGGGGAATTGAATGCAAGTGTAGGTAGGCCATGCTTCAGTTATACAGGGTACTGACAACATAGTGTAGTATTCATGGCCTTTTTTAAGGAAGAGTGTGAATGCATTGGAGGCAGTTCAGAAAAGTTTATTGGACTAATACCTGGAAAGGGCTATTATCTTATGAAGATAATTTGGACAGGTTAGGTTTGAAACCACTGGAGTTTAGTGGTGATTTGATTGAGAAAAATGATGTCATGACAGGATAAAAGTGGAGAGGATGTTTCCTCTTACAGGATCATTTAGAATTAGTGATCACTATTTAAAAATCAGCTTGACCATTTAAAACAGAGATAATGTGCAATCATTTTCTCCTAGAGGTTTGTGGGTTTTGAACTGACTTCCTGAAAAGGTGGTGGAAACAGAGATCTTGAGTATTTTTAAGCACAGTGGATAGATGCTTGTTAAACAAGGGGGAAAGGTTATCAGGGCTAGATGCAAATGCAAATTTGAGGTCATATCAGCCATGATCTATTGAATAGCAGAGCAGGCTCAAGAAAATGAATGGCCTACTCATGCCCTTAATTTGTACATATGTATATTTGTGAAAAAGATAGTTAAACTCTTTAGAGTATAAGATCCTAAAACTTGACCCTGTAACATTTAAATTCAGGAAAGAAAACTATTCATGGATTATCCAGAGGCTTGTTTCCAGCTGAAAGACTACTTGGTCAGCAGTAGCTGCTGATACTGGCATTACCTACTGGAATAGCAATGGCTGATTGATTGCTCTTTTCTCCTGGAGACAGTCATATTGATTCAGAGTTTCTCCCTTCAAGAAATCTTGACTGGCAACAATGAAATCTTCTGATGAGTTTCCAACTCTCAAATGTTGTTTACTGAAATCTCAGAGAGAGACGGCAGGGCTGTTGTCTCTCTCTCTCTCTCTCTGTCTCTGTAAGCTTTGAAGACTGCCTCCATCTAGCAATTTGCATTCTTCACAAATGCCACACCTTACTGCTGTAGCCAGTATTCTTTACTCTTAAATGTGTTCCTTTCAAACAGTTGAAGATATAGATGTCCAGCCAATTATATGTATTATTCATCCAGCGAATGACATTTTAAATTTATATTTGATACAAAACATTGTCATAAACTGGCTCCACAAAATTAGTAGGCCTATGATGGCATCATAATGAAGTAGAGTGTGAAATATTGGATAAACATTGTGAGAAAGGAAGTACTTAAACCTTTTGAAAACTGTGAAAATAGATCAATCAGCCAGCCTGTTAAACTGTTAAAAATAAGGAGAAAATTGCAGTGGTTTAGATTATCACACTTCCATCCTCCCTGATTACAACTACAATGTCAGAGCATTGAGGACAGCTAATGTTGTACTGCTGCTTAAAAGGAATAACCCAAGTAATTGTAATTATGAATTTGACTTCAGGTCTGGGCAGATTATTGAAATCAATTCTGGGGCACTGTTTAAGTCTCGGCTTGCCAACTTGATTGGAATTTTCTGAGGGGCTGTCAGGTATGATAGATTAGGTGAGCACAGTAGATGTGGTCCACATGGATTTTAACAAGACTTTTGACAAGGCCAAACAGGTCAAAGCTCTTGGGATTAATGGAAAAGTGGCCAAATTGGATGTAAAACTGATTTAATGGCAGGAAGTAAAAGGTTGATGGTTTGCAAAAATACACAAGGACCTTAACACAATCCAGAACAAAGCAGGACTAGCACCCTGTTCATCACTTTCAACATTCATTCTCTCCAGTAACATACTGACAAACTGTGGCAGCAATGTGCACTGTATACAAGATGTACTGCAACAACTTGTCAAGGTTCCTCTGACAGCACCTTCTGAATTCTCAACTCTACTGGCTAGAAGGACAAGGGCAGCAGACACATAGGAACACTGTCACCTGCAAATTGCCCTTCAATCCATCCTGACATGGAACTACGTCACTAAGCCAAAATCCTTGAACTTTTCACTAACAACATTGTGGGTGCGCCTGCATTAGATGAAGCGCAACATTTCCAGAAGGCAGTTTACAACCATTTTCACAAGGACAATTAGCAATACACAACTAATGCTGGCTTAGCTTGAGATGTTTGTGTCCCCGGTGTTGGGAATACATATTCATTTATATGGATTATTAAAAATCTGGAGGATATGGAAGTGTTAGGACATTTCTGGATTGAAGCATTGTTTCTTGGGAAAGAGTTTAACAGTTCAACAATCAATAGTGCTGTGGTTTATCTGCTGTTTACTGAAAGTCAAGTGATGTCGGAGAAAAGAGAGGCACAATCTTTAGGGAGATAAGGGCTTGGCTTTATGATCCTCAATTGCTGGTAATCCCGGCTTCAAAAGACTTTGGGTGTTTCTCTGCTGGTTGTTATCGAACAAGATTTCTGGATTTAAACGACTTTCATGAATCTAAGTGGTCAGGACCAAAGTAGACCTCAGGAGCTGCAAGTCTCTCTGTCCTCTCAATAACAGTTCTTGGGAACCTAATAAAATTTCCAAATATCAATATTGATGACAACATCATAAACCTTACAATCTTTAACTGTGACCATTTTCCACAGACTCAAATCCAGCTTGATTTCAATCCAAATACAACACTGTATATCAGACTATGGCTGTCAATAATTCAATTCCATCAACAAGAAACTGGCAGACCATGCAATGCCTTTACATTCTATCATTATTTCAGACCCGTTGACAACAGAGGTGTTTGTCCTTTTTTGCCCTTTTGTTCATAAACACATCTTCTCTGAAAGACTGTTGTCTTTCTGAGTTGTATGAGGGCTATCTGTGTTTGGGATTAAGAGATACAATTCTAATTCTGGATTATATCTTAAATGTTAACCAGTGTTTGCCACTTGTTTTAAGACTAAGTTAGTGTTACAATAAATGGATTATCTTCATTTCATGGTGAAACTTGGTGAAAGTCTTTTTTATTCTGGTTAGTGGTACAAATAGATGTTTGATTATCCATTTTGGTGACTGAATCAACAAATTTATAGAGGTGTGACCGGCGGAGGAGTGGAGTTTGGTTACTAGCACCATCACAGTCATAATACATGAAAGAATAGAATATAGAAGAGAGAGAGGCAGAGATGTAAAACTTTGGGAGGGAATTTCAGAATTCTAGGCCTTCACAAATGACATACCAAGTTTACAGAGGGTAGATTGTTGGAAACATGCACTGGGCTAGTTGTGTAATAAGAAATAAATGCACAAAAGAGGGTTTCAGCGACCGATGTGCTAATGCAGGGATGGGGACAGCAATATTATAGAGGTGGAAATAGGCACTCTTAGTGTTAGCCTGGACATCTGGTTGGTAATTAATCCTGGGATCAAATGTAACATCAAGTCTGCGAACAATTCGATTTGGACTCAGAAGTTTGCAGAATGAGCGTTTGAATCAATGGCTTGGGAAAGGAATTGCAGGAGGAATTGAAGACAACAGCCTTGGTCATCCAAATATTTAATACCATGATGTTTTTGCTCATCCAGCTGTGGCTAACAGAGGAGTGTGTTAACTTACAAACAGTGGAGCCCTGCAATAATCACTGAAGCTAGCTGTTCCCACTTTTTATTTTCATGATGACTAGAACACCTCTGTACCCACTGCCTTAATACATGCTCCTGACAAAGCTGCCCAACTTATTTTTCAGGCTGGCCTTTTCCTTGGTTCCAGTGGGAGACTGACTGCAGTTCCAACAGTGACTACCATTCCCAATGGCGCTGTTGGAACCGGAAAATGATCAACAGCCCATGGGGGTGGAAGCCATAAAATCCAATAATGACTTCCAAACCGAGCAGGGGGGCCACTCATTCTCTGCTTCTCAGGCAGAAAGAAAATGTTCTGTATGTTAACTCTGTCTCCTGCAGACGCCACCAGACCTTCTGAATTCTCCCAAGATTTGGTGACTCTATTTCAGCTTTCCAGCACCCTCAGTATTTTATAGGAACGTAGGTACATGTAAGTAGGCCATTCAGCCTCTCGTACCTGTTCTGTCATTAAGTGAGTGATCTGTGGCCTAACTCCACATACCTGCCTTTGGCCGATATCGCTTAATGCTTTTGCTTAACAAAAAATTATCTACCTCAGATTTAAAAATAACAACTGATCCAGCATTCACTGTCATTTGTGGATGAGATTTCCAAACACGGACCAACCTTTGTGTGTAACATTGTTCCTGAATAGTCTTGTCCTAATTCTCAGACTACGTCTCCTAGTTCGAGAATCCCCAACCTGTGGAAATAGTTTATCTTTATCTACCCTATCTTTTCCTATTAACATGTTGAAGACTTTGATCAGATCACCCCTTAACTTGCTAACTTCTGCAGAAAACAGGCCTAACTTGTATCATCACCCCTCATAACTTAACCCCTGACATCCAGGTATCATTCTTGTACTTCCTCCTAGACCAATACAACCTTCTTAAAGTGTGATGTCCAGGTCAGCTCACAGTACTCCAAGTGGAAAACTCTGAAACTCTGAAAGATTATGGTTAGGACATCTACAATGTGCTCCCCTACTTACTTTAGTGTCATCAGATGCAAACTGTCAGGTCCTGGAGATATGTCACTCTTTAGCTTCATTAATTTCCTCATTATCCACTTTTTAAAATTTATGTTAATTTTATTCAGTCCTGTCCCCAACCCACTATTAATTTCCTTCGCATTTCCAACAAGCTATCCTCCTTCGCTGATGTTAGGCTGTTGTAGCAGGATGGGTGGGCAGAATGTGGTAGTGAATCTGTCAAATGAAGGATTCCTGAACCTTTTAACTTTTAACTTCTAACTTTGTTTTTATGACATTAACTTTACTGGTAACACACAAGAAGAATCACAGTTCTGGGCATTGACATCTCAATCTATATCTATTGATGTAGGAAAACTGCACATACTCTTGCCAATGTCTGTTATTGCTTCTCTCCTTCTGCAAGAGAATTTGCACAATCAGTGTGAATGTGCACAGACAAGGGCTGCGGGGGTTTTTTGACATAAGGTTCTAGAACAAAGAGCCAAGCAAGGGCCAGAAAAGGCAGAGCCCTAGATATCAAGCCCATCTCTCCCAGATCTACAGAAGACAAGTCAGAAAAGAAACAGTCTGGACCCTAACAGAATGCACTATCAGGAGACTCCACCATTTGCCTCAGTGGGTAATGTATTTAGAGTAAGCAAGGGGTTACACAGTGGTGAGCACAGCACTCGCATGGGCCCACAGCTAGAGAAGAAAGAAACAGCTGAGTTTTCTCTGACTAAGAAAACTGATGGAGAACAGGTCCCCGCTGAGCACCCTGTATAAATGATGAGTATCTGGGCTCAGCTATTGATGCTCAGATAAAGGCAAGCAATGAGGAAGTGCCAAAGACATGGTGCAGACTGGAATAAAGGATAGAGGAGCCTAGATTCCATCAAATATCATTGTTTTAGTATGCAAACACCATGGCTACCTCCATGGATTAGGTGGTCGACATGGAGCATCAGGTCTATTAGAACAGTCAGTATCGACCAGATATCCACTTTGACTTTCAATCCATCACTTGGGCCATGGATGCTTTCATTCATTGGCTCAGCAAGATGGGGTCAAGGGACCTTGAACTCATTGCGGGTGCCCAACCCCTCAAGGGCTGAAGGAGGCACACTGATAGGGAGCAGGAATGAAGGACATGTGCCCAGGAACTTTCCTCTCAGAACACGCCACCTGTCCCACATTTGCTCTGCTAGGCAACCAGATGCTTTCATCAGTTAAGGCTGAGGAGATTGTACGAGTATGTGTGTAAGGGACCTCTCCACAAACCTGAGTCACCAAAGGATAGCAGTCCAGATCATTGGTGGAAAGGCAGCATAGCAGTCAGCAGGCTTCCACCAGTGATAATATCCAACCATAGTGATGAAAAGAGAGCAATGAATGAATACTGAAGTTAGTTAAAGAGCATGTGTCAAATATTTGTAAAGCTTTTGAGTTGCAAATAAATCATTTTCTACATTCCAGTGGTTTCATGAAATCTGTTTATACATCTAACAGTTTGACATTTTCCAAAATTCCTTCAGGGGTAGTAATCACCATCAAGGCTACACATGCACTTTGGGTGGTGTCGTGAGGAAAACTGATCATCTCATAGACAGGTCTCATCTGCAAGTAGGAAACCCTCTAAGAAGTAATATAAGCGACATGGTTGTAATGCATGAGTCAATCAATATGGTGTGCCCCTCTACGTCTCTGTGATCAATGAACGTGCCTTTCACATAAAAATTTATGTAGTACAACGCAACCCCCATGTAAACTCACAGAAGTCTTTCCTGATGCTCTGATCATCAAACTGAACAGGGGTCAATTGGCACAAAGAGGACAAAGAAATGTACAATGTATCACAAGCAATGCAACATAAACTTTCACCACTATAAATAAAGCTTTCTCTTCAGGGTAGTAAGGCTTCTGCATCACAACTGGCTATTGATTCTGAATGTCCACGGTTGATTATGCATTTCTCAAAACTATCAGATTGTTTTGGCCATGTCTACCTTGTCTCCTAACTGGCCTAGCTTCCTCAGCATGATCAGCATCAACTTTTGTTCCCTCAGCATCTCTGTCAGACTCCCCTTGATCTTCATCTGAGGGGACAGATGACTACTCTATCTTCCTCACTTCTAAGCTCTCACTCTGTTGTTCAGATACCTTATGTAGAGTGCAGCAAATAGTCACTATTCTGGAGACACTGTCTGGAGAATACAGAGTGGTCCTCCTGAGTGATTCCACCATTGGAGGAAATCTTATGAAGATTACTTTGTTCGATGATGGTCCTTTAGTTATGGAGTCATCAGCCATGCTTTCTGGCTCACACCCATGAGCCTGCCCTGGAGATGATCTGGAGATATGTAATCTTTCATAAAACTTTGGAGTTGTGCAGAATGCAAATAGCGTTACAGCTCTCTGGATAGTAGGCTCACACCGACAGGAATTGTTGCATGTGCTCAAAAATGAATCGGACTTTGAGTGTGTGAAATCCCTTCCTGTTCAGGAATCTGGCTGGATTACATCAGGGAGCGCTAAACAATACAAATGTGCAGTTGCTTGCCCTTTACACATGATGACACCAGTAATAACTGCAAATCCCAAGGCTCAGGTAGCTTGGCCATCTGTGTTCATGGACTGGGCAAATTGGATTGCTTTCCTGTACAGAGCATGGGTGAACTCAGAAACGCAATTGTGTGCTGCTGATTGGGAGTTGTTGCTGTACAAGTCGCCAGTTGAGCCTTGGAAGGAGCTAGTGGCCAGGAAGTTCAATGTTGTTCTGATTGTTAGCCTTGCAGACATTGTGCTTCATCTCAAGTCTGGTGGTTACACATTTCTCTGCAGGATAAGCACAACAGAAATAGTGGAAGCATTGGCAGTAATCTTCCAAGAATCCTTAATTCTGGAAAGTCCTAGAGGATTGGAAAACTGCCAATGGAACAGCTTTATTCAAAAAGAGAAGGAGACAAAACAAAATGTGTAACTATGCATCAGTTAACTCAATGCCTGTCCTTGGGAAAATGTTAAGAGTCAATGATAAAGAACGCAATAGCAGAGCATTTAGAAATACATAATATGGTCAAGTAGGGTCAGAATGGCTTCAGGAAGAGGAAATCATATCTGACAAAGTTACTAGAATGGTAACAACAGTAACAAGAGGTGGCAACAAGCAGGATAGATAAAGAAGAAGCAGTGGATATAATATATTTGGATTTTCAGAAGGCAATTTGCAACATACCATACATTAGACTATTTAATAAGATGGTGT
>NC_063333.1:25125570-25207995 GCF_021869965.1 Rhincodon typus
ATGATGACGTAGTGCTTTATGGTAACAGTAATATAGTGGTCATGCTCCTGAACCAACAATACAGAAACCTGTACTAAATATTCCACTGTGGCAACTGAGAAACATAAATTCACTTAATAAAATAAATGTTGAATTAAAAAGGCTGGTATCTGTAATAATGACCATGAGACTATTGGATTGCTGTGAAATGGATCTTGCCAACTAATGCCCTTTAGGGAAGGAACTCCTTACCCAGCCTAGCTCAGTCCGTTACTCCAAGCCCACAGCAATTTAATTGATGCTTAACTGTCTTTTGAAGTAATCTAGGAAATCACCCAGTTATCAAAGTGGTGAGCACCATTCTTAGGAATTAGTACAGAATTCTGACATGGAACTCAAAATCTTGTTAAGGCGTTGCAAAAAGAATTACAAAGTGATCACAAACAAGGTGGCTCTGACCCCCTCTCTCAGCTTCATTCCTTACATACATCAAGTCAGTCCATTTCTGGAATGTAAACTATAACCTGTTGATCCTGAATAGGTATCCTTTAAATTCCTTTTAATAGTGTTTATGTGTAGATTCACTGCTATTTTTCAAAACAATTCCCAAGATAAAATTTATAATCAAATTATTATTAAAATGACAAATAAATCTCAAAAGTTTTTTTTATTCTTCTTGTTAGCCAGCCATACTGCTGTTTAGAATCTATACAAAACCATGACAGGAGCACATCAGGAAGAAACTAACTATTTGCGAATAAAGAATCATTTCAGTTTCTCTTACAGGCTGCAGTCCAGGGGGAAACAAAGTTTAGAATGTTCGTGGGAATTCAAAATTATAATATTAGCACTCTACTGAATAGTAGTTGAATCTACTATTTCCAAACATTAAAGAAATCAGATTTTAACATGCTTCAGAGCCAATGGAAGTAGGATAGAGGAGCAAATTTAATTTTGGACAATTGTATAAAATTGATGATGTCAAGGGAGCCATCTATCATATATTTCTTTCAATTTTCAAATTTTCTGTTGTCTGTTTTACACTCTCTTCTGAAGTCAACATTATACCCAGTATGTGTGGACATTAAACCATTGTCACTTGAGAAATGACAGTCTAACTTGGGGCTGCTGGTTCTACAAACCGACCAACAGGGAGCAGTTTGTTAAAGTGTGATACATTGAAGAAGAGTCAGCTGAGAACCAACTGTGCTACTTTTCCTGGGGGAGTCTTAAAGAAGAACAACTTGAACAATAATATGCTGGTATTGAATGATGGGATGCCATTATTCTTTTAGTGATGCTGTATGTTATAATCATGTATCAAGTAAGTCTCTGAAGTACTACTGAACCATGTTAAAATTTTGGAGGGTTCATTCTGATAAAAAAAATCGACTTAAAAAAAATTGGAGACAAGACTCTCACAATTAGCAGGCCAAAAATAAATTCTTGACAACATGACAATACAACTATCACAAAATTATTCAGTAACAGTCTGAGAAGCCAATTGGTGAGAAATCAGCTGACTTTCCAATATGTCCTGACTTGGTGTAATTGCTTAAAGTTTGTGATGGAATAGCTGAAGAAAATCCAGAGCCTTTTCCTGTTGGTTCTGAAAATGTTTGTAAATCATTTTAAAGTTGATATTCTTCTGCTTGGTGCCAATGTTTACTTCCTCTATATAAATAATAAACACATTCATTTTACATGTAAAGATAATACAATGCAAATTTAATTTGTTGTATATAAAGCAGTATTGAGGATTTTTTTTTGTTAAAATCACAGGAAATATCTCTAAATTCACAATTCCATTAATGCGCAAGGAAAAAGATTTTTTTTACTATTCAAAACTATGTTTAAACTGCAACAACAATTTTAATGCTTAAACATGCCAACCCTCTATCATGAGCATTCTGGGCTTACCATTGACCAAATACTTAATTGGATCAGAACATAAATGCAAGGCTATGAGACCAGGCCAGAGTCTGAGTTGGCTGTGATGAGTACCATATCACCATTATCTCTACACATATATAAATCATCCAATCAGTTTTGTGATGGATTCTCTCTCCTTGTCTGGGTGGGTGACACTAAAACAACATTTGAAGAATTCAATACCATTTCAGGCAAATCAGTTTGCTTGATGAGCAGCTCATCCACTACCTTAAGCATCTAACCTACATCACCAGTGCAATGTGGCTGGAATGCAGTATCTATCCAAAGCAGCTTCTAAAGCACCTCCTAAACTCGCAACATTCAACATCACTTTTATTTAGATTGTTCCAAGATTGAAGATGACTTCTTTCCACTCTAGTAACAGAACAGTTGAATACGGGACCTGCACACCCTGCCTCAGGAAAGGCAGGTAGTGTTTGCCGACAGTGATGGACAGGATGCTTGAATTTTTGCACATTCCTTCCGCTGTTCGCATTTGACCTCTACCTGGGCCTGTTAGAGACGCTTCAAATGTTTGGCTCCTTTATGAATTATTCTTCTCAAATCTGGGCAGTCGTGGCTAAAGGTTTACAAGAGTCAGTGGAGACTTTACATTATTTTTAGGAATTTTTTTGAGAACATCCTTGAAGCATTTGCTCTGCTCTCCTGGTAACCACTTATGATTCTATTTGGAGCAAAAGGCTCATTTTGGGTAGCTTGAGTCAGGCATGTGAATGATGTGGTCGGTCCAACATATGAATGACCATAGCCATTGCCTTGATACTGAGGATGTTGGCCTGAGAGAGGGAACTGATATTGGAGTCATTCTTGTGCCAGTGGATTTGGAGGATTTTGCTGAGGCTTCACTGGTGACAGTTACTTCAGGATCTGAAGTGTCAACTGGACATTGTTCCTGTCTCTGACTTATGCAGGAGGCCTGATAACACTGCTGCTCTGTAGACCATGAACTTGGTGATGGGTTTGAGGTCTTTATCATCAAACACTCTTTTCCTTAGATGACTGAGGGCTGCACTGACACACTGGAGACAATGTCGACTTTCACTGTTGATGTCTGCTCTCACTGAAAGTTCCAGTTGCTCACCATAGATTTTGATAGTTGGGGAACAGTGTCATGCAGTGGGAATAGGTTTATGGTGGATATTTGTCTCCAGGATGTTTAGCCCTAAGCCCATTCTGTGATCTGTGTATGCATCGATAATGGTTTGGAGCTTGAGCTTACTATATCTTGATGACAGCAGTGGGCTTGATTCTGGATTGGAAGCAATGCAGATTGAACAGTTTCCCACTAGCTCCATAGATTAGCTCCACAGCAGTGGGAAGCTTCATGGGTGTGGGGTTGAGCATTGTGGCGAGGAAGATGCAGAAGAATGCTAGTGCCTTGCTTGACACCTAAAAGGACAAGGGCTGCAGCTGTATGGAAATGCTAACAAATCCATATTTTCCTCTATGTCACAAACCATTGCAAAGTGGACATAAAGCACCATTGTGTCAACTCTTGCAGCACCATACCTTGCAGCATTGGGAGCACCTTTATCTTATGGATGGCAGTTGTTCAACGGTAAAGCTCAACATTATCTTCTAAGGTATAATTAGGGGTGGGCATTTGACCTTTTTGAGAGTCAATTATGGGTTTATTGTCAATCTCTCACTCATAAGGTTCCAAGTTCAGGCTTGAGTGCAAAAAATCAAAGCTAACAATCCAGTGCAGTACTACACTGTTGGTGGTGCTGTCTTTCAGATGAGCTATTAAAGTGAAGTACTGTCTGCCTGCTTGGGAGATATATAAGATCCTATGGCATTGCTTCAAAGAAAAGCAGGTGAGTTACGCCTGGCACCCTGTCCAATTTATCCCTCATGCATATAGTAATTACCACATTGCTGTTTGTGGGATCCTATTGTGCACATATGGATTGCCATGTTACCTATTTTACAACAGCGTGCTGTTTCGTGGGAGCCGACCGTACGCATACGGATTGCCATGTTACCTACTTTACAACAGCGTGCTGTTTGTGGGAGCCTACTGTGTGCATATGGATTGCCATGTTACCTACTTTACAACAGTGAAGATGGTTTAAATTTCTCTCAGGGGAGCCGACTTGCCATTAGCAACATATACCTTCCCTTGAATGTCAAAACCTGGAGCTATGGTAGTGATGTCAAAGGCTCCAGCTTCCTTTTCATTACATGGCTGACCAGGAATCTCTCTTGCTCGTACCCACCGGCTCCTGGTATGTCTTGGGAGGACTTAAAAGTGGATACTCAACTTATTTGGCTGCATCATGAAGGCACTATCCTTGCCCACCAAGCTCTGGAGTTAGCTCAAACCCAGAGCTTCTGCTTCAGAGGCAGAGACTCTGCACCCTTCCTCACAAGACATCTTGTGATTTCAAAAACAAAAAATGGCAACAAAGTGTTTTGAGATGTTGAACGGTATATGAACAGAGAATCTTTCTCTTTTCCTAACAAGACTCTTGCTAATCAATGATTCTGAGCTCTCAAAAAATGAATTTATCGTTATGTTATCAAGACCTTAAATGGAGGGAAAATCTTCTTTCTTTCGCGGTATCATTAAGACACAGTGACAGAGCAAGGCTTATAAAGTTATAAAGCTCATCGCAAAATATTACAGCTTTCATTCAAACACACAATACCGATTCTATCCACAGGACAGCGAAATGAACGGAAATCACCCAATTTCATTCTAACTTTCAAACAATGGCAAACATTTGCCGTTTCCTGCTGAAACTTGACACACCTAATATTACGACTCTGTTCAGAGATTTCTTTTTCAGGAATTCATCAAAGATGTGGCTTGGCATGACCCCAACGACTTCGAAACTCGAAATTCCACCAGGAATAGGTGCACTTGAAGGGTGGCTGAGCACAGGAACTGCCAACGGTAATGGGCGGAGTCCAGCATCACTTGCTGGGAAAGTGTGGGTCACAGCTCACACCATCCTAGCCCATTACACCTTGAAACTTTCCTGCAAGTTCAGGATTCACTAGACAAAAATAAATGACCCGTTAGTTTCGTTCTTAGTCCTGAGGGAGTATGCGGGGGAGCAGGGAACTTTAAAAAGGCAACAGTCAGGATGGGATAGCAAGGTGTAGAGCTGGATGAACACAGCAGGGCAAGCAGCATCATAGGAGCAGGAGCTCAAGGTGATCCGACGCCAAGTCAGCACCAAGCGGTACCAGGTAAGGGAGAGTTCACAAGGAATCATTCACCCGAGCAAACTGTTATTGTCCCTCGGGTCAGTTCCAGTGTTCGGGCTCCTTTTACTTGAGTGAATAGATTTTGCAGCCTCGTTAAGATGATGTCCTGGATCAGAGTCGGCCTCCCTCTTGCCCTGTTGTCCCTGTGCTCACAAAGTGCCAGTGGGCATCACCCTGACCAGCTCTGTATGAGGAGGAGCTTCTGGAAGGATCTGCTGCAAGGATTGGAGAGTATAGTAAGTGATTTTCGATTCTCAAATTATTCTGTAACTAAATTCCTCATGTGAACTGTCTCATGTATGATATGGTAGGGAATTGAAGAGGATTAGAGATCTGATTTGAGATTTGGGTCTGGGATTGCAATTTGAGTAGGCGCCTGGCACCTGAAATTTGGGGTTGGCATTCGATGGATATTTTTTTTTCAGCTGGCCCTTTCAGCCAGAATTGTCATTGGAGATAGCTCAGTAAGAATTGATTGATAAAATGAATACGTTTCTGTCACCCTTTATTTACATTCAGTCTTTATTTCCCCAACAGAATCCAATTTTCTCACCCGTGTGTCGAACTGAATACGATGAAAGCTTGCAACTTCCAACAATTTTAAAACCGGTGAGTGCCACACCAACCAAGTAGAATTGTTGTGTAAAACATGTTAAGTCGCCCGAAAAGAGTCGCTGTTTTCTAAATCTTTCTTTTTCCCGATTCCCTCTTGGTTTTCATCCAGGTGAAACGTGACAGAGCAGTGGCTGCTGCTGCGATGCTAAAGGCATTTCACAAGCTCTTCAGTCAACCCAACATCCCTTTCCCCTCAAAACCTCGCCGCACGTTCCTGAACAGTCTGCCTGAAATTCTCTCTCTACTGCAACCATGTGTGAGTATAGGTCTCTCTGGGCTCTTTGTTACACTCTACAAGATAACGCACATTTCCTCTGTAACGAAACAGCAATGGTTCAGCATTCAGCAACACAACGGAAACTTCATTTGCTGTTAGGACAGCGTCTATTTCCAGAATTTTCAGACACTACAGCCCTAACAGCCCTCGCTCTGTTCTATAACCCCTACGCATGTGTAATGATATGCCGGTACTTCACAAAAACTTTTCACTGTACCAGGTACATGTGACAATAATAAATCAAATCAAACATTTAGCAAAAAGAAATCGACCTTATTATATCTCCCTTTTGTTCTTCTTGTGCAGGTAAAATCACGGGATTCTGATTACGTTTACCATTCAAATATAAAGGAAAGATTCCAGAAGCTAGAGGACTTCGTAACACAAAAGGTAAAATATTTCCACTCTAACATATTACAAATAATCATTGTTGATCATAGTAGGCTCAATAACAATGTTACAAAAAAGATGCACCATTTTGGCTATTCGAAATGTGTCAAGATTCCTCTTGCATATAAGGTTAAAAAACAAAAACAGAAATTGATGAAAAAGCTCAGCAAGTCTGGCAGCATCTGTGGAGAGAAAGCAGAATTGATGTTTCAGATCCATTGACTCTTTGAGGGTGTTTGTGGCACAGTGGTAAAGTCCCTACTGTTAGACCAGGAGACTTGGGTTCACGTACTACCTTCTCCAGATATGGGTAATCACATCTCTAAACATGCTGATTAGAAAATATCACTAAATCATTGTCTTATTCACTTATGAATATCGATGTCACTGATATAACTTCCATTTAATGTCCATCCCGCCACTATCTCTCACAATTGAATGGCCATTTCAGAGGGAACTTTTCTATTAGTCTGGAGTTAGATGTAGGTCATGCCATTTCAGGACAACTGCTTTCATTCCCTAAAGTAGGTCAATAGAACAGATTTTTGTTTTACAACATTCACTTTAATCATTAGTGGTTCTAGTATTTTAGTCAATTAATACCCCAGCCACTGTGGTGGGATTTAACCACATATGGAGATCATTTGTCCTGCCTACGAGATTATTGCTCTACTTTATTACTACAACTCTGTTGTTCCATTCAAAATGAACACATATAATCTTCTACTGATGTAAAACTGTACTATTCTCCCTCAACATCACCTTAAATCCGGTGAACTGTTACCAGATGTTTTGTTAATCTTTCCAATAGTGACTATTTTTTATTTTTTAAGTAATGTGTGACTAAAATTAATAAATTAAGACGGCTATATTCTTGTAAAAGTGCATTTTAATTTTGGTTAATACAGACCATTTAAAGACTTTACAATAAGAATTAAATCCTCTTTTGTTTCCTCACAGAGAAACAGTAACTGTGCTTGGGAAATTGTTCATGCCATAAGCCGTGAGGTTTTTCAAGAAGCTGCCATGCACCATGCAAGAGAATACGATGAAATAAGAACATAATCTTAAATTAATATATTTACAGTAACCATTTGAATTCAGTTTTAAGTGTTTTCTTGTTGTTTTTCCCTTGTCATATTTTACATTCATATCTGAAACTTGTAAAGTATCAATATCAAGGAAAATAGAATATTTATGTGTTATGTGTAAAATTAAATATGAAAGATCTGTTATTTATTCTTCTTGTATTGAATTGTCTAATTCCAAAATAAAATGACTTGATAAATTACAAAACTAATTCGCTAGCTTCATCTAATTTCATTTCAGCTTTTTGAATACTAAGTTTTGTATAATGAACTGCAATGCCGTCAAAAAAACTGAGGAAGGGTCACCAGACCCGAAACACTAACTTTGATTTTTTCCTCACAGATGCTGCCAGACCTGCTGAGCTTTTCCAGCAACTTCTGTTTTTGTTCCTGGTTTGCTGCATCTGCAGTTCTTTTGGTTTTACAATGCTCTCATGCATTAAATCACACAAATTGACAGCATAGAAATATGTGATATGATCCAATTGGCCTATGCCAGACCTTGACCCAGTCTTTTTCTGATCCAATCCTGTCCTAATCTACCCTTTCATTCTCATGTCCCTCAGAAATGTATTAAATTTCCCCTTAAATGACTTAATGTTATCTGTGAATTCCCAATTTTTGCCCTTCTTTGTGTAAAAATAATCCCTTCAAATTCATTACCGGAATGTTTCAAGGAGGAGTTAGATGTAGTTCTTAGGGCTAAAGGGATCAAAGGGAATGGGGAGAATGTGGGAACAGTGTACTAAGTTGGATAACTATCTATAATTATATTGTTATATAATTACATAATTATATATATTATTATCTATAATTATATTGAGGCATCGCCTCAAAATAAAGGGAAGCAGATGTAGGACTGAGGTCAAGAGGAACTTCTTCACCCAAAGGGTTGTGAATCTGTGGAATTCCCTGCCCAGTGAAGCGGTTGAAGCTACCTCGCTGAATGTTTTTAAGGCAAGGCTAGATAAATTTTTGAACAGTAAAGGAATTAAGGGTTATGGTGAGTGGGCGGGTAAGTGGAGCTGAGTCTCAAAGATCAGCCATGATCTTATTAAATGGCGGGGCAGGCTCGAGGGCCCAGATGGCCTATTTCTGCTCCTAGTTCTTATGTTCTTATGTTCTTATATTGCATGGTGGAGTAGGTCTGAAGGGCTGAATGACCTACTCCAGCTTCTATTTGCCATTTGTCTTTGACCATCCCAATTAAAGGTGTTGGTAACAAATCTGCATGCATTTTTCTTTCATTAAAAACTCAGCTCATTGGAATTAAGTGCCCTACCCAGATAAGTTCTAAGCAGTCGAGAATTACGCCTGTAAATCTATGGAAGAGGTTTGCTTCTGGTGAGTATGATTTCTTCTTGGGCTTTGTGGGATATTCTTGCTGCTTTGTCCTGAGAGCAATATATCTTGAAGTCCAGGTTAATGATTGAATGTCTATGTAATCCAATTGTAACAAACATGACACCAGAGTAGGTTAGCTCAGATCTAAAGCAACACAAGAGAGGGAGAGTCAGTGAAGAAAAGAGAAGTGAAGGACAGACAAGAGTGGGCATTCTTTGTAGGAAAGAAGAGCAAAGACCAGTCAAGGTTGGGGAACTGTCCATCCAAAGGTTGAAGTGTAGCAATTTTTTTTCATTGTCCTGGGTCACTTGGATGGATACCCTAAGTTGGGTATATCCCAAAACACATAGCTGTGTTTCAAGACTGTAGTCAGTATTATTGAATATTTACACCTAGAGGTCTGAGTAAATGCATTAGATGGTAGAGGATGTAATCACTGACATGGAATTTGCTGGATGAGGTAGGCTGGTAATTGCAGTGGTATAGGCTGGAATTGTACGGTCTCATAATAAAGGCTTATGAAAACTGAGGCTGTAGGTTCTCTCAGGGCAAATGTCAGGAAGAACAGTGCAACCTCAATAGTTTGTGGTTTAGGGGAAGAGTAGGGTCACCAACATAAACATGAATAGGATCAGTGGAGATTCAAGGATTGCAGGTCTCACAAGTTTCTGTATTAAGGAATCATGAGGGGTAAATTGGTGGGTGACAAAGGAGGGATTGACCACATTGGCTCTCATTGTAATTTTAAACAGTACCATACTGTCAAAGGTGACCACAGGTGTACCTGGTATAATGAGACTGCACTGTAGGTCAGTCTTTATTTACAATAGTACAACATTTCTACATTCAATGAGCAAACACACCATCCACGCACCCTAAAAACATCATCTTTTGCCTGCACCCAAATCTAGGTGCTGCCCTAACATCCCCAGCTGGGATGGGGACAGCCGTACTGATGGCTATGTCCTGGCATCCTTTGGGGTGGGTGGGGGGGAGCGAAGTTTGAAACTGAAAACGTCTGCACGGGTCTTCCTCAGCCCGTGAAGCTGAAGGCAATGGGATGACTAGTAGAAGGCAGTTGGAGAGTCAGGATACTGCTGGAATATCTTGTGACGAATCCCCAGGGTATTTGGCTGACATTCCTCCTCCCTTGGGAAGCCAAATGGCATCGCATTGACTCCTTGAAGTAAAGGGGCACCTAGAGAAGCACCGAGATGACTTGACCTCCTTTCACCTTCTCACTGATACAATGCATCCACAGCTAAAAGGTTAGGGTGCAGCACGTATCTGGCAGCCATTATATGCTTTGCAGGACGTGAGTCTCCAAGGCTACCACCCGGTCCTCAGAAATAGCCAAGTTCTTCCATTCTACCAAAGTGGGCTCAATAAAGATGAACCTCTCTACTTTATTTTTATTCATTCATGGGATGTGGGCATCACTGGTTAGGCCAGTATTAATTGTTCATCTCCGATTGACTAGAGAGCAGTTAAGAGTAAACCACGTTGCTGTGGAACTGGTCACATGTAGGCCAGGCCAGGTAAGGATGATAATTTCCTTCCCCAGAGGACTTTCGTGAACCAGATGGGATTTTTTTCCAACAATCAACGATGGTTTCAAAGTCGTCATTCATCATTAGATGCTCAATTCCAGGCATCTATTGAATTCAAATTCCACTTTCAAATTCAACATTACCTAAGTCTTTGGATGAATAGTCTAAAGATAATACCATGAGGCTATTGCCTCCCTACTCAGACCTTCTGCCAGCTTTGCCAAATTTTCCAATTTTTGGTTCCCTTATGTTGTTTACAGCCAGGACCTGAACCTTCCCCAGTTAGTGATTAAAAAACAACTGTCCTGCTATTGGTAGAACAATATGAGGTGGCGATCATCATTCAGTGGAAATGTTCCATGTGGTGCTGAAGGTTGAATTTAGTTGTCTTATCTGACTTTCCTGTGTGCAGGCACAGTTAGATTGAGTGATGCCTGCGTGAATATCTTATGGCAGCAATTATATGCTGCTTACCCTTTCAGAGGACAGGAGAATTTTCATCCTTTCCTGCAGTAGATTCAGCATCTCTTATGGGGCACGGTGGGGGAGAGGGGTAGTGGTGAGGGGAGGTGGGTTGTTGACTGCTGCTGTTACATTAGCCCAGGCTGTATTGGTCGGACAAGAGCCTTCTGCTGCCATCATTTGTGAACAGCACCTCCCACATTCCCTGAATGGCATTGGCCAGAGTCTCCAGTGATGCCTCACTTCAACTTTAACATCTACTGGGGATGGGTCAAGGGAAGTGCTAGTGTTGGTGCTGAACAACACAGGCCAAAGGGTGCTCCTCATTGCCAATGAGTGAAGGCTTGCTCTGTGGCCTCAAAATGCGTCACCAGGACCCTTGACCTCTAAAGGTAGCAATTGACGTGTGCACTTCCTGTCTACTCCTGCCCTATCAGATTTGCTGTTGTACTCATGCAAAACTTGCTTGTACATGCAACGAAATGGTGCCACATAGTCGTATAAAAACAAAATGTGCTGCTCCCGAGTGTGAGTGACTCTTACTTTGAAGACCACGTCTGGACTTAGACTCCATAATGGGAGTTTCCACCCTAAAACCAGAGAAAACATATTTCAGAAATTAGCAATGATTCGCTTCTTACACTTACCCTACACTTCTTATTCCTAGCCTTACTCTTGTGTACTCATCAGTGGAATTTTGTTTCCATTTGGATAAACAGAAGGTACAGAAAATCCTTTGACAGTGTCCTCCTCGCACAGAACACAGGTATGGTGAAATCAGCACTTGCACATTATTTCTCTGTCTTATTAAAAAAGTCCGCCACTTGGTATGTTACAGAAGGCAAAACAGCTGATAGCGTTTGACCATCTGAACTGTCAACCCAAAGCTACTAATCCCTGAAGAACTTAAGAACCAACCTCATATATGACTCAAATCTCAAATATTTCTGGAGTTATTGCAAATACTTTGAGTAATGCAGATTTTGATAAACAGGCCAAATGGCACAAGCCCTGGGACGACATTAATATCAGTAGCAGAGATTTTTAAATTTAGATTTTCTTGTCATGTGTATGCAAGTACAGAAGTACAGTAGTACAGTGAAAAGTGTATAATATTGCCACACACAACACCATCTGCAGTACAAATGTATGGGGATTGGAACCAGGTGGATCCATTGACAATGAGATCTCTGGCTGGGATTGTTAGCCTGGGGCCAAGCAAGGAGCCCTGGGCAACAGATGTAAACAGAAGAGTCAGAATCCACAGCCAGGGTACTATGCACATGTAAATAAAGGGTGACTTGGTGATCGCATACTGGCCTCTGTGTAGTTATTTTAGGTACCTAGGTACAAAGTAGTAAAAGTAACAAAATTAAAAAATAAGATCAGGTGACTGATTTTAAAGGAGAACCTTTTTCTGAGCACTATGGAAAACAGTGCTCGACACTCAACAGGGTCCAAACTCCCAGTGTCTCTCCTTTTTACATTAAATGTCCAGGATAACTAAGGATGCGACTGTGGTCAACTGGATCAAACTCTTCACCATAATGTGAGTGAATGCAGGCTAAAAAAAAAATTAGCCACAGCAATTAAAGATCTACCTAACAACACAAAGTGCTGTGACTTGGCTATCCAACTTGGATTTGAACTTGTTGTAAGATTTTACCCACAAGAAGATAACTTGAAGATTGTCTGTTCGGATTCTGTTCATCTTTCCATTTTCATCGAATAAAGCCGAAGCCTCAACAGTGTTACGGACTGTCCAAATGTCAATTATATTTTGAAAGTAAATATACACACAGAAAATAAAGGCAGAAAATGAGAGGAATCATGAAAAATGAGGAAAAATGATATACAGAGAAACCATTGGCTGGTGCTAGCTGTCAGCATTTCACAGACTGACAGATTTTTCAGGATTCCATACATGCATAGAATAATGAAAAAAAAATCTTCAAACGTTTCTATCAGTGATTTTACTGCTCCATGCATACACTTGCTGACGATCCCTTGAATTTAATCCTTGGAAATGAATGAATAGATTTACTAAAAACCCCTCAGGAAAAGCTGAACCACACTGGATGAGGTGCAATTGTGTTCTAATGCTGCGCCAGGTCATATTTGCTGCTGAACTCCCTATATGGCCCTAAAAAGCTTAATTTATATTTGTAGAATGCCAAATGTGATGAAAGGTTTGACAGGTTAGGCCTATATCCTCTGAAGTTTGGAAAAGTCAGTGTGGACTTCATTGGAACATATGCAATCCTGAATGGACACTGTTCAAGCTCTGTGGCAGCTACATCCTCAAAAATTAGATAGCACTAGCCTTTGCTTCAAATCTTGACCAACCCTGTTGATAAATCTTACATTAACAATGTTAATGACTTGCCAGTAATCACTGCCAAAAATGTATTTATTGTGGTGATGTGCTATTGGACAGTCTGTACTAATTGAGATTGATTTATTTTGCCACCTGATTATATAATTAATCCCATAATGCGTAAAGAAGGTTATTGTACTCCCAGAGATATATACATAAAATATATATATAGCATACCGGTGAAACTATTGCATAATACACAGGAAGCTGGAAAGGAAATGGAACCAAATTCAAAAATCAAATAGTGAGATTAGACCATCTACTGCTATATTCCCCTAATGTATGATTCAGGATAGAGTTTCACTATGAACTTGTATCATATTTAAATGTTTTCAGCTTGATCCTATTTCACTCCTAAATTATAACATCCGGCATGACAAAATGTGAAATGTCAGTTTCATTCTGTTTGACTTTTGAATTTCAATGTTGGTTGTATATCAATCAAGGTTTTCTGTTTTAGGTTTCATTTCAGTGGAATGGAAAGCCCCCAGCTATTTAAAAAAAATAGTACAAACATATCGAAAAATACAAATCTCATCATTTACATGGCCCATGTTTATCCTGGACAGTAAGCATATTGGAGAAATGGTACTGACCATTTATCATTCCCGTAGGCATGAAATAAAAGGACACCATGTTTGGAAAATAAAGAAATGGAGGAATATTGGGATAGTGTGGAGTTGAGGCAGAAGATCAGCTGCAATAATATTGAATGGTAAAGCAGGCTTGATACAGTCTAAGGAGAGAGAGCAAGCTAACATTTCGAATATAGATGACTCTTCATCAGAGCTGCTCTAGATTCAAAACATTAGCTTACTCTCACTCCATGGATACCACCTGACCCACTGTGATCTTCAACATTTTTTTGTTTTCAGTACAGATTTCAGTATCTGCAGTAATTTGCTCCAACCTTGATATAGCCTAATCGAGGCCTTAATCCTTATTCCATTGTTATTTTCTGTATTTAAAACAAATCAGACATGCTGGCTAACTTAGGAAGATTAAGAAACTGTTTATATTGACATAAACACAAAAGACGCGCTTTTAAATGCTTTGCCCTGGTGGATGACACAGTGGTTAGTATTGATGCCTCACAGTACTAGGTTTCAGGGTTTGATTTCAGGCTTCTCTGTGAGGAGTTTGCACATATTCGCTGTGTCTGCATAGGTTTCGTCTGGGTGCTCTGGTTTCCTCCCACAATCCAAAGGTGTGCAGGTTAGGTGGATTGGCCATGCTAAATTGCCCATTGTGTCCAGGATTGTGCCGGCTAGGTGGTTTAGCCATGGGAGAAATGCAAGATTATGGGGATAGAGTAGTGGGGTGGGTCTGGATGGGATGCTCTATGGAGGGTTGGTCTGGACTCTGGTTGAATGGCCTGTTTCCACACTGTAGAGACGCTATGGCTTTAAATGCTTTTCAATAATGGAACGTTCAATACTTTAGATGTCAGCTGAATCAGATTGCACCATGCGTTATGAAAGAGCAGTTTATGCAAAGTCAAAGGTATTCTTGATACTAAATGTGATGTGTTAGCTTATGTACGGTGGCTGTTACAGCTAACAGGTCCAGGTTATCAATAGCTTGTGATTGTCTTCCGTTGAATGTTGTTTATTGTGTTATAAATGTTAAACCATTACCAAATCACATTCCAGTAAAAAAAGTGAACTGTTGCATATGTTCATTAATCACGTATTACCACTTAATTATTTTTTACTGAAATGTGACTTGGTTTTTGGTCAAGAGTATTTTTTGGGCTGAGGGTAGGTTTGAAGCAGAAATCTCCAGACATCAGTATTGGGGGATGTGCTTTTCTTAAGGTATAATAATGATCTCAAATTTGGTGCGCAGAGAACAATTTCAGAATTTCTGAGTGATACGAAACCTGGAAGCATTGCAACTGTGAGGGCAGTGTATGTCTTCAAAATGCATAAGCCAGTTGTTTTGATTGGTTGATTAATTGATTGTTTTTTTTGTCACGTGTACTGAAAGACAGTGAAAAGCTTTGTTTACAAGTGGTACAGGCAGATCACAGCAAGCAAAGGATATACAGATCAAAAAGATTTAGAGGCATACAGGTTAAATTGCAGATGACATTAATTGAGGCTACAGTCCATTCAACAATCTGATAACAGCCAGAAAGAAGCTGTTCCTAAACCTCTCATGGGTGTGTTCAGGGTTCTGTGTCTTCTGCCTGGCGGAAGTGGTTGTAGGAGATCATTACTGGGGTGCGACGGGTCTTTGATGATGTTGGCCGCCTTTCCACAGCAGCGAGCTGTGTAAATGGAGTCCATGGATGGAAGATTGGCTTCTGTGATTGTCTGGGTTGTGCGCACCACCTTCTGTAGTTTCTTATGGTCCTGGGCAGAGCAGTTGCCATACCAGGCCATTAAGCACCTGGTTAGTGTGCTTTCAATTGTTCATCTATAGAAGTTGGTGAGGGACTTTATGGACATGCCAAATTTCCTGAGGATGAAGAGGCATTGTTGTGCCTTCTTGACTGTCGCATTTACAAGGGAAGTCTAGGACAGGTCGTTGGTTATTGCCACTTCAAGGAATTTGATGCTTTTAACTTTCTCAACCTCAGTTCCATGTATGTAGATGGGGACATGTTCTCCTGCCTTCTTTCTGAAGTTGATGATCAGTTCTTTAGCTTTGCCAATGTTGTGAGACAGATTGTTTTCATTGCACCATGTCACCAAGCCCTTTGTCTCTCTTTTGTATTTTGACTTGTTGTTGTTAGATATTTGTCCCACTGCAGTCACGTCATCAGCAAACTTGTAGATGGCATTTGTTCAGAATTTAGCAACACAGTCGTAGGTGTACAGGGAGTACAATCGGGGGTTGAGGATGCATCCTTGGGAGGCTCCAGTGTTGAGTGTTATTGTGGAGGAGGTGCAGTTACCTGTCCCTACTGATTGCGGCCTATGGGTTAGAAAGCTGAGGATCCAATTGCCGAGGACAGAGCTGAGACCAAGGTCTGGAGGGGATAATGGTGTTGAAGGTGGAGCTGTGGTGAATGAGCAGGAGTCTGATGTAGGTGTCTTTGTTGTCCAGATATTCCAGGGATGAGTGCAGGGTTAGGGATATGGAATCTCTGTGGACCCGTTATGTTGGTAGGCAAACTGTAGGGGATCGAGGCAGGTTGGGAGACTGGAGTTGATGTGGGCCATGACCAGCCTCTTGAAGCACTTCATGATTATTGAAGTCAGAGCCACTGGTCGGTAGTCATTAAAGCACACTGTATGTGTTTTCTTGGGTACAGGGATGATGGTGATTTTCTTGAAGCAGGTGAGAACTTTGGCTTGTAGGAAGGAGAGGTTCAAGATGCCAGTGGAGTGGATGGTAGGTGGCAGATGAAGTTCAATGCATGGAAGTGTGAGGTGATACATTTTGGAAGGAAAGACACGGAGATACAATATAAAATAAAGCTTCAGTAGAAAGCCTTTCTATTATTTACTGAAAAAATGTTTTTAAAACTTTAAAGGTAATGCAGGCATATCTTTAAACAGCCTCATTTCTTGTGCCACGCTTTTCAATTGTACTGTGTCTATAGAAGATTTTTGGACTCCCTTTTATATTAGCTGCCAGCTTTTCCTCATATTCTCTCTTTGTTCTTCTCATTTGCTTTTTGCAATTCTCCTCTGAGAATTCTAAAAAAGCTTAGTTTCAATTCACCTGATAAGTCATATCTTTTTCTGTTTCATCCTAATTTCTATCTCCTTTGACAGGCAAGAAAATCTGTATCTGTTTGCCTTGCCTTTCCATGGAAATATACATTGACTTTATTTGTGCTCCCTCTTCATTAAAGCCCATCTAACGGTCGTATAGATTTGCCTGTTAATCTTTGATTCCAATTTATCTAGGCCAGATCCATTCTTAATTAAGTGGAGTTGTTGCTCACTCTGTCAATTATTGTTACTCTGGATTGTTCCTGTCCTTTCCCATAGGCAACCTAAATGCATGATACAATGATCACTGTCTCTTACACGTTTACTATTCGCGACTTGATGCACCTGATCCAATTCATTTCCAAGAAACAGATTGCCATGCCTTCTACTGGTTGGATGAGAAGTCGACTGCTGTAGACAATTGTCTTGGACAGACTCTAGAGATTTGACCTCTCTGGTTTGTTCACTCTACTATTATATCAGAAAAAATCTGACAATGTTTCTTGCTTCTTTCAAAAAGATCTCTCCAATTACTGTGTACACTATTTCCTCAGCACAAGCGCTATTTCCCTGTGAACGAAAAAAACCGAGGCAAGCATTAATGGAAAGTTTAAATGTTATTTGCATACATTACTGACAGGGTAATAATATCACTCAGATGTCAATTCAACATCTACAGACGGTGCAAGATGAAAACATGAAGGTAATATATTCACAGATAAATAGACGCTTGCGTAAGGGAAGAGTAATCAACATGTGGAAACTTAATTTTGGAATTTGCTCGAGTAAAAGATAATTGCGCAATTATTTGGTCCATTATAAAATATGCAGATTATCAGACTTTTAAAGAAACATCAAATCTTCCAGCTGCCACCCAAATACTCACATTTATGATATAACAAATTGGTGGGTAGTGTGGAAACAAGGAGTCCTGGTTCTCAGGATACATTGTTGGTTTCACATTTTGGAGAAGGTTCTGAATGGCTAGCACGAGGGGACATAGCTTTAAATTGAGGGGTGATAGATATAGGACAGATGTCAGAGGTAGGTTCTTTACTCAGAGAGTAGTAAGGGCGTGGAATGCCCTGCCTGCAAAAATAGTAGACTCACCAACTTTAAGGGCATTTAAATGGTCATTGGATAAACATATGGATGATAATGGAATAGTTTAGGTTAGATGGGCTTCAGATTGGTTTCACAGGTCGGCGCAACATCGAGGGCCGAAGAGCCTGTACTGCGCAGTCATGTTCTATGTTCTATGTTCTATGTTCTATGTTCTATGTTCTATGAAATTCAACGTAGTCTGAGATGGGATATTGTGAAATTACAGAGGACCGAGAGGAAAGAGCAAAGTTGGGATATTTGGGTTCAGAACATGAATTCTGAAACCTCTTGATTGACTGACTAGTTTCAGTGTTCATTCAGGATTGCCACAGCAAGTTTATGAATTTGTGCCCAGGTGAAACAGAAAGATACCTGTTAGAGTTCATGTTAAAGTGATATTTTAACTGCATTGAAATACACCAGAACTGTTCAAGTCAAATTCATGCTGTTTTAAAATCATAGGATCTTTCTAGACTCCAACTGGATTTTCTTCAATAGTCTGGTGAATAATAATGTCTTTACAACAAGAAAATGCATGACCATTCAAGGTATCATATCTCTTTCTGGCTGACCTCCAAATATTTCCCTGTAACCAATCCCTATTATATGAGTTGCCGTTCAAATCTTCTAAGTCCCTAACCTAAATTCGGGTCTCGACCCGAAACGTCAGCTTTCCTGCTCCTCTGATGCTGCTTGGCCTGCTGTGTTCATCCAGCTCTACACCTTGTTATCCCATATTCTTTTGTTGGGATCTGAATGGATTTTTGCATGGGTGGGGGTGGAGAGGGCAAATTTGGTTTGATTGTGCTGTTTGGTTCACTGGTAACCAACTTGGGACACTGGTTATAATACTTGCTTGGAGGGATTAGTGCATGTTCACACTTCCTTGAAAGTGGAGTTACAGATTGACAGGGTAGTGAAGAAGGCGTTTAGCGCTTGCCTTTATTGCATTGAATATATGTGTTGGGAGGTCATGTTGTGGTTGTACAGGACATTGGTTAGGCCACTTTTGGAATACTACATTTAATTCTGGTCTCCCTGCTATAGCTAAGATGCTGTGAAACTTGAAAGGGTTCAGAAAAGATACACAAGGATTTTGCCACAGTTGGAGAGTTTGAGCTATCGGGAGGGGCTGAATAGGCTGGGGGCTATTTTCCCTGGAGCATCCAAGGCTGAGGGGTGACCTTATAGAGGTTTATAAAATCATGAGGGGTATGGATAGGGTGAATAGCCAAGGTCTTTTCCTCAGGGTAAGACAGTCCAAAACTAGAGGGCATAGGTTTAAGGTGAGAGGGGAAAGGTTTAAAAGGACACAAGGGGCAACTTCTTTATGCAGAGGGTGGTGCATGTATGGAATGAACTGTCAGGGAAAGTGGAGGCTGATACAGTTACAACATTGAAAAGACATCTGGATGGGTATATGAATAGGGAGGGTTTGGAGGGACATGGGTCAAATGGGACTAGATTAATTTAGGATACCTGGCCGGCATGGACGAGTTGGACCTAAATGTCAGTTCTGTATATCGCTATGACACTTGGGCACAGTAGTAATGCCACCATCTCTAAGTCAGAAGACAGTGGTTCAAATCCCACCCACTCTAGAAGTGTGTATTAGTGTTGATTAAAAGTACTTATACTTGTATCACAGGACCACTGCAAGCTAATTGGTCCATTAAAAGATAAAGGGCTAACAAATGGCTCGAGTATCATTCAAATAGCACACATGTCCACAAGGTCAAATCCTTTACAGTGTTCTAATCGTTGGGGGCCCACAGCAAGGACTTACATGGAGTAATTTGAACATTAAGTGCAAAGAAGGTTCGACAATTAATTTCCAGCTCCTCCTCACGTCTAATATGAAGAATGAAACTAAATATTGCCAAAGGGCAATAAGCAACATTTAGGATGCAGTTTATGCCATGAATCAATTTCAATCACTTTCATTTCACACATGCAATATTCAGCTACCTTACCTCTTCCGGGTAAAAGTTAGAACCTGTGTCCGGATTTCTCGTGCTCAAAAATCCCTCAATTTGAATAGTGGTTTTATGTAGCATTCAAAATTTGAGGCAGGGGCGGAAGGAACTGTCAAAACTGAAATCGGTTATTGAGTAAAATGTGAATGAAGTAAGTATTTAGTTTCCATGGGTGTCATATGACTAGGGAAGTCATGACATGTCACGACTTTCATACACCTGTCATCAAGTGTTAATACTTGGATTCATTTCAAATGTGAAAAGCGCCGCAGCCTGTTCTTTTTCTACACATGAAACAACTCTTGTGGTTAAGTTGTTATAAACGCACAACGTTCGCTAGCTTAAGAAAACCAAACCACTGATGGTTCGTGGGAACTCTCTCCCGTATATACAAATGAACAGATGCCAGTTGAATGGATCATTTTAGCTCTGAGATCCACAGACTTGTGCTACTGAGGGATATGGAACCAAGGTGGTTGATGTGTCCAGAGTTCACATCAAGCAGGAGAAGGTTCATAGCTCCCCTCGTTCTCATGGTTAATTTAGCCAATGTCTGGGGTGAATTTCCTAACTTGGAAGTACTGTGGATAATTTCACACAATCACAAAACTGTTACCACACAGAACGATGCCATTCGGCCCATTTTGCCTGCACCAGCTCTATTATCTAGCTCCAATCTGCTGCCTTTTCTCCGGATTCTGCAGGGTCTTTGTTTCCAGCATGGTGGCTCAGTGGTTCTGACCAAACAGTCATTTGATACCCTCTCAAATGCCTCAGTTAAATGTGCCTTGACTACATTTCCAGGCAGTGAATTCCTTGCCCTCACTGTTCACTTTTTTCTCTTCAGCCATGCTTCCTTTACACATCATTTTAAATCTATACCTTTTGGTTCTTTCTTCTGGGAACAGTTTCTCCCTATCTCCTCTATTCAGCCAAGTCAGAGTTTGAAAACCTCTGTTGAGGCAACACTACTAACCACTGGGCATCAGAGTAGCACAAAAACCCACATCAATCCTACGCCAACTGCTAACCCAGACCAAAGACCCACACGACCCATGATGGACAGGACCAATGTCATATACAAGATTCCCTGCAGAGACTACAACAACCATTACATTGGACAAACAAGAAGAAAATTAACCACATGGGTACACGAACATCAACAGGCAACAAAAAGACATGACCAATACTCATTCATCTCCATCCACATGGATAAGGAAAACCACCAATTCGATTGGGACAACACCAGGATCCTGGGACAGGTGAAGCAGAGACAAGCACGGGAATTCCTAGAAGCCTGGTTCTCCACTAAGAAAGCCATTAATAAACACATAGAGCTAGACCCCATGTACACACCATTGCAAAGGAAAACTGCAGGTGAGGTAACCCAGCTCAACGGTCACCAGAGTTTAAATAACAGGTGGGAAAACACAACAGCACTTCATCAGAGGCTATACTGATGATGTTACCCAGCAAGGTAATGAAACGTCTGCGGAACAACGAACCAGCTCAGCGAGCCAACCAACCCCAACATCCATAACCTGAGCTACAAATCTACTCTAAAATTTTATATTGTCTTTCAATGTTCTTCCAATGAAAATTCATCACCTCAGGCATCTTTACATTGAACATCATTGGCACTTCTATCTACCACTTCTACCCACTTCTTCTCAATGTTGTTCTGGAGTTCCACGCTGTCCTCAACACAGTCTATAATTCTTCCAAGTTTAGGGTCACCATGGGTAGCATAGTGGCTTGGTGGTTAGCACTGTTGCATCACATCATCAGGAATCCGGGTTTGATCCTAACCTTGGACGACTGTCGACTTGGAGCTTGGTCATTCTCCCCCTGTCTACGTGGGTTTCTGTCAGGTGCCCTGGTTTCATCGCACAGTCCAAAGCTGCACACGTTAAGTAGATTGGCCATGCTAAATTGTCCAGCTGTGTCCAGGGATGTGCAGGCTAGGTGGATTAGTTATGGTAAATGTGGAGTTACAGGCATGAGGTTGTGGTTGCTCTTTGGAAGGTCAATGAAGACTCGATGGGTTGAATGGTCTCTGTCTGCACTGTTGGGATTCTATGACATAAATTAGACTTGGAGTTTTGTTGCCAATGAAATACATATTTCTTAAAAAAGGTAGTCACTTTTGTAATGGCTCATCTACTATTATAAATGTATTAATAATGCATTGAAAGAAACACAAGTATGTGGCAAGAAAGTATCTGCCACCAATTGCTGTATGATTTGTGCCTCTCCATCACATACCTCACCATCAGTCTCCTCATGAGTGTCCACACATTGCTGGATTTGCACTATAAAAGTGAATGAGCCGCAAGGACTCAGTTAAGGGTATGAACTATGATAACTGATCAAATCTGAAAGGAAATTCACAAATACAAAAAATAATGATTGACGAGGAAGGGCCCATCTTAGATTAACCAACAAAGAAAAACCCTAAAATTCCTTTAATGTGATGACCCCCTGTTTCAGGAGTAATTCAAGGTTACTAATTCAGTTTTATTTTGCATGAAGCAGTCCATGTGTGTAGATGATCTTGCTCATTGCTGAGCACCGTTGTTGGTGACTGATGCGTGAAAGTCCTATTTTGCAGTTTCAGTCTGTATACCTACCTGATTTAAAGTTATATATTGAGGATGTGAGAATGGAAAGAATAATTGAAACTACAAAGACAGTTCAAATAGGCCAGCATTTGTTGCTCATCCACAATTGTTTTCAAACTGAATGAATTCCTCAGACATTTCAGAGGGCAGGTAAGAATCCAACATATTTATGTGGGTCTGGAGCAACTTGTAGGCCAGGTAAGGAACTCAGATTTCCTTCCATAAAGGCCATTAGAGAACAGGATGTATTTTTACAACAATCAACTGTTGTTTCATGGTCACCATTATTGAGACTAGCATTATTTTCCAAATTCATTAACTAAATTCAAACTCCACCAGCTGTCAGGTTAAGATCTGAAAACTTGTTCCCAGAGTATTATCAGAGGTTCTGAATTACCAGACCAAGAAAATTGAAACCATTCCACCATCTCCCCCATGTTTAGTTTGTCAGTAATGATCAGTCTCTATATTTGATCAAATGCCAAATAGCAGTGTCATTTAGTTGGCCACTAGGGACTGAATCACACCTACTTATCATACCTGATATCATTTCTGAAGAAGAGTCCAGACCCGAAGAGTCCTGCTCCTCTGATGCTGCTTAGTCTGCTGTGTTCATCCAGCTCTACACCTTGTTATCTCTACTTATCATACCTCATTGTTTTAAAACTTGCAGATGATAAAACACAAGAGAGATTAGCATTGCAGGATAGAATCACTCAGTCTAAAAGGTAGTGCGTGAGTGTGAGAAAAATGTTGAAAGAGATCTTGTGAAGCTTTAAGGAAAAGGCATTTCCAGACATGAATAGGACCAAATAGGTCTGAAGAAACCTGAATCAGAATTAAAAACTGAAAGAACTTCAGATGCTGTAAATCAGGAACAAAAACAAAGTTGCTGGAAAAGCCCAGCAGGTCTGGCAGCATCTGTGAAGGTAAAAACAGAGTTTAACGGTTTGGGTCCAGTGACCCTTCCTCAGAACAGAATGGTTCTCACGTGCCCCTTGGGTCCATTTTAAATCTTTCCCCTCTCACCTTAAACCTATGCCCTCTAGTTTTGGACTCCCCTAGCCTGATGTAAAGACCTTGGCTATTCACCTTATGTATACCCCTCACGAATTTATAAACATCTATAGGGTCACCCCTCAGCTTCCTACACTTTAGGGAAATAAGTCCCAGCCTATCCTAATAAGTTGTATAGTTCTCATGACCAGCAGGATTTTAGAGCACATTGCCATCAATAGTTTACTTTTGAAATGTAATCACTACTGTGATGTATGAACTGAGCAGCCAAATTGCAGATAACAACAATGTGATAATAAGTACATAAATTTTGTTTTTTATATTCACTCACAGGATGTAACCATCATTGGCCAGGCCAATATTTTATTACCCATCCTTAGTGCGCCTGAGAGCAGTGTGAGTCAGAAGTCACAGTTTTGTTCCCTAAAGGACATTAATAAACTCAATGGGCTTGTCCTGGCAATCAACAAATATTTCATGGTCATCATTGCACCCCTATTTCCAGATTTTTATTGAATACAAATTCCACCATCTGCCATGGTAGGATTCAAACTCAGTTCTCCAGAAGATTACGAGGGTCTCTGGATTAACAGGCTTGTGATAACATCACGATGTCATCACCTCGCTGTGCATTTGCGTAATTGGTTGAAGGATAAGTACTCACAGACACGTGTGCAATAGTGCCATAGGATCTTTCACAACCAGGAAGGCAAAAGGTCCTTCAGCTTAACGTTTCATTTGAATTATCAGACCATAAGATGCACCAACAAAAGTAGGTCATTCAGCTCATCCAGCATTTTCTATCATTCAATGAGTTCATGGCTGATCTGATAATCATTAATTCCACTTTCCTGCCTTTTCTCTGTAACCTTGATACTCTGACTGTTTAAAAATCTGCCGATCTCAGATAAGACCACACGATGGAAATGAAGACATAAGCCATCTAGAGATGAAAGTGCTGCACTCTCTCAGTAATGCAACAGAGAGTCAGCTTTGAATTTTATGTGTAAGCCTGAGATATGACTTGAAATCTTGTGACTCAGATGTAAGAGCATTACCAGCTGAGACATGGATATGCAAGTTGCTGAGAAGATCTTTGATAAATTAGTGATATTAGTTTATGCTGAAGTGGATGTAAATTTATCAGTTGAATGAATTAGGGATAATTGCAACTGACTGAAAGGCCTGGCCTTCTTGATAAAAACTGAAAGAACTGCAGATGCTATAAATCAGGAGCAAAAGCAAAAGTTGCTGGAAAAGCTTAGCAGATCTGGCAGCATCTGTGAAGAAAAAATCAGAGTTAATGTTTTGGGTCTGGTGACCCTTTCTCAGAACCTCAGAAATGTTAACTCTGATTTTTTTCTTCACAGATGCTGCCAGGCCTGCTGACCTTTTCCAGCAACTTTTGTTTTTACACCTGGCCTTCTTGATGTTTGAAGTTTATAGATCCTAGCTTTTGGTACAATTTCCTGGATTTAGTTGTAATTTCACAAATTGAATTTAATACAATTTACAATCCCCTTCAGTCAATGAATGTGATAGAAAGACACATTTTTATCTTATTGATAGCACAATTAAAATTTACTTCTGTCCACATCTCCTACAAGTTGCATTTAATTTCAAATAACTGAACTTGCAAGCATATAAATTAAGAGAAGGAAAAGGCCATTTGGCCCTTGAAGCTTGCTCCACCATTCACCAAGATTATGGCTGATCTGCTGACTCAACATACTTGCCTATACTTGCTTATCAAGAATCCATCTACCTCAGCTTTAAAAATACACAACAATTCTGTTTCCAACATCTTTTCAGGAAGAGTTTCAAAGAATCATGACTGTTTGTGAACCATTCTCCTTGCCTCTGTCTTAAATGAGAACTCCCGTATTTTGAAACAGTGACCCCTCATTCTAGATTCTCCCATAAATGAAAAGACCCCACAGGATTTTCCATATTTCAATCAAGAGGTCTTTTAATGCTTCTAAGTTCCAATGGATAAAACCCTAACCTGTCCAATCTTTCCTCATAGGACAACTTGCCCATTCTAGATGTTAGTACACAATCTGCAAATATATTAAAACAGTGAAGTTCTTCAGGTGGAAATGCCCATTTGAAAACAATTAGAGAAAGTCAAGAGGACGTGGAATAAAAATGATAAATTTTATTTTCAAGATGACAGAAAGACAAAGACAGAATATATTACCCAAATAAATATTAAATAATAAAATAACTTTGTTTTCACATTTGTTCATAATTTGGCATGAAATTGCCGCAGGGCAATCTTAAAAAGAATATACTACTTATTTTTAAGAAAAGCATGTATATTTAATGCTTCACAATTTCAATGAAACTATAAGACCATTTAAATACTGAAAATGCTGTAATGGGTCACGGATATCAGGATGAATTTTTCTCCCCAGCATATGTAAACACGGTTTAAGAATTCCAAGCAATTAATCGAAACGTCAGGTACAGTAGGACACAGCTAAACGAATGTAGGTGTTATTTTATATCGAATTCCATTGATAATATAGATTTCCATTTTACTTTCTAGCATGGTTTCTGGATGTTTCTTGTAGGATCATTCTGTTGACTGCATGGACGATCTCGCAGCCACAGCGACTGTTCCCCTGTGAAGAGGCAAAAGAGAATTTCAAGGTGAACTTTAAATACAATTTCTGTCAAGATTAGCAGAGGTTTAGTGTGATTATCGAACAATTATTTCATGAATGTACGAGTTAACAGATTGCAATGGAAACTATCAAAAGAAATAATTCATATGCAATAACAGATCATCAGATATTAACTGAGGTTAACGGCAAGTGAGAGGAAATAAATCGAAAAAAAACGAAAGAATTGCGGGTGCTGGAAATCAGAAACAAAATCTCAAATTGCTGGACAAACTCAGCAGGTGCAGCAGAAACCATGGAGAGAAATCAGAGTTAACTTTTGGAGTCCAGTGACTGTTCTTCAGAACTAGATTAATTTTTAGTTTAGACACAAAATTCTTCTGAATTAAATCGGACAAGTTTACGGAAATTGTACCTTTTCCAGGAGAAACGCGCTGAGTTTGTGGAATCTTTCCCGTATAGCTCGTTGGTGGCTATTATGGGATAGAGGAGATTTCACCTGCAAAAGCAAAAGATACTTCAGTGAAGTTCTCGACTTCAGGAGATGCGGAAGCTCTAACTAAAGTGGGATGTAATATGCTACCTGCAGCGGCTGGTACTTACACAGGACTGGAGATGAGACAGGATTTCAGTCAGTCTGTTCAGGAAGCTGAGGCGAAAGGACAATCGGATTCACTGAAGAGAGTCAACAGCCTGCTCAAAAACTGTAGATATAACATTCAGGAAAATACGTAAAAATTTTTGTTTTCTTTTGCTATTGTTGATAGAAATCTTGACAGAAGACAGAAAAATAATGTTAAGTTTACCGTATGGAATTATAAGCTGTGAAAAAAATATTTCTACCCATTGAGAGTATTTATGTGAAAAAGCATTTTGTGGTAAATTCATAGGTAACTCTTATCAGTCTTCAGTGGTCAACAATAAATTCATAATTTACGAACACTCAACAGGTGTACAGATATTAAGTATGTAACACAAAGATTGATGTGACATGAAATGTAACCACCCTGACAGTTGATTTAATTCAAAAAAATGTCTTGCACTCATAGCAAAACTTCAGTGTTCACGAGAAAGTCAGATGCTGCTCGGCACACCTTTGTAATTTGATAACATGAATCCAGAGGGAAACTATGACGAAGTAAAGAAACATCCGTATTCTTTACCAGAAAGCGGAAGTCCTGTCTTTCAGTTTCTAATTTCCAATTTGACATAGAGTGGTATTACAGTGTGTGAGGGGAGAATCATACCTTTAACATTAACTTTTAAATTGCTGGAGATCATTGATTCTGGCATGTGTAAGGCATGGAAGAAAACATGAAGAAAGTTTTTAGGAATTAAAACCTCATGCTTTGCATGAATCAGATTGAATGCTTGAGTGAAACAGAATCTTTGAATCAGCTAAGTAAACTTCCTCACATAGAAACATCGGAAGAGGAATATATTATTTCACTTTTTCAACCTGTTGCACCATTCAATGAGATCCTGGCTGTTAAAATACATGTACTCAGTTCCTTTAACAACATTGACTATCAGAAACGTGCAAATGATCCTCAGAATCAATGGCATTTTGAGGTAAAAGAGATTCCAATTCTCAATAATTTTTGTGTAAGTAGTGAATTACCAACAGCTGCCAAGAACTTCTGACAATGGATCTACTATCTTCTCAGCCAATGTAATGTTAAACAACCATGCATTTTGTACCCAATATTAAATGAGGAAACAGTTGGTCCCTAAAGCTGACTGGGTAATAGATTGTCCAGGGTAATAGATTGTCCAGTTACCTTTGACTGACCAGCTTTACTTCATTTCATCTCTTGGTGTGACATTGTGTTAAAGTATTAACATTTCCTTTACTTGTGGTTAAATTTGAAAAGCCAGTTTGTAATTGTACAACCAAATTGATCTGTCCCAGCTTCAATTCAAAGTCAATGATGAATATGTTGATTCAAATAATTATGGAATAAATAAGCAATAATTAGCATCAAGGTTAGGTCAAAATTAAGTTCTATCAAAACATAATATGTTTGACCCAAATAGTAGAATCATGAAGGTCCCTTCCTGTATTTTACAATGATTCTAATTTGCTACATTGCTAGTTCGACATGTTGTATTCTGTGTTAGAAGTATCTGTGATTTTGACCATATCCTTCCAAGAATTCATTATCCAGCTTCTCCACCTGACATCAGATGTGTGAATCAAATAATGGGATTGTAATTCTCATTTGCCACCAACTTAGTTTGGATTTCTTGAACATGGATGCATTTGCCTTGCAGCTGAAGTGATAGAAGTAAACATTACTATAGTGCACTGCTGTTTGTACTACAAACCTTTCTTACAATGATAATCATCCCACATTTCCTGTTTCCCTCCACATCAATGCTACTAGTTACGATTGAACCTAATCTCGACTCACTTACTTTGATGAATTTATTTATTAATCTTCCTACATTTTGTCACATTTGGAAATGTTTGCTGCATCTCTAATTGACAACATTCCATTTCTGAACACCTTCAATCAGGATTCTGCCATTGCAATAGCACTCAAACAACTATCAAAGTCACCTGCATGACACCCTGTGCCACTGTGATGAAGATAAACTTTTGCTCCTTGACCTTTCTATCCTACCTGATGCTCTTACACAGCTGCTAATACCTCCAGTGCCACTCCACTGTCCTTTTGCTGGGTGCAGGTGTAGTCATCTTGCTCCATTTTTATCTGTCCAGATGTAGTTCAAGAATAAATTGCAATGTCTTTTCGTCATATTCCCACGGGTGTCCTACAATTTCCTGATAACTGATGTCACTGTCACTGGCCTTTGGTTCCTTATCTTCTCCCTTTCATCAATAGTGGTATCATATTTGCTAACTTCAAATCTGCTGGGACCATTCCAGCAACTATGGAACTTAAGCACAGTCATAGAGATAGACAATACGGAAACAGATCCTTTGATCCAACTTGTCCATGCTGACGAGATATCCAAAATAAATTTCGTCCCATTTGCCAGCATTTGTCCCATATCCATCTAAACCCTTCTTATTAATTTACCTATCCAGATGCCTGTGAAATGTTGTAATTGTACCAGCCTCTACCACTTCCTCTGGCAGCTCATTCCACACACACACTACCGTCCGCGTGAAAAAGTTATCCCTTTGGTCCCTTTTAAATCTTACCCCTCTAACCTTAAACCTATGCACTCTGGTTTTGGACACACCACCTCGGGGAAAAAGACTTTGACTACTTATTTACCTTATCATTGCACCTCATGATTTTAGAAACCTCTATAAGGTCACCACTCAGCTTCTAATGCTTCAGCAAAGACGTGCCCAGTCTATTTTGTCTCTCCCTGGAGATCAAACCCTCCAACCCTGGCAACATTCTTGTAAATATTTTCTGAACCCTTTCAAGTTTCACATGATCCCTCCTATAGCAGGAAGACCAGAACTGCATGCAATATTCCAGTTATGGCCTAGACAATCTCCTGTGCAGCCATAACATGACCTCTCAACTCCTATACGCAATGCACTGACCAATAAAGACAGCATACCAAATGCCTTCTTCACTATCCAATCTACATGCAACTCCACATTTAAGGAATTATGAACCTGTGCTCCAAGGTCTCTTGATTCAGCAACATTCTTCAGGACCTTACCATTAAGTCCTGCCCTGATTTGTCTTTCCAAAATGCAGCAACTCACATTTATCTAAATTTAATGCCGTCTGCCACTCCTTGGCTTATTGGCCCATCTGATCAAGGTCCCATTGTACTCTGAGGTAAACTCCTTTGCTGTCCACTGCACCTCCAATTCTGGTGTCATCTGCAAACTTATTAACCATACCTTCTATGTTCACATCCAAATCATTTATATAGATGACGAAAAGCAGTGGACCCAGCAGCAAACCTTATGGCATACTGCTGGTCACAGGCCTCCAGTGTGAAAAGCAAACCTACACCACCACCCTCTTCTATCTTCGAGGCAGTTCTGTATCCACACAGTTAGATCTTCCTCTTTTCGGTATGATTTCACCTTGCTAACCAGTCTACCATGACAAACATTGTTGAACACCTTACTGAAGTCCATATAGATCACGTATATTGCTCTGCCCTCATCAATCCTCTTTGTTACTTCTTCAAAAAACTCAAACATGTTAGTGAGACACGATTTCTCATCTACAAAGCCAAGTTGACTATCCCTAATCAGTCTTTGCCTTTCCAAATACATTTAAATCCTGTCCCTCAGGATTCCCTCCAACAACATGCCCACCACTGATGTCAGGCTTACCGGTCTATAGTTCCCTGGCTTTTCCTTACAACCTTTCATAAATAATGGCACCACATTAGCTAACCTCGAGTCTTCTGACACCTCACCTGTGGCTATTGATGATATAAATATCAATAGGGGCCCAGCAATCACTTCCCTCGCTTCCCATAGATTTCTAGGGAACAGTTGATCAGGTCCCGGGGATTTATCCATCTTGATGCTTTTTAAGACGTCCAGCGCCTCCTCCTCTGTAAAATGGACATTTTTCTACAGGTCGCTATTTAATTCCCCACATTTTCTATCTTCCATATCTTTCTCCAGAGCAAATACTGATGCAAAATAATCGTTTAGTATCTCCCCCTTCTCCTACAGTTCCACACATAGGTGACCTTGCTGATCTTTAAGGGGCTCTATTCTCTCCCTGGTTACCCTTTTGATCTTAATGTATTTGCAGAATCCCTTTGGATTCTTCGTAATCCTATTTGGCAAAACTATGTCATGTCCCCATTTTACCCTTCTGATTTCCCTCTTAAATATACTCCTACTGTCTTTATACTCTTCTCGGGATTAACTCGATCCCTTCTGTCTACACTTGACATATGCTTCTTTCTTATTATTGACAAAAACCTCAATTCCTCTAGTAATCCGGCGTTCCCTATACATACCAGACTTGCCCTTTAGTCTAACAGGAACATACTGTCTCTGGACTCTTGTCATCTCTTTTTAGAAGGGTTTCTGTTTTCTAGCTATCCCTTTTACCTGTGAACATCTGCCCCTAATCAACTTTTGAATGTTCTTGCCTAATCAAGTCAAAATTGGCCTTCATCCAATTTAAATTTTGATGTTTAGATCTGGTCTATCCTTTTCCTTCATTATTTTAAAACAAATTGAATTATGTTCACTGGTCCCATAGCCCACTGACACCTCTGTCACGGCCGTGTCTTTTTCCCAAAATTAGGTCACGTTTTGCACCTTCTCTGGTAGGTACAACTACATATTGAATCAGAAAATTTTCTTGCACATACTTAACAAATTCCCCTCATCCAAGCCATTAACACTTTCACAGTACCAGTCTATGTTTGGAAAGTTAAAATCCCCTACCATAACCACACCATTATTCTTCTAGATAACTGAGATCTCCTTACAAATTTGTATCTCGATTTCCTACTGACTATTGTGGTATCTATAGTACAATCTCATTAAGGTGATCATCCCTTTCTTGTTTCTCAGTTCCATCCAAATAAATTACTTGGACATATTCCCAGGAATATTCTCCCTTAATACAGCTGTAATGTTATCCCTAATCAAACACGTCAATCCCCCTCCTCTCTTGCTCCCTTTCGATCCTTCCTATAGCATCTCTACCCTGGAACATTAAGCTGCCAGTCCTGTCCATCCCTGAGGCACATCTCTGTAATTGCTATGATATCCCAGTCCTATGTTCCTAACCATGCCCTGAATTCATCTGTCTTATCTATAAGTCTTCTTGCATTGAAATAAATGCAGTTTAATTTATCAGTCCCCCCTCCTTCACAGAATCCCTACAGTGTGGGAACAGGCCCTTTGGTCCAGCAAGTCCACACAAACTCTCAGAGCATTCCAGCCAGACTCATCCCCCTATAACGCACCTAAACTACACATCCCTGAACACTATGGCAATTCAGCATGGCCAATCTAGCCAGCCTGCACATCTTTGGACTGCGCGCAGGTATACTTTATAAATAATGTGGTAATACAAAACCCAAATAAATTGACATTGTGTTATTATAATGCTCCACAAGGGTGATGGACATTATAGGGTAAAATGAACCAATCTAAAATACATTTTATATTTTTCAGAACAAGAAAATTTTGTGATTTAGATTAAGAAAATGTAATGTAAACCGGTACTATAGAAAGTTAAAACTGTTTTGACCTCATAAAATGGCACCAAAACAAATTTTCAGTCTTGCAGATATCCCAGGAATGCTTACCCTTTGCCTTCATATCTGCAGCTATTCCCACACAGCACACTTTACTGCACAATAAATGAATGTTCATAAACTATGAGAACTTGGAATTTCATCGAATGAAAACACCCAATAGATGAGTGTAGATAACAATGATACCGTTCAGAGAACATTGCACAGATACAAGGAGGCAGGTACTAAGGATGATAAACTTTATTTTCACAACATTATACAGGAAAAATATATTACTGAAATAAATACTTTATAAACATTCGATTTTCATTTCACTGCCACTCTGGTGGGTGAAATTGCTACGAGTGATAACTTCAAACGATTCTGATGTATTTTAAGCAAACATTAATAGACCTTTCTGCCTTACTTCATGATTAGCATGAACCAATTTAGATTAAAAACTGCAAATGTTGTTGTCAGTATGGGATAAAACAAAACTGTAGTAGAATTGCAGTCATATGACCAGAAGGTCAGCGTACGGTGGGAAATATTAAAACGACTGAGAGTATTTATTCTCTTCTATCGAATTGCGTTCAGAATATGGGCCTCCTTTTTACTTCCTAGCATGATTTCTTGACGTTTCTTGTAGGATCATTCTGGTGACTGCATGGACGATCTCCCAGGCACAGCCACTGTTTCCCTGTGAGGAGGCAAAAGAGAATTTCAAGGTGAACCTCAAATGTAATTTCTGTCACGTTTAGCCGAGTTTCAGTGAAATTATTTCCAACATTATTCGACGAACGTCTTAGTTACCACAATGCAATGGAAAATATCAAAAGAAGTAACCAACATATAATAACAGATCATCAGCTTTAACTGGGGTTAACGTCGAGGGACAAAGAATTAAATGGAAAAAAAAATCTTAAGAACTGCAGGAGCTGGAAATCAGAAACAAAATCAAAAACTCAAATTACTAGAAAAATAACCTAACAGGTCTAACAGAATCTGTGCAGAGAAATCAGAGTTAACGTTAGCATCCAACGACTCTTCCTCAGAACCAAGTTAGTTTTTCGTTTAGAAACTAAATTCTTCAGAATTAAATCGGACAAGTTTACGGAAATTGTACCTTTTCCAGGAGAAACGCGCTGAGTTTGTGGAATCTTTCCCGTATAGCTCGTTGGTGGCTATTATGGGATAGCGGAGATTTCACCTGCAAAAGCAAAAGATACTTCAGTGAAGTTCTCGACTTCAGGAGATGCGGAAGCTCTAACTAAAGTGGGATGTAATATGCTACCTGCAGCGGCTGGTACTTACACAGGACTGGAGATGAGACAGGATTTCAGTCAGTCTGTTCAGGAAGCTGAGGCGCAGGCTCCTGCGGAAAGGACAATCGGATTCACTGAAGAGAGTCAACAGCCTGCTTAGGGTTTCAAAAACAGCAGCCGCTTTGTGATTCTCCGCCTGGGTTACATGGGGAAAGACATGGGTTAGGATGGCAGTGTGTGAAATCTGCTCTGGAATCTGCCAAATTATTAAAGTCAAACTCACAGGTTTTAAAATCAGAGGGACTTCCAGATCCGTATCGTATTCAGTTCTGCACTCCGGTGAAAAAACAGGATTCTGCACAAGCAACAAAGACATTCGAATGGAATTTAATTCTCTGAATCATAATTGTAATTATATATAATATATATTATATATAATGTACACATCCATGTCCGTTTTAATCCCAAATTCTAATCTTAAATTCCACATGGCATTTCCACATCAAATGCAAACTCTAGTCCAGATACAAATATCTGTTCCCTCATCACCGCTTATTACATATTGGATCATTAGTTATTGATCAGTGATTAGTGATTATTAGCGACTGACAATGAAATGCAAGGACATGTCTGTAGTCAAGACTCGAGTTTGTCTCGAAATCACTTACTATACTCTCCAATCCTTGCAGCAGATCCTTCCAGAAGCTCCTTCTCATACAGAGCTGGTCAGGGTGATGCCCACTGGCACTTTGTGAGCACAGGGACAACAGGACAAGCGGGAGGCCGACTCTGATCCAAGACATCATCTTAACGAGGCTGCAAAATCTATTCACTCAAGTAAAAGGAGCCCGAACACTGGAACTGACCCGAGAGGCAATAGCAGTTTGCTCGGGTGAAGGATTCTTGTGAACTCTCCCTTAACGGGTACCGCTTGGTTCTACAGCAGGCCAAGCAGCATCATAGGAGCAGAGAGGCTGACTGGGGGTCGGATCACCTTGAGCTCTATCCCCCGTCCTGACTGTCATCTTTTTAAAGTTCCCTGCTCCCCCGCACACTCCCTCAGGATTAAGAACGAAACCAACGTTTCTTTCCAAATTCTTTGTTCGATGATTTAGGATGGATGTAAACATTGAGCTGAACACCAATTTACTTTCATTTTACGCATTCGGAATTCAGTTCTCTGTATCTCTTACAGGTCAGGAGTGGAATCTGTACTCAGAAAGAGATAGATGCTACATCTAACTCATAATTGCAGCCAGAAACTAAAAGAAAAGTTTACATTCAAATCAATTGTCATTTATAATGTAAAAATAAACAATGTCCATTTTAGCAGCATTACCGAGGCAGATTTACAGTTTTATGGCCGGAATTTGCAAATATCTATGTGACATATCTTACTTTCAGATCTCTTGTTTACTGGAGTGAATTTAAAATAAACGAGCCGTCCGCGGCTAACATTGTGCAAACAAGCTACTCCAGTTAATTTCAATGAACACAATCCTGTGGTCCGTGGCATTTTGTTTCTCGGAGCTGAAATCTGTTTAAATCTGAGACTGTGTGCTTCTTACCTCCAACTCTATGAAGGCATATGGAGACAAGGCGGTGAATGGAGCTCAGATTCGGTTCCGACACGTTCAGCAGCATCCCTTCCTGTCCCCTGATGGGTAATTTTATATTCACAAATAATAAGGTCTAAAAGATCAAAATCTGAGTAACCGTGGTTCATGAAAAGTGGACTCTAGATTTCTGTTGGAAGTTCACAAAACATGTTCGATCTGTCGTACATGGCGTGTGCACTGAAGGTGGCAAAGTTCTCTAGAGCGAATTAAACGACTGTTTCCTTTGGAAGCAAAGTTTTTGTTCTAACGGCTCAGACATTGCTTGTTTTGGTGTCTGTGAGTTTTCATTACCAGACAGTGTTCTTGTGTAAATGAAGCAGCAAATTTGTGGCGAGGAACAGTTATGTTTTGAATTGGGAGTAGCCACATGGTACGGCATGGCTACAGAAAACCCTGTTATCTTCCAAAGTCTGCTGTCCCCTATTACAGTGGCATTTCTGTTTCGCTCCCCCCCAGGTAAATGTTTCTCTCCAACCGTCCTTAGGTGACTGTGCTACTCTTACTTGTAGTGCCTGCCCTTGGCCTTTAGTTGCAGGGCACTTGGAAACTCTTTGGACAAAATTTTTCAGAATGACGTTAACTGGAGACTGACGGAAGCAATTTAGTTTATGGTGCTCACTGTATGAAGTTCCATTATAGCAATCTCTGGATGTGTGGACATTCAGACGTGGCCAATACGTACACAAAGTGTAGAAATATGTGACCATTTCATCTTCCTTAGATGATGGACTAGTGCTGGCAGAATGTCTAGTTCTCTCTCTACCCCTTTTTAGCACATTTATATCCACTTGAGAGTGCCAATGGGGTATCATTTAAATATCACATTTGAGAAAAAAATAAGACCATCTCCCTTAGTATTGCAGAGATGAAATGTCAGTTCAGGTCATCTGGGCAAGTCTCTGAAGTAGGTTTAAATGCACAAATTTGAGACCCAATATAATGAATGTTATAGGCATATTGAACAGGGAAAGTTTGTGATCATGGCATAGAATGCTTAAGTGAAAGAAATCTGCTGTTCTGCAAAATCAAAATGCTGCAAAATGGACCTTATGCTCAAAGGGGGGCATTATAAAAATAATAAAAACCAAAAGAACTGTGGATGCTGTAAATCATGAGGGGAATCAGAAGTTGCTGAAAATGCTCAGCAAGTCTAGCAGCATCTGTGAAGGAAAAATCAGAGTTAATGTTTCGGGTCTAGTGACCCTTCCTCAGAACTCAGAGGAGTTGATATTGAAATGTTAACTCTGATCTTTTCATCATAAAAATATTTTTGAGTATGGCCAAAAACAAAAGGTTTTGTGGAAGTTTTTCATCATCAGGACACTGTAGGGATAACAATGTCAAACGGAACATCGCACTGTTGAAAGAAACCATTAATTGATTGGCAAATGGACTTTGAAGTAGAATCTGCCAAACAATGAGCAATTTGTTTTCACATAGCATAAATCGTGGCTCCTATTTGGTATTCTTGCAATTTATGCTAACGAATAAAAGACCAAAAACTTCAACAACATAACTTTTTCTTTTACCAGTAATTCTTTATTTTCGTACTACCAAATTGTTACATATTATCTGAAGAAAAATACTTAAAAACTTTGTGTTCTTGAGTTTTCATTGATTGAAACTTGGAGGTACAAAATATTGTGACACATGTTAAGTTTACAGTGTGCAATTATAAGCTGTGAAAAATAATTTCTATCTTTTCAGTCTACTGACATGAGAAAGCATTTTGTGAGGAAATCATGGGTAAGTTTGATCTGTATTCAGTGGTTGACAATAAATTCATATCTCCACTCAACAGGTGTTCAAAGGCTTTGGAAAATAACACTAAATTGATGTGATATAAAATGTTATCATCTTAACAGCATTTGATTTATTCCAAGAAGACATCTAGCACTCATGCAGAGAGTAAGTGTTCAAGCGCAAGTCAGATTCTGGACTGCACACTTTGTAATTTGATATTATGAATGCAAAGGGAAACAATGGAGAAGTAAAGCAATATCCGTGTTCTTCACCAGAAAGAGGACTTCCTGTCTTTTAGTTTCTATTTTCCAACTTTCCATAATTACAGTGTGTGAGGGGAGAATCATACAATACCTTTAATATTAACTTTTAACTTGCTGGAAAACATTGATTTGGCATATCCAAGGCATGGGAGAAAACAGTAAAAAGATTCAATGAACTAAAACTTCATGCTTTGTATGAATCAGCTTGAATGTTGAATTCTGCAAAATATTTGATTCAACTAAGTTACTTCATAAAAAAGGAACATAGGAACAAGTGTAAATTGTTTAACTCTTTGAACTTGTTTTGCCATTTAGTTAGATCCTGGCTATTAAAATAGATCTACTAAGTGCTTTTCAGGAATGTCTAACATCCTTGATTATCAGCAGTTTATCAATGCCTGTTCTGAAACATACAATTGATCCTTCGGTTCAATGGCTATTTGGGGCAGAGAGATTGTGATTCTGACTAGCCTTTGAGTAAGTTGAGGAGTCCCAATTGCTACCAACAATATCTGACAATGAACCTGTAGTCTCATCAACCAACATAATGTTCAACAACCATACCTGGAGTTGCTTTTTGCTTCCAGTATTAACCAGGGACATAATTGTTCCCTTAATTTGACTGGATAATAGATGGACGCTGTTCCCTTCAAGTGATCAGTTTTACTTAATTTCATCTCTTAGTATGACATTGTGTCAAAGTGCTAACATTTCATTCACTGGTGGCTGAATTTGGAAATCCTGTTTATGATTGTGCAATCAGATTGATATGTCCCAGCTTCAATTCAAAGTCCATGATGAATATATTGATTCCAACAGGGCTGGGAAGTCCATGGGAGATGATGGCCTAGTGGTATTATGGTTGACTATTAATCCAGAGTTCCTGGCTGTGTTCTAGGCGAGTAAGAATCACAATCTCTCTGCCCCAAATAGCCATTGAACCTAAGGTTCGAATCTTGGCATGGCAGATCGTGAAGTTTGAATTGAATGCATAACTGGAATTTGGAGTCTAATGAGGTCTATGAACTGATTGTTGGAAAAGCCGGTCTGTTTCACTGATGGGAAGGAAACTGCCATCCTTACATGGTCTGATTGACACATGACTTCAGACCTACAGCACTGTGGTTGGCACTTTACTGCCTTCTGGACAAGTAGGGATGGGTAATAGGGATGGGCCTTGCCAGTGATGACCATATCCTGTGAAGGAATTTAAAGAAAAAGAAGAGCTCTGAGCATCAATTGATGTCAAAGTTGCATTTCATAAGAGAGTAAAATGTTTCACTTAACCAGGAGTAATCACCATCATTATTTCCTATCTTCAAAATGAATTTTATGCAATATACCTCTGTTTTCAATAAGATCCCCCTGGAAGCAGATGACACTTCAGCATTAAAGTCAAATGATAATTTGTTTACAAAGTGAAAGAAAGATCTTTTAGTTTCCCTAAGAATTTATGTTGAACACTTATAATTCAATAGGAAAAAGAAGAGAATTTATTTGATACAATGAAGGGCAATTATTATGATGGGTGTCTTGCTTTTTGCCCTGTGAGTCAGTGAGAAATACATATCGGACCAGATTTTCTGAGTGGCAATCTCCATGAGGCCAGGTCTCCCGCAGAAATGTGGAGCTATACGTCCATTCTGACAGTCCATTCAAAGCGTTTCACAGCTGTTGTAATCTGGCATTTAAAGGTCTTGAAAACCGCACTGACGGCTGCTTTCAAACAGTAAGTGCTTAAGGTAAGTGTGATGTTAGGGTGCTGCAAGGGTAGAGTGTCAACTGGATTAGGTGTCAGGAATGAGGAATGTTGGGACAGGGTTCTGGGGGTGTAATGTGATGGGAGATTGTGAGTGAGGTAAGTGTAGGGTCAGTTTCATAGTTACTCAGGAGTTAGATTATGAAATTAATTGTCCAACTTTTCAAGAGTAACTATTTCACTTAAATTTCATTGGAACTATTTGTAGTCTCTGATTGTGACAGTGACTTTCGGAGGGTTCCAGGTGTGCAGGAATTACCCAGAGGAAAAATCCATTTCCCAAGCAGTTCCTTCGGAGAGCGCTAAATGGGGATTCCACATGATCCCCACGTGCAACTTGTATCTGCGCTGACATAATGCTGGGTCAGTGGAAAATTTGCTCCATTCTCTCCTTTAGGGAAGGGCCACTGATATGTGGCCCAAACAGGATCTAGGGTCTGTGGGGCAGGAGGTCTCATGTGCCATGGGCTGCGAGTCAAGGAGAAATTGGCAGTGCTTTTGCCTTGTAATACCACTGGTGAGACAGTGCCTGCTGGCACAACAACAGCTACCAGAGGCCCAGGATCAGGTAGTAACCCAGGCCAGAGGTAAGGGATGGTTGGGTGGGTTTTGTGGCGGAGGTTCCCTGAAGATCAGTAGCAGGGCAAGAGAAGGTCAGGCTTAGCTCTCAATCACTGTCCTAAAAGCAAATGGCTGGGAAAAACAATCAAAATAATAGTCAATCTTTTAAAATGTTATATACTGGTCCTCCCCACAATGCCTTTAATTAATGGGACCACCTAGGGGCCATCCTTCTGATGACTTAGAGTTATACAGTACAGAAACAGGCTCTTCAGTCCAACTTGTTCACGCTGACCAGATATCCTAAAGTGATTGAGTCCCATTTGCCAGCATTTGGCCCATATCCCTCAAAACCCTTCCTATTCATGTACCCATCCAGATGCCTTTTAAATGTTGTAACTGTACCAGCCTCCACACCGCCTCTGGTAGCTTGCTCCATACACACACCACCCTCTGCATGGCTCTTAGGTCTCTTTTCATTCTTTCCACTCTCATTTTAAACCCATGCCCGCTAGTTTTGGACTCCTCCACACTGGGGAAAAGATCTTGGCTGTTCACCCTATCCATGCCCTTCATGGTTTTTTAAACCTCTACAAGATCAGCCCTCAGCCTCTAACAGTGCAGGGAAAAAGGCCCAGAGATATAGATGGAAATGTAGTATTGTTCCCATCTGCCACCATCCTATCTGATTAAATGTCCTTCTTGTCTCCGAACTCACCTTGCAGGAGGGAATAAATTACTGCTCAATGAGAATTTGTGATTGGGAAAGCAGTGCCTGAGAGGATCATGGAATGTAGAAACTAAATCAATAATACCATGTGATAAAGGGATGGGATAAATAGTTGAAGGTGAAATGTTTTCAGCGATGTGTCCAATAGACATGGGAATGAGGTTAATTGGGTAATCTATTGAAGGAGTTGACCCAGGTATGATGGGCTGAGTAGACTGCTTCTGTGCAGTAACATGATTTCTCAAGGCATCATTGTTCAAGCAGTCATGTTAAATCACCAATGAACTGTCTGTTTAATTCTGACTGACAGCACAGTAGCACAGTCATATTGAAGCTAAAGTGACAGAACACTTTACTCAGAGAGTGGTAGGGGCGTGAAATGCATTGCCAGAGAGGGTAGTGGAGTCGGCCTCATTAGGGGCATTTAAGCGGCTATTAGATACGCATATGGATGATAGTATAAGGTAGCGGTGGAGGTTAGATAGACCTTAGGTTTAGGGTAAAAGTTCGGCACAACATCGTGGGCTGAAGGGCCTGTAATGTGCTGTACTGTTCTATGTTCTATGTTCTAGAACACTATCATTGCTCAATTTTGTCTTCATTTTGCCCCCACAGTGACCCCAGAACCTATTTCTTCAGTTGCCCTGCTTACTCTCTTTATTTCTCTGTTAATACTGTAAGCATGGACAGGCAGTGCATGAATTCCTCTGGCTATTCTGCTTTCAAACATGTGTACTATTTTGGATACTATTGCTGGGAGATGTCCTCTCAGGGGAAAGCAACAGCAGCAAGCAGATCAGTGACACCATGATTGTACGGCAGTAGTGATAAGGGACTTTAAAGTCAGGAGCGAGTTAGGTGTTTCTGTGGCTACAAGTGAGACTCCAGGCTAGTGTGTTGCTTCCACGATGCCAGGGTCAAGGATGTCTGAATGGTCAAAGGATAGGGAAAGATGAGCAGCTTAAGATTGTGGTCTATTTTGGTAGTAACAACAGAGGCAGAGAGAGAGAAACGAGGTCTTGCAAAGGGAATTTAGAAAGTTAGGTAGGAAGTTGAAAAGCAGGGCCTCTAGAGTTGTAATCTTATGATTACTCCTTATGACATGTGCTTGTAAGGCCATAAATACAAGAATATGCTGATGAATGCATGGCTAATGGAAGAGGGAGGGCTTCAGATATATGGATCTTTGGGATCTCTTCCAGGGCAGAACCTGTTAAGGAAGGACAGATTGTACCTAAACTGGAGGGGCACCAATATCCTTACAAGTTCCGAAGAAGGGTCACCGGACCCGAAATGTCAACTCTGATTGTTTCTTCACAGATGCTGCCAGACCTGCTAAGCTTTTCCAGCAACTTCTGTTTTTGATCTTTATAAGGAGGTTTGTTAGTACCACTCGGGAGGGTTTAAACTAATGTGACACGGGTGGGAACCAGAGCAGTAGATTAAAATGTGGAATGATTGGGGAGAAGGTCGATGTTAAGTCAGAAAAATCTAATAGGAAGAACAGGCAGGGCCAGGTTAACAAATAGGCAGGATTGGCAGTCTGAATGAAAGGAGTATAACAGGTAAGGCAGATGAGCTAACCTGAACTACAACATAGTAGCCACTACAAAAAATTGATTGAAGGAAGGGTGGGCTGGCAGCTCAACATTCCAAGGTTTAGATGCTTTAGCGGTGATAGAGAAGGAGTGGGAGAGTTTAAAATGTGTCAATTTTCTTCTTATTGAAGAGATACCAGACACAAATTCTGTTTCACATAGATTGTTAAAATTTGTTACTCTTTGCATCTTTATACCCATGTGACTTCCTGTAGTGATTGTAATGAGGTCAGCCAGGTGGACCTCATAGAACATGAGTTCTCTGACTGGAGCTGCTAACCTGGTCCAATCTTGGAGCCCTGGCTGCCGGACAAAAATGGAATGTCAGACATCCTGTTCATTCTGAGGGTTCTGAATCAGTATCAAGGACTCTCCATGTGTAAATAAAGGATGACTTGGTGACGGGGAACGGCCTCTATAGGGTTATTTCAGTGGCAAAGAGAGTGGGGCATGCTTCTGAAGAAATTTGCTCACAACAGTCATCTTGAGTTGGGATAAGCATTTCTGGCATCATGCCATTATTTGGGAAGCTTGACTTGTTTGATCCTGCCATCGAAGATTGGGCCCAGTAGATGTCAAGAATGTTTTATTGTTTTCTGGGGAAATGACACTGGGGCAGATGAAAAGCAACAAGTTATTCTCCTGATAGCTTGTGGACGTGCAAATCACTCAGTTATTAGGAGCCTTACTTTCCCTGGGGCACCAGATACTAAAACCTTTCAAGACTTGTTGGATTTAGTTAAGCAATATTAATGCCTCAAGCTTCTTTGATTCTGAGTTGCTATCACTTTTACTTGGCAATTCAAGATCTAGTGGAATCTGTAATGGGACTCTGAGAGCTGGCACTGAGGCAGCTGGATCAATGTCAAGCATTTCCACTTGTAAATAAAGGGTGATATGTTGATGTGATACCAGCCTCAGTGGAGTCCTCTCATTTCCTTTGCAGTTAAGAAGCATTTAAGTCTACTAACTGAAAACACCTCACTAAATTAAAAACTAAGACATATTTCAAAGTTGAATAGACAAAAATAACATGTACTAAGATCAAAAAACTTTATTTTCAAGTTGACAAAATTGATAGGATGAAATGATATTGGTCAAGCAAATAACTAAATGACTTTGTTGTTCACAGACTTAAATTGTTTTCCTGTGAGGGGTAAGATGGAGAATAGCTTTTGATGTGAACTTCAGCTGCTGTTTCTGTCAAGTGTAAGTTAAAAATTCAAGAATATGGGAGAAGTACTTCATAAACATTAATTCCACCATCTCTAAATTTGCCCTCCTGGTATTGGCTAATGATGAAGTGCTCACTGACAGAATTGAACACATATCCTGACGGATTGAACATTACTATGGATTGTACCCTTGTGAGACAGAATTGTTCCACTCTGTGTTCGGCTCTGGCCTGTAGCTTCCTATCAGGGTTGAGTTAAATGGAGAACCTCATCACTGGAGCTCAGACATGCCATTGAGTTCTTAGCAAGCATGCAGCAGGGTAAAATTCTGCCCCAGCATGGAAAGCCCCATCCACTGTCACCATTTCATGAGCTCCTTCTCTGTTGGGATGTAGGAATTGTTCCTCAGGAAAGCATGATGAAAAAATCATCACAATGCACAAAACCAAATGCACCCAGGGGAGATTGCAACAACTATAAGAACATCCCACTCCTTAGAATCACTGAGAAAACCATCTCTAAAGTAATGTGAAGGAAAAAGACACCATCTACTAGCAAACTGAGTGTATCCAAGCACAGTACAGATTCCATGCTGGCAGATCTACTCCAGATGCAAACTTGCCCATGCACCAGCTACAAGAACTGAGTAGGGAACAGGGTATATCTTTTTAACTTGCTTTCATAAATCTCTGTAAAGCATTCAACACCATCTGCAGAGCAAGACTCGACATGATTTTGGATTAAGTTGGCTGGACACCAAAGTTCCTCAAATTAATCTACAGCCTTAAGAACATGTATTGCACTGTATACAGTGAACTAGAAAGATTTTTCCAACAGTCGGCAATGGATTCATGGTCATCATTGGACTCTTAATTTCAGATATTTATTGAATTGAAATTCCACCATCTGCTGTGGCGGGTAAACAAAGAGAAAAATGTAACACTTTGTCGGACAGCTCCTGTACGCAGATGCTTTTTTTACTAATCACTCGCGTGGATATTCAGCTAAGATGAGAAATGGATTATCTCTCCCATGTCTATAACTCATTCTCTATCCATGTCAAGAATTGGATACAATATCACAACTCCATCCCTGTGAACTCTGCATAAACTCCTGCTTGAAAGGGTAAGCAAATTCTGCTATGCTGTGTCCATGAGGAAAACAATTAGTTATGAATCATATTGAATTTGAAATGTTGACTCTGTATCTCTCTCCACAGATGCTGCCAGACCTGCTGAGTTTCTCGAGCACTTTCTGTTTGTATCACTTTGATGGATGCACAAATCATGTGTGAAGTAACAGCAAGCCGACGCTGAGGGTTTAGAGATAACAAGGTGTAGAGTTGGATGAACACAGCAGGCCAAGCAGCATCAGAGGAACAGGAAGGCTGACGTTTCAGACCTAGACCCATCTTCTGAAGAAGGGTCTAGGCCCGAAATGTCAGCCTTCCTGCTTCTGTGATGCTGCTTGGCCTGCTGTGTTCATCCAACTCTACACCTTGTTATCTCAGATTCTCCAGCATCTGCAGTTCCTACTATCTCTGAGGATTTAGACGCTGGTTTATGAGGCCGGTGCTCTCGTCACCTGCTTTATGTCGGTGATCATGAATCCCCTGCATCTATCAAGAAAAGAAACTGAATCATTTTCATCCTCAATGTCAGCAATTCATTCTGGGAATCTCATAGATGAACAAAGTCACAGAGGTGGTAGTCTGTTGAGTAAAGGGCTAGCATTTGGATACGTAAATAGTAGTGACGTAAGTGGTGAAATAATGATGGAGAGACTCCGAAGTGAGATACAACATTATAGGCCCCATGTTGAGTTGAAATGTGTAAATTGTCCATAGAAAGTTGAACAAACTTGAAAATATCTTTTACTCAGCAACTTCTCTTAGAATCATGCAGTGCACCTAAACTCCTCCAAGACCACCTCTACGGTAAGAGACAGTTCTACCAAAGAAAATATTTTGGCACTCCTCAAGTACAGATAATTTCACCGACTTGGCCACATACATAAGATGGTAGATGGATGCCTACCAAAGAATTATCTGTATAGTGAGGTAGTTAGAGCCAGGAGGCCAAGGGACACTCAAATATCCACTAAAGGATGCTTGGCAGAATGATATGAAGGCCTTAAACATTGATGGTTGTACCTAGGGAACACAGAGTAAAATAGCAACATCAACTGTGGTGGCATACATCACCGTGATGATCAGTGGCTACAGAAGCTTGGCATTAGATTCCAATACCAAGTACAACAACCTACAATTACACCTGATAACCATTTTGATGTGTCGCACTTGTAGCGGAACCTAGCTCTCATGGAATGATCTTTTCAGTTGTTAGCAGCAGTGAAGTTACTTCATGCTGCATGCCAATCATCTTATATAGATCGAAGATTGCTGATGAGATATTATGTGGAGCTGAAATTTAATTATTTAAGAACATGAGATTATTAACCTGTTATGTTATGAATTGTATCTCACAGAATCACAGGATTGTTATGGTGCAGAAGGAAACCATTCAGCCCATTGTATCTGCATTGGCTGTCTGAGTGTTTTGACTTAGTGCTGAACTCCTGTCGTTTCCTCTTAACTCTGCTTCTATTTAAATACTCATGCAATGCTGTCTCAAAAATCTCGATTGAATCTGCTCCTACCATACTTCCAAGTTGTGCATTCCAAACTTGAACTACTCACTGTATGATAACAAGGTGTAGAGTTGGATGAACACAGCAGGCCGAGCAGCATCAGAGGAGCAGGAAGGCTGCCGTTTTGGGCCTAGACTCTTCTTCAGAAATGGGGGAGGTGAAGGGGGTTCTGAAATAAATAGGGAGAGAGGGGGAGGCGGATAGAAGATGGATAGAGGAGAAGGTAGGTGGAGAGGAGACAGACAGGTCAAAGAGGCTGGGATGGAGTCAGTAAAGGTGAGTGTAGGTGGGGAGGTAGGGAGGAGATAGGTCAATCCAGGGAGGACGGACAGGTAAAGAGGGCGCGATGAGGTTAGTAGGTAGGAGATGGGGGTGGGGCTTGAGGTGGGAGGAGGGGATGGGCGGGAGGAAGGATAGCTTAGGGAGGCGGGAATGAGCTGGGCTGGTTTTGGGATGCAGTAGCGGGAGGGGAGATTTTGAAGCTTGTGAAGTCCACATTGATACCATTGGACTGCAGAGTTCCCAAGCGGAATATGAGTTTTGTTCCTGCAACCTTCGGGTAGTATCGTTGTGGCACTGCAGGAGGCCCAGGATGGACATGTTGTCTGCGGAATGGGAGGGGGAGTTGAAATGGTTTGCGACTGGGAGGTGCAGTTGTTTAGTGCGAACCGAGCGTAGGTGTTCTGCAAAGCGGTCCCCAAGCCTCCGCTTGGTTTCCCCGATGTAGAGGTGGCCACAACGGGAACAGCGGATGCAGTATACCACATTAGCAGATGTGCAGGTGAACATCTGCTTGATGTGGAAAGTCTTCTTGGGGTCTGGGATGGGGGTGAGGGAAGAGGTGTACGGGCAGGTGTAGCACTTCCTGCGGTTGCAGGGAAAAGTGCCGGGTGTGGTGGGGCTGGAGGGGAGTGTGGAGCGGACAAGGGAGTCACGGAGAGAGTGGTCCCTTCGGAAGGCAGGTAAGGGTGGGGAGGGAAAAATGTCTTTGGTGGTGGGGTCGGATTGCAGATGGCGGAAGTGTCAGAGGATGATGCGTTGGATCCGGAGTGGGGTGGTACATGAGGACGAGGGGGATTCTGTTTTGGTTGTTATTGAGGGGAGGGGGTGTGAGGGATGAGTTGAGGGAAATACAAGAGACACAGTCGAGGGCGTTCTCGACCACTGGGGGGGGAAGTTGCAGTCCTTGAAAAACGAGGACATCTGAGATGTATGGGAGTGGAATGCCTCATCCTGGGACCAGATGTGGCGGAGGCAAAGGATTTGGGAATAGGGGATGGCATTTTTGCAGGAAGGTGGGTGGGAGGAGGTGTATTCTAGGTAGGTGTGGGAGTCGGTGGGCTTGAAATGGATATCGGTTTCTAGGTGGTTGCTGGAGATGGAGACAGAGAGGTCCAGGAAGGAGAGAGAAGTATTAGAGATGGTCCAGGTGAACTTCAGGTTGGGGTGGAAGGTGTTGGTGAAGTGGATGAACTGTTCGAGCTCCTCGTGGGAGCACGAGGCGGCGCCGATACAGTCATCAATGTAACGGAGGAAGAGGTGGGGTTTAGGGCCAGTGTAGGTACGGAAGAGGGATTGTTCCACGTAACCTACAAAGAGGCAGGCATAGCTTGGGCCCATGCGGGTACCCATGGCCACCCGCTTTGTCTGTATGAAATGGGAGGAATTGAAAGAGAAGTTGTTGAGGGTGAGGATGAGTTCGGATAAAGCTTTTTCTCATATCAGGTTTGCGTATTTTGCAGAACACTTCAAAACTGTGTCCTCTGGTTTTTGATCCTCTTATAAACCATGACAGTTTTTTCCCATCTACATGGCCCAGACTCCTCATGATTTTGAAAACTTTGACCAAATCGCTCCTCAACCTTCTCCTCTCCAAGGAAAACAGACCTGATTTCTCTAATCTATCCTTATAAGTGAAGTGTGTCAATCTGGAACCATTCTTGTAAATCTGTTCTGCAACCTTTCCAATATCATAGAAGCCCTACAGCACAGAAAGAGGCTATTCGGCCCATCAAGTTTGCACTAAAGCCAGATGAGCATGCAACCAAGGCCCAGTCCTCCATCATATCCCGGAAACCGTGCATTTCCCATGGCTAACCCACCTAGCCTGCTCATTCCTGGACAGTATGGGGGTATTTAGCATGGCCGATCCATGTAATCTGCACATCTTTGGACTATGGGAGGAAACTGAAGCACCTGAAGGTACCCTGCACAGACACGGGGGGAATGTGCAAACTCCACACAGTCACCCAAGGCATGGAATTGAACCCAAGTCTCTGGCACTGAGAAGCAGCATTACCAACCACTGAGCCACTGTGCTGCGCCTTCTACCCCATTATATAAGATATCCTGTTATATAAGATATAACTGTATCCTTCCTAAATTGTGATGTCCAGATTATACACAATACTTCTTTCAAGGTCTATCTATTACCCCATATAAGTTCATCATAACCTTCCAGTTCATGTACAGTATGTCCCTATTTATGAAGCATGGAACGCTGTATGCTTTCTTAACAGCCCTACCTACCTGTACTGCCACAATTAATGAATTATATACACTCAGAACTCCCTGCACATACACACCCTTTAGAGTAGTATCTTTCATTTTGTACAGGCTCTCCATGTTCTTTGTAACAAAGTACAAAGTTCCTGCTCCACACTGAACTTCATCTACTGATTATTTGCCTAGAAGTTCTACACTGTCATCCTCACAGTTTACAACTCTTCTTCAACACCTTCTCAAACTTCAAAACTTTCACTCCAAGGTCTAGATCATTATATAAGAAAAAACAAAGATCCCAATATCAACTCCTGTGGAACATCACTGCAAACCTTCATCCAGGCCAAGAAGCACCCTTTAACCATTACTCTTTAATATAAAGCAAAGAACTGTGAATGATGAAGGTCTGAAACAAAACCTGACGTAGCTGAAGAAACTCAGCAGGTCTACAGCATCTGTGGAAAGAAAGCAGAGTTAATGCCTTGAATCCAGTGACCCTTCTTCAGAACCATTTCCCTCTGTTGCCCTTTCACTCAATCAATCTTGTATCCATGTCACAATGTCCCTTTTATTCCATGACCTATCCCTTTCCTCACAGGCTTGTCACATTGTACTGCATCAAGTGCCATTTGGAAATCCATGTATACTGCATCTACAGCCAGACCCTTACAAACCTTCTTTGTTATCACTGTAACTAATTAGCTGGTGTTATTTGGACATGATTTTTCTTTAACAAATCCATGTTGACTCTTCTGAATCAATCTACATTTTCCAATGTAACTTTTAATTTTACCCCAACTAATTGTTTCTATTTTTCTCACCATTGAAGTTAAACCAATTGGTCTGCAGATGCTGGGCCATTCTTTGCAACATTTTTTGAACAAAGTGGAAATTTTGCCACTCTCCAGTTCTCCGGCATTGCCCCCAAATCTAGTGAAAATTGAAAGATTATTGCCAGTGCCTTGACAATGTTCATTCCCGCTTCCTTCAACCAGCACTGGTCATTGTGCCTTATGAAGATTAAGTACTGATAAGGATCACCTCCTTACCAATTTTAAACTGTTCTATTGACTGTCTTTCATCCTTTGTCACCATTGCCTGGCAGCATCAGTCTTGTAGGTAAAGAATCATACAGTGGCCCATTGTGTCTGTACCATCAAAACTGCATTAAATCTGCAGGACTCAACATTAAGTTTGACAATTTCAGAGAATGACCACTTTCTTTAATTACAGATAGTGTAATTGTCAGATGGTGGAATTTGAATCAAATAAAAAAGAAGCTGCTATTCAGAAGCTAATAATGACTACGAATTGATTATTGGAATGATAATCTGGTTCACTAAAGTCCTGTTGTGCCTGTGAGTTCTGGAACAACATTTCAACATGAAAAAGTTAAGGCTGACACTCCACTGCAAACTTCTCTCTGGAGGTTATAAGTGCTGTCTTTGAATTAGGTGTTAAAGCTAAACATTAAACTAGGTGTTAAACCAGAGCTACTCCAACCCATGCTGCATTTCACCATTTCACCTTGGATATGGAAAAAATGATCCCAGTTATTCCTGGTACCCTAGCCAATATCTATTCTTCAATCAACATCAAATAATACAGAACATTCGCAGTTTATCTCCCCATGTTAAAAGACTCCATGCACAGGTTCTTGCCGTGAGCAAGCACCATCCTGTCTCTAAGGGACAACCACATTAGCATATGCATACATACATGAACAGACATATTCACACAAATGCAAACTCACATCATCAGCCAAACGTTACACACTTTTCTCAATTTTTATTTGGTACCGACTTCATTGACTGATTCAATATCCCCTGTTTTACACAATCATCAAATGTGTAAATTGCCCCAGTGACTCAAGATGAGCTACAGCCCCAAGTAAACTTCGACAAGTTTCATAGGAAGCTGTAGCATGACTGGATATTTGTAGATCAGGTAGAGACATAGAGCCATATACCCTTTGGCCCAACTCATCCATGTCAACTAGGTCTCTTAAACTGAACTATTATTTCCCATTTGCCTATTTTTGGCCTTATTTCTCTGCTCATGTACCTGTCCAAATGTTTTTTAAATGTTGTAATTGTATCCGCCTCTATCACTTCCTCTAGCAGCTCATTTCATACATGCACAATCCCTTATGTAAAGTTAATAGAAAATAAGTAAGCTGAGTTTGGGAATTCACTCCCATAATGAGTTATGTTATGTATGGATCCAAGTGAGCATATTAAGAATGAACTGAATCTAGTTGTTTCACTTTCCTTGTTAGAGAAGGTTATATGCTTTCCCAAGTATTTCTGCTTTCTAACAAGTAGTAATAGTCAATGCCCTTGCAGGTGCTGGAAGCTGCTTTCGCAAAGTGATTGGAAAGAACCCGCATCTTGATCAAAATTTAATCTCTACAGGATGATGGTTTCTGATTTGAATAGTTTCATTTACTTGAGAGAGAGACATGGGTTGATGTTGATACAATCAAAATGTGGTTGTATTTAATGTAATCAGATGATTATATAACATCGAACGCTCTGAAATATCTTCAAGATTTTTAAATGGAAGTGCTGTCATCTAATACTTGTAATGTGGAATGATATGTCACATTGTAAAGGCCTTTTATAAAATGGGAGCAGCGTTCATATGAAAAATTACAGCAGATGCCTTTTGGCCCATTGAGTCTGTGCTGACCTATCTACATTAACTCCACTTTCCAACACTTGCCTCATAGCCTTAAATGTTGTGACGTTCCAAGAGCTCATGAATATACATTTTAAAGGTTGTGAGAAACCCCACCTCTACTCAGGCAGCATGGTGGCTCAGTGGCAAGCACTACTAGGAGAGCTGTCTCACAGACTAATCAAGCAACAGTCTGACATAGTCATTTTCAGGGAATCATATCTTACAGACAATGTCCCAGACAGTACCATCACTATGCCTAGATATGTCTTGTCCCACTGGCAGGACAGACCCAGCAGAGGTGGTGACACAGGCGTATACAGTCGGGAGGGAATTGACCTGGGTGTCCTCAATATTGACTCTGGATCTCACAACTTCATTTTAAACATGGGCAATGAAACTTCCTGCTGATAACCACTTACTGTCCTCCTTCAGCTGATAAACAGTACTCCTTGACAGTGAACAACACTTGGAGGAAACACTGAGGATGGCAAGGGCACAAAATGTACTCTAGGTGGAGGATTTCAACACCTACCACCAGCAGTGGCTCAGGAGCAGTACTACTGATCAAGCTGGTCGGGTTCTAAAGGACATAGCTGCTCGACTGGGTCTGCGGCAGGTGGTGAGGAAACCAACAAGAGGGAAAAACATACTTGACCTCATCCGCAATGATCTGCTAGCTGTAGATGCATCTTTCCATGACAGTATCGGTAAGAGTGACCATCACACAGTCCTTGTGGAGACAAAGTCCTGCCTTCACATTGAGAAAAACCTCCATCATGTTGTGTGATACTATCACCATGTTAAATGGGGCCGACTTCGAATAGATCCAGTAACTTAAGACTGGGAATCTATGAGGTGCTGTGGGTCATCAACACCAGCAGAACTGTACTCGAGCACAAGCTGTAACCTCATGGCTCGGCATATACCCCACTCAACCCGGGTTGATCAGGATCAACCCTGGTTCAATGGACAATGGAGAGCGCAGGAGGGCATGCCAGGAGCAGTACCTGAAGATGTGGTGGAGTTACCAAACAGGACTATTGGCACATCAAACAGCATAAGCAGCAAGTGATAGACAGAGCAAAGCGATCCCACTGCCAATGGATCACATCTGAGCTCTGCAATCTTGCCGCATTCAGTTGTGAATGGTTGTGGACGATTAAACATTGGAGAAGGAGGGTCTACAAATATCCCCATCCTCAATGGTGGAAGACCCCAACGCATCAGAGCAAAAGATAAGGCTGAAGCATTTGCAGTCATCTGCAGTCAGAAGTACCAAGTGGATGGTCCATCTCAGCCTCCACCAGTGGTCCCCAGAATTATAGATATCAGTCTTCAAACAAAATCAATTCACTCCATGTGATATCAAGAAATGGTCGGAGACATTGGATACTGCAAAGACTACGGGCCCTGACAACATTCCAGCAGTAGTGCTGTAGGCTTGTGCTCCAGAACTTGCCGCTCCCCAAGCCAAGCTGTTCCAGTACAGTTACAACACTGGCATCTACCCGACAATGTGGAAAATTGCCCAGGTATGCCCTGTACATAAAAAGTGGGACAAATTCAGACCAACCAATTACCACCCCATCAGGGTACACTCAATCATGAGTAAAGTGATGAAGACATCATTAATAGTGCTATCAAGCAACAAGATTATTGATCAGCAATAATCTGCTGAGTGACGCCGAGTTTGGGTTCTGCCAAGACCACTCAACTCCTGACCTCACTACAGCCTTGGTTCAAACATGAACAAAAGAGCTGAATTCCTGAAGGGAGGTGAGAGTGACAGGTTTTGACATCAAGGCTGCATCCAACCTAGTGTGGCATCAAGGAGCCCTAACAAAATTGGAATCAATGGGTATCAGGGCAAGCTCTCTGGTGTTTGGAGTCATACCTGGCATTTAAGAAGATAGTTATGGTTGTTGGAGGTCAATCATCTCAGCTCCAGGACATCTCTGCAGGAGTTCCTTACGATAGTGTCCAAGGCCCAACCATCTTCAGCTGCTTCATTAATGACCTTTCTCCATCATAAGGACAGAAGTGAGGATTTTCGCTGATGATTTCACAATGGTTAGCATCATTCACGATTCCTCAGATACTGACACAGTCCACGTTCAAATACAACAAGATCTGAACAATATCCAGGTTTGGGCTGACAAGTGGCAAATAACATTCGTGCCACACAAATGATGGCTGTGACTATCACCAATAAGACCCAACTGGTTCACTAATGTCCTTTAGGGAAGGAAACTGCCATCCGTACCTGGTCTGGCTTACATGTGACTCCAGACCCACAGCAATGTGATTGACTCTGAACTGCTCTCTGGACGGTTAGGGATGGGCCATAAATGCTGCTCAGCCAGCGATGCCCTCATCCCGTGAATGAATAAAGAAAAAAAACTAACCACTGCCCCTTGACCTGCAACGGTGTTACCATCACTGAATCTCCCACTATCAACATCTTAGATGTTATCATTGACCAGAAGATCAACACAGTGGCTATAAGAGCAGGTCAGAAGCTAGAAATACTGCAGTGACTAACTCACCTCCTGACTCCCCAAAGACAGTCCACCATCTACACGGCACAACTCAGGAGTGTGATGAAATACTGCCCACTTGCCTGGATTGGTGCCGCTCCAACAACACTCAAGAAGCTTGATACCATCCAGGATGAAGCAGCCTACTTGTGATTGGCACCAAATCCACCACCATTCACTCCCTCTACCACCAACACTCAGTAGCAGCAGTAGCACTGCAGAAATTCACAAAAGATCCTCAGACAGCACCTTCCAAATCTACGACCACTTCCATCTAGAAGCTCAAGGGCAGCAGATACATGGGAACACCACCCCCTTCAAATTCCCCTACAAGCCCTTTCGCCATCCTGACTTGGAAATATATTGCCATTCCTTCACTGCCACTGGGTCAAAATCCTGGAATTCCCTCTCAAAGGGCATTTCAGGTCAACCTACAGCAGGAGGACTGCAGTGGTTCAAGAAGGCAGCTCATCGCCACCTTCTCAAGGGCATCTAGGGATGGACAATAAATACTGACCAGCCAGCGATACCCAAATCCCACAAATATATAAATTTAAAAAAAAACACTGTTGTTGGGTCATAATCCTGGAATTCCCTTCGTCACAGCACTTTGGATCCTTATACCTTAAGGACAGCTGCAGTTCTAGAAAGTGGCTCACCATCACCTTCTCCAGGGCAATTCAGGATGGGATGACCTCGCCAATGATGGCCACATCCCATGAAAGAATTTACAAAAAGTTTTAAAATGGCCCTTTAAAAACGTCTTAAATGTTATGGCTTTACCCTGGGTGCACAAATGGATACAATTAACAAAAATGTACAAAGATGACTCATTCTATGAAGATATGCAGACAATTGTGCAGATGGAAGTTGCTAACACAATGTTTTTTAAACTATTGCAAAAGAACATGGAAAATTAATTTGCACTGACTGTAATTTGTTCTGTTTTGGTTGATTTGGGGCAAATTGTGCAGGAAACTCTGGACCTGAATCTCAAGGATTCTTTCTCCTGTTTATCTGAAGCCAGTATTTTGCGGATACTTTCAGACTTCTTTCTTTGCCCGAGGTTGAATAGCATCTGATTAAAGTCCTTTATTAAAATGCAAAAAGAATGTGTGGGCAATGTGCAATTGTCTTGAATAAATGTGAAATGGTGCCACCTTGAGGTTGCTTCCACATATGTCAAGCAAGCCATTGTGAATACTTCACAAAGCCTGGTGAAATCTTTATCAGTAATGCAGGACCTTGTTCTCCAGAATGATTATGTATTAATGCTCTGTTCATACACTTCACAATACTTTGGTACATATTTTGAATTTGAAAACACCACCTTATAATAATGCTGTATGAAGGCAGAATATGTTAGAGTCAGGCTGCACAAAATAACATTCAAGCTGAGGCAGCCATTAGAGTGCAGGGTCAGAGTAACCACAATGTATAAATCTAACCATGGTGTAATTCCATATGCCTATCTAATAGCCGCTTAAATGCCCCTAATGAGGCCGACTCCACTACCCTCTCCAGCAATGCATTCCATGCCCCTACCACTCTCTGAGTAAGAAACCTACCTCTGACGTCTTCCCCTTATCTACCTCCACTAACTTTAAAACTATGCCCCCTCATAATAGTTACCTCCACCCTAGGAAAAAGTCTCTGGCTATCCACTCTATCTATACCTCTGATCATTTTGTACACACTGTGTGGGCATTAATGGCTATTGGTGCAGGAACAAGCCTTATGGACTTGAATTAACCAGGACAGAGGTGGGAAGGTGGGAAGGTTCACATGTGGCATTCTCTTTCCTGACTAAATGCCTTCATGCCTTGAAACGCACCTTGGGGAAGAGAAGTCAATTCTTTTCATTGTACTTAGCATCTCTGACTTTGGTCATTTTTGATTCTGTCCTTGTCAGCTTTTAACCATATAGGGCCTGATCTTGTGCTGTATCGATGGTTAGAAATCTAATGTAGTCCAGCAGAGGTGCCACAGGAACTTTTGGAAATCTCACAAAAAGGAGCCCTGGGAACTGCCCACAGCATTTGAACTTCTGATAAACAATCCCCCTGCTCCCTGGGAGCCCCTGAAATGGTCTCTGATTGTGTTACAGTCAAAAATTTCAGACAGTTCTAACTTCCATACCAGGATAATTTCAGAGGAACTAACTTCCATTCTGAAGCACTGGGAAAGAAACAACAGCTGGTTGGTTCTTGGGTATGAGATGACAGATTGAGAGATAGCACTTATTTTGTTCTACTCTTGGGATGTTGGCATCGCCAGCAAGGCCTGTGTTTATTGGCCATCTCTAATTAGCCTTGAATTGACTAGCTTGCTGAATGATTTCACTTAAATGAGCACTTCAGAGTTAACCACACATTGCTGTGGTCCTGCGTCACATGTAGGATAGACTGGGTAAGGATGGTAGATTTCCTTCTGTGAAAGACATTAGTAAACTGGATGAATGTTTACAGCCATCAGTGATAATGGTCATGCTCAGCATTACTAAGAATAGTTTTCAATCCTAGGTTTATTTGTTGAGATTGAATTCCAATAGCTGCTGTGATAGGATTTGAACCTGTGTCATCTGCATGTTGCCCTGTGTGTTATGGTATACTAGTTTAATAACGTTACCCCTTTGCCATCATCTCCCCTCAGTTCAGCAGCATTAGATTGGAGCTAGCAGATCAGGAGTTAGTTTTTCTGTTAGTTCAGGATTCAAACTCAAAGGTATCCAGTCGAGAAGTGACAAATATAGAATTGGATCTCAGGAAGTGACAGATTAGGCAGATCTGGAGCTGATATTCAAGCAACACATTGACTGGTCAAATGTGACTTCCCCCTATTTGTCTGATCAACCCCATGTTCAATCCTATCTTCACGGATTGGGAAAATTCAGCTGTTTCCACTAGCAGAAGGATGGATAACTAAATAATGCATATTAAAAGCAAATAACCAAAGAGCCAGTGAGAGGTGCAGCCATTTACTTTATGCAGCGAACTATATACCAAAATGAGTGGTGGAAACATACCAATAGTAGACAAATGTTAAATCTCAAAAGGGAATTAAGTAAGGAAATATGTAGGGTTACAGGGAGAAAGCAAGGTCTTTTAAAATTGTGAATGGCTCATGTGATGTGCATATCATTGCCTAGGTCAGCATTTAATCCTCTTCCCAATTCAACTGGTGAAGATGGTGGTGAGTTGCTCCCTTGCAATATGCAGTCCTTGGTGTGTAGGTGCACCCACATTGCTGTTAGGAAGGGATTTCCAGTAGTTTGATCCAGTGGCAGCAAAGGAATGGGAATATAGTTCCAAGTCAGGTTGGTGTTTGGCTTGGAGGGGAGCTTTGAAGGTGTCTGGGTGTGTTGCTGCAATGCATCTTGGAGATGTTTAAGGAATATGAATTTATTTTACATCATATATATATCACGTTTTGGGATTTGGATTTCAAAATAGAATCAGGTGGAGGAGTGTCAGATCTGTGAAGATTATCTTTGTAAGTCAATTTGAAACAGTGACTGAAATGTACATTTCCAAGAAAATGTGTCACTTCAATTAAATGCCTAGAAGAACCATTTATACTATACTGTTTATATCAGGTAAAATAAAAACACTAAGACACTTAGTTTACATTTGTTCTGTTCTGAGGAAGGGTCACCAGAGCTGAAACGTTAACTCTGATTTTTTCTTCACAGATGCTGCCTGACCTGCTGAGCTTTTCCAGCAACTTCTGTTTTTGTTCCAAGTTTACATGTGATTTCAAAACAGCAAATTCCAAGTTTTAGTTCAGAAGAAATAGGAGTTCAGTTCGGAAGAGAAAAATATTTCTCCTAGCTGGGAAAAAAAAACCTTTTCCAGTTTAGTTCAGTCATCTCAGGAGAAGTGGTTTCTGGTCTGTGGAGCATCTCAGCCAGGAAAGTTTGGAAAGTTTCTTCAAGTTGTTAGAACTGAGGCAGTTTTGATTATCAGAATTGTGAGAGGTTTATGCCAGTAGACCCTGAAGAAAATTCGTAAAATTATCTCTGCAATTAAAGACCAAGAAACTAGGATAAGTCAGCCAAGTATTGGTTAATTGTTGGGGAGGATTCTGGGAGACAGGATTTACATGTATTTGGAAAGGCAAGGACTGATTAGGGATAGTCAACATGGCACCGTGTGTGGGAAATTGTATCTCACTAACTTGATTGAGATTTTTTGAAGAGGTGACAAAGAAGATTGATGAAGGCAAGAGTGGTAGACATTGTCTATCTGGACTTCAGCAAAACATTCGACAAGGTTCCACACGGAAGATTAGTTAGTAAGGTTAGATCACATGTGATCCACAGGGAGATAGCCAATTTGATACAAAATTGGCTTGAAGATAGGAAACAGAGGGTGGTGATAGAGAATTGCTTTTCAGATTGGAGGCCTGTGACCAGTGGTGTGTCATAAGGATTGATGGATGTGAATATAGGAGGCATGATTAGAAGTTTGCAGATGACACTGATGTATGTGATGTAGTGGACAGTGAAAAATATTACCTTAGAGTACAATGGGACTTAATCAGATGGGCCATTAGGCTGAGGAGTGGCTAATGGAGTTTAATTTAGATAAACAAGAGGTGCTGCATTTTGTTAAGGCAAACCAGGACAGGACTTATACGGTTAATAATTTGGTCCAGGGGAGTGCTGCTGAACAGAGAGGGTGCAGGTGCATATTTCCTTGAATGTGGAGTTGCAAGTAGAGAGGGTGGTGAATAAGACGTTTGGCATGCTTGCCTTCATTGGATAGATCATTGAGTATAGGAGTTGAGATGTCATGTTGCAGCTGTACAAGACATTGGTGAGGCCACATTAAGAATATGAAGTATAATTCTTACTATCCATCTATTGGAAGGATGTGGTTAGACTTGACAGGGTGCAGAAAAGATTTACAAGGATATTATCAGGACTGGAGTATTTAAGTTATAAGGAGAGGCTGAATAGGCTGTGGCCTTTTTGCCTGGAGCATTGGAGGCTGAGGACTGACATTATAGAGATTTATAAAATCATGAGGGGCGTGGATAGGGTGAATAGACAAGGTCCTTTTCCTTCAGGGTTTGGGGAGGAGTGGGGGAAGTCTGAAACTAGAGGGCACAGGTTTAAGGTGAGAAGGGAAAGATTTAAAATGAACATGAGGAGTAACTTTTTCATGGAGAGGGTGGTGCATGTATGGAACAAGCTGTCAGAGGAAGTGGTGGAGGTGGGTACAATTAGAACATTTAAAAGGCATTTGGATGTGTATTTGAATAGGAAGGGTTTAGAGGGATATGGGCCACATGCTGGCAAATGGGATTAAGTCAGATTGGAATGTCTGGTTGATGCAGATGAGTTGGACCGAAGGGTTTTTTCTGTGTTTTATGACTCAATGATTCTGCAAGTCAACATTGAAACAGATGTATTAGGAAATATATTTCTCCAAAATTGGATCTCTGTAATGAATCCTGTTGGAAAGTTGGGCAAAACATTACACTGATGTTTGTGTTACTGTCTTCTATCGAAATAAACTTCATGAACATCTGAATTAGGAGCAGAAGAAAGCCATTTGGCCTTTCAAGCTTGCTTCACTATTCAAGGAACATGCTCAAATTTCTGTGTTCCAACTCACACATTCCCACCTATCCATGATAACCTTTGATTCCCTTGCCTAAATTGAATCTATCTACCTCCTTAAAAAAATATTCAATAACTATGTTTCCACCCTCTTATTCAGAAGCCCTCAGTTTCCACTGTTATACAACTCTCTGAAAGACTGAACAAACCACCCATCTCTCATGAATAAGCAACCTCTGCTTTTACGAGTGTTCACTATTTCTGAAATCTCCAGCAAGAGTAAACCATATCCATCTCATCAAGACCATTCAGAGTCTTATACACTTCAATTAAATAATTCCTTGATCTTCTGAACTCCAGTGAAAACAAGAACAATCTGTGCAAACTCTCCTCATAAGACAGCCCATTCATTCCAGGTATTCCACTCCAATGCATCTTCACCCAGCTCCTCTCCTCCGTCAACTTTTTGATTTATATATACTGTTTACTTTAGTATTCTGTATAGTGAAGAGAAAAGCAAAATACTTATTATAAAAACCGAAAGAACTGCAGATGCTGTAAATCAGGAACAAAAACAAAGTTGCTAGAAAAGCTCAGCAGGTCTGGCAGCATCTGTGAAGGAAAACACAGAGTTAACATTTTGGGGTCCGGTGACCCTTCCTCAGAACTTATTCACGATGCTTGCCAATTTTTTATTATCTAAAATTAACTCTCCATTCTCATCCCCTAGAGGACCAACACTCACTTACTCTTTTCCTTTTCAGATACCTATAGAAATTCTTGCAATCTAGTTCTGTAATTCTAGCTCAGCTCCTTCTCATATTCTAATTCATTTAGCCTGACTAACCTTTGAGTCATTCTCTGCCAGTGTTTGCATTCTGACTAATCATTTGACTTTTGCACAATTATCTGCTTTTCCCTGAAGTTTGAACTCTTCCCAATTTCTTTAGTTAACAGCAGATTGTGGGTTTTCCCTATAGAATTTTTACTTATAGTAGGAATGTACCTATTCTGAGTGTTCTGAAATATCTATGCATATAATTCATCCTATATTGTTATTTTTTTTCAATGGCTTGTAGATTATTCCCACCTTGATTTCTTTTATTTGCCACTTCTCACCCGAATTCAAACCAATCTTGATCTCCTGAAAATCTAACCAATGCACCAATATCATCTTTGACTGGGAGTGTTACCACTCCACCTTTACCTAGTTTCCTATTCTTCTTGAATGTCACATACTGCTCAGTATTCCGAATACAATCCTTGTTATCCTGAAGCGAGTCTCCGTAATGTCTATCAGATCATATTTAATCACTTCAATGTGCACTAACTATCCATTAACTTTATTATGAGTGCGACATGCACTCAGATACAAAACCTTCAGCTTTGTTTGTTTAATTATCTTTGTAGCACGTTGTCTTAACTGCTGGTATGTTGTTAACTGCTGAAACATTCTCAACTTGTTCTCTCTCTGTTCCCTTCCTGTCATTCTCTATCCCTTAATTTGTTAATTTTTTCCGAGCTTGATTCCTCCCATCCTCATTTAGTTTAAATCCCTCTCTACTTCAGCTCGTGAGGACACTGGTCCCAGCCTGGTTCAGATGGAGACAGTCCTAACAATACAGATCCCCAGTTTCCCCAGTGCCTCTCAACCTGGAACCCACTTCTCCCACACCTGTCTTTAAGCTGCACATTTATTGAATTTTGAATTAGCTTTATTGTTACATGTACTCAGATGAGTACAGTGAAAAGTTACCGCACTACCTTGGGTACAAAGGTACGTAGATAGAGATACTTAAGATTAAGTTCTTAGGAACAAAAAAAATTAGTTAAGTAGAGAAATAAATAGTCCAGCACTATAAGTCATAAGAATAAATTTGAAAAATAAGTTAAAATAGTTCAGAATATCAGTGTTTCTGACCCAGTCCATGCTGGCACTTAGCCTCAAATGGGACCTCGCTGCCACCTGCACAGGGACCCACAAATGTAGGAATTGCCCCATTTTAGGTGCCACCTCTTCGCCGCTGGGCTCACTTTGCTGACGCCACTGAACTCACGCTTGCCCTGCAACCAACAGTCCCTGCTGGGCCATAGGTCCCACTTCAGCTGCAGATGCTGCCTCGCCAGTGCCGCCATCTTGGAGAGTCTGTTGCTGCCAGCACTGCCAACCCTGATCTCTTTGCAGCTGTGGCCAGGAGAATGACCTCGCTGCTGCTGCCATTCGCTTTGAATGGCAGGAGAATGCCATTGAATGCCACCAGCCACCCATCACTGGGAGAACGTCCTTGCTGCTGCTCTCGCTGGTGCTGCTGACCAAGCCGCCACAGAAAAGAAGATAAGAAGACTTAGAGGAAAGGAAAATAAAGAGACAGAAAAAGAGCAAAAGCAAAAGTAAATCAAAGAAGTAAAGCAGACGGGAACAGGTGGGCCCCGGATAAGAGCCCACATGCAGCACTGTTACTCCGCTGCCATCTTGCACCATGTCTCTAATCTTATTCATCCTGTGTCTAGTTACATGTGTCTCAGGTAATAATCCAGACATGATTAACTTTGAAGTTCAGCTTCTCAATTTAGAACACATCTTCCCATAATTCTTCAGTGGAATCTCTTTCCTTGTTCTAGTTATATTGTTGGCACCAACATGGACCAGGACTACTGGATCCTGCCTTCTCTCTGAAAGAGCTTTTCCAGCCCAAAGCAGACATCCTGCAACTGGGCACTGGGCAGGTAACACAGTCATCTGGACTCATGCTCTTGGTTGCAAAGAACAGTGTCAATTCATCTCATTGGAATCTCCCCTATTTCCATTATATTCCTCCTTGTCATTCCCTCTTGAATGGCTTTATGTATCACGGTGCCATGGCCAGTTAGCTCATCTGCCGTGCAGCCCTCACCCTTATCTAAACAAACAGAGAAACCCTCAAGCTGGTTGGATAATTGAAAAGGCTGAGACTCCTGCACTCCTGCCCTCCTGCCCTTTGGATCTCCTTACCTGCCTCACTTGCAACCTCATTCTCCTGTCCCTGACCGTTGATTAAATCAGAAGACATTGTCTGAAAGGGTGTGACTGCCACCTGAAACAAAGCATCCAGGTAACTTTCCACGTTCCTCATGTGCCGTAGCGTCTACAACTTATCCTGCTCCAACTGAGGTTACCATGAAGTTCCCACCTTCTCAACCTCAACACTTGCCTAAGGCATGGTGACCCTCAAGTTAATCTCATCTCTCTCTAATGACAGACTATGGCAACTTCACCTTGCAGCTGATCCTCCAGCACAATAAATCTGAGTCAAATTTCCTGTAGCTGCAGGCTCTTACCACAAATGCATTTGACCTGGATTATATCAGCATCCAGAGACTCCCAAAATCTGTAATCACAGCACATCACCTACCATGCTATCTACCCTGACTTAGTGGATATAAGGTCTGGGAGAGATAATGAAGCAGCAGGATTAATTGGAGATCACTATTTGAAATCAATTTTTCTATATGGATCTTTATGTTTAGAATAAATCTTATATGATTGTACCTTTTTGACAATCGTTCCACGATGGGAATTTATGTGTTTCACATTAATACTTTTGCCAGTACCAGTTAGATGCAAACTCTTCCATCATATCTGGCATGAATTCAACAGAATTAAGAAATCATTAAGTTGATGTTGAGAGTGGACTGCTGTTGACATCCAGGCAACATTTGACTGAAAATTGTGTCATGGAGCCCTAGGTTTGGGAATCAGGGGAACATTCTCTGATGGTTGGGGTCATACTAGCACTAAGGAACATGGCTGTGATTGTTGGAGATCAGTCATTTCAGTCCCAGAACATCTCTGCACATGTTCCTCAAGGTAGTGACCTAGGACCTACTATCTTCAGCTGCTTCATCAATTACCTTCCCTCCATCATAAGGTCAGAATTGGGAATATTTATTGATAATTGCACGATGTTCATCACCATTTGTGATTCCTTAGATACTGAAGCAGTCTGTGTTCTAATGCAGCAAAATTCAAAATAATCTGGTTTGAGCTGACAAGTAGCAAGTAGTATTTGTGTCACACAAGGCAATGACCATCTGAAGCAAAAGAGAATCTCACTATCACCCCATAACCTTCAATGGCATAACCATCATTGAATCCCCACTATCAATTCCCATGGGGTTGCTATTGATCAGAAATTGAACTGGACTAGCCCTATAAGCTCTGTGGATACAACAGCAAGGCAGAGTCTAGGAATCTTGCAGTGAATAACTCACCTCCTCAATCCTCAAAACCTTTCCAGTATCTACAAGGCACAACTCAAGAATGCGATGGAACATTACTTGGATGATGTGCAGCTCCAATAACACTCAAGAAGCTTGACACCATCTAAGACGAAACAACCTGCTCGATTGGCACTATATCCACAAACTTTCACTCCCTCCACCACCGACACTCAGTAGCAGCAGTGTGCACTATCTACAAGATCATTGCAAAAATTCACCAAGGCTCCTTACGCTGCATCTTTTAAACCCACAACCACATCCATTTAGAAGGAAAATAGCAACATATACATGGGAACACCAGCACCTGCAATTTGCCCTCCAAGTCACTCACCATCCTGACCTGTAAATATGTCATCTTTACTTTGCATTATTTTACCTACCATCCCACCAGCATCCAAATCCAGAAGACGATCAGGCGCCATTTCTGCCACCTCCAGCAAGATACCACCACCAGACACATATTCACCTCCCAGCCCTTGTCCACCTTCCACAGGGCTATTCCCTCCAGGACACTCTGGTCCACTCTTCCTTCACTCCCAACACTCCCCGATAGCCCCTCAGCACCTTCCCCTGCAACTGCTGAAAGTGTAACACTGGCCCATTTACCTCCTTCCTCCCCACTAACCAAGGACCCCAACATACCTTTCAGGTGAAGCAACACTTCACCTGCACTTCACTCAATCTAGTCCACTGCATTTGCTGCTCACAATGTGGTCTCCTCTACATTGGGGAAATGAAGCGTAGACTGTGTGACCTCTTTGCAGGACATCTACATTCTGCTCACAAAAAAGAACCTGAGTCTCCAGTTGCCTGCCGCTTTAACACACTACCCTGTTCCCTGGCCAACATCTCTGTCTCAGGCTTACTGCAATGCTCCAGCAAAGCTCAGCGCAAGTTGGAAGAACAGCACTTCATTTTCTGCTTGGGGACCCTACATCCCTCTGGACTCAATATCGAATACAATAATTTTAATGCGTCTCCCATGTCCTAACCCCCTACCCCACACACCAGGCCTTGTTATCACAATGCACACTACCTATTGGTCGTCACCAACAGTCCCCATTAACAGTTATACACTCTCCTAGCCAGATTGTTATCAATTCATTCGTCTGTCCAACTGTTCTTCTCTCTATTTAGGCTCTTTCCCACCAATCATTTACTCCTTACACCCTCTCCCCAACCTATGTTCTGCATATAAACCGATATTTTCCTAGCTATCATCAGTTCTGAGGAAGGGTCACCGGATCCAAAACGTTAACTCTGATTTTCTCTTCACAGATGCTGTCAGACCTGCTGAGATTTGCCAGCAACTTCTGTTTTTGTTCATCGTTACTCCACTGATGCTGGGTCAAAATCCTGCAACCTCCTTCCTGGCAGCATTGTGGGTCTACCTACAGCATATGGTCTGCAGTTCAAGAAGACACCTTCCTGCCACCTTCTCAAGAGCAACTAGTGACAGGCATTAAACGCTGACCCAGCCAGCGATGCCCACATCCCACAAAATATAATTTTAAAAATGAGATTCTGGTAACATTTTATATCACTTTGGATGCTGTCAGACCTGCTGAATATTTCCAAGGCATTTTGCTTTTATGTCAGAAATGAGAGTTTGAGAGAAATGGGGCTGGTTAGAGATGGGATTAGGGATAGATGTAGATAATTACTGTGGTATATTTAGAGCAACAATGTAAACCATTGGGTTGAAATATGATGGAGATTACAGTAATTGGGATGGGACACTGGCAGAACGCTCAAAAATGTGGCAGCGATAATTGTTCCAAATATTTTGACTGCCATATAGTTGTTTGAATATTATGGACTGGAGTTACACATTGGCATCATGTGGAATCCCTGACGCAGGAATATGTGACATAAAGAAGTATGTCATTTGGGCCTCAAGTCTACACCATTAAATGAGACTGCAGCTGATCTGATTGTGTTTTGAATTCCATATTCCCAAACATTCCTGATAACCCTTGATTCTCCTACCTAACAAGAATTTATCCATCTCTGTCTCAGAAATAATCAGTGACCCCCACCTCCACTGTCTTCAAAGACAGACAGTTCCAAAGTTGCACAACCGACTGAGAGAATAAATTTCTCCTTAGTTCAGTCTTAAAAAGGTGTCTCCTAATTTTAAATCAGCATATCTTAGTTTTGGACTCACCCACAAGAGGAAACATCCTTTCCACATCCATCTTGACAAGACTATTCGGGATTTTGAACACTTCAATCAGTGAATCAAATTTCATTCCTTTAAATTCTGATAAAAAAACAAGCCCAGTTTGTCTAACCCATCTTTAAAAGACGATCCACTCATTTCTGGTATCAATCTAGTATGCCCCTTCTGAAGCGCCTCTACCATTTACATCCTTCCTTCAATAAGGCGTCAAAAATTAGACACAGCATGTGGTATTATCAATGCCCTGTATAACTGAAATATAACATCCTTAATTTTATGAACAAAAATAGAAGTTGCTGAAAAAACTCAGCAGGTCTGCTTTTTATCCTTCATTTTATGTTCAATCCCTCTCATAAGAAAAGATTGCATCCATTAGTTTTCTTGATCATGTGCTGTATCTGCATACAAACATTTTGTGATTCATGCATTTGAAGACTTAAATCCTACTGCATCATAAATTTCTTGCTGTATTTCTCTGCTTTAGTAATACTTTGCTTTTTCATTCTTGCTGCCAAAGTGAACAACTTTTCTTTTTTTTCACATTATAATCCATCTGCTACATTTTTGTTCACTCACTCAACCTATCTATATTTGTCTTCAACTTCTTATATCTTTTTCATAACACACTTTCCCAGTTATCTTGGTGGCATCAGAAAGTTTAGCTACCAAGCTCGCCTTTTCCTCATTTGTTATTAATTTAAGTTGTAAAAATTTGAACCTCTAAGCACAGTCCCTGTGGAACTCCGATTGTCACATCCTGTCAATAAACAAAGATCAATTCATGCATAATCTCTGTTTTCTGCCAGCCGGCCAATCTCCTATCTATGGTAATATGTTGCATCTTCACCATGAGATTTGGTTTTCCACCATAACTGTTGGTGTTTCACCTTGTCAAATATATTTTGGATTAAAATATTATATGTTTACAGGCTCCCATCTATCCACTGCACATGTTACAATGCTGTCAGTTTAAGAGGTTACTTTGATTTGGTTTCTTTTTGAACAGAGGTTGTAAGGCAGAGGTAAAGAACTAGCTGCTGAAAATGATTGAGTAAACAGCTCAATAACACTGTTGACACAATTGACTTCAAGGAATTGCCCAGGGTATTGAGTTTTCTGTTGAGTGATTCCCTGTACCTGGAAGACTGAAAAAAACCCTTAAAATCAGAGAAATTGGGAGATTTCGATTCAGTTATGGTTAACAGCTATCTCCAAAACTCCAGAGGATTAAAATTTTGCTTTGACTCCTATTAAACTGACCCTCAACTCACCACTGTAAAAGCCCCTGGCCAACCTTGAACATGCTACCACTGACATGTCTCCAGACCTGACACCCCTTCAAATCAACCCAAGATTCTGCAGAACTGAACCAACACCTCAATGGGGGATGATACAATTCACCTTCCCTCCTCCCCACTCCAACCGGATCTGTCAACTCCCAATCTGACCCAACTCTCCACCATCACTTGCTGGACTTGATAAGCCACCTGATCTGATCCCAAAGCCTACCCTGAGCATTCATCCATTGACCTGGCACCCTATCAACATGGCATCCTAACCGCCAGGTCAAGTATCCAATCTACTCTAAATGGACTACAATACTTCAAGAATGCAGCTCACCACCACTTTCTCAAGGACAACTAGGGATGTACAATAAATGCCGGCCTCAAAGTGAAGCCCATTTCCCATCTCACATATGTGGTTCTCGAGCACCTCACTCATGTTACATGCTTACCCTTTTGAGCTATCTGTCAACATGTCTGCAGAATTTCCTACTTACATGTGATGTAAAGGGTGGGGGATGGTTTTGTCCATGGCATTCTTTATTGTTGTGTTCAAGGTTTCCTGGTTAGGTTCATAACATGAGGCCATAACAGGAGTTCATAACGACGGTACAGACTCGGATGACTGACTGACTCATTCTGCTCCAATATCTTATGCTCAAAGTCATCTAAGGGAAAGATTTCTGACCATGATTGGAATATCTGGGCTGATGATTTGTGTTAATTTCTTAATTGTCCTACTGGATTCTCCAACACAATGGTAAACAAGAGACTGATGGAGACCCAGAAGAATTTAAAACATAAAATTTTTGTACCTTCACAATTTCAGAAATATAATGTAGATCATTTCCCAGGACAGACAGGTTTCAGTCTTACACTATGCAACCTTGATTATGACTTAAGATAGCACAAGTGAACATCATTGTCATAAAGTCATATCATTCTGACACAGAATGGAAGCAATTTAACCTCTTGAATTCATGTTAGCTCTCTGTAGAGAAATCCAGTCAAGTCTTCCTCTCTATCCCCATAGCCTGCAAGTTTATTTCTCTTAAATACCTCGACAAATTGCTTTTGAAATCATTGTCTCTACTTCCACAGTTGACATAGCCAGCAAGTTCTAAAGGTTTTCCACTGCCTGTATGATAAAAGTGCTTCCTCACATCCTTTGTGTACCTTTTGCCCTAATCTTGACTTCTCCTCTTGTACTTCTACCATCAATCAATGAGAACAGCTTTTCTTTGCCTGCTTTATCTACCTTGTCTATCTTTACCCTGGTCTTCCCAGCATAGCTTTTTCGCTAAGCCTGTTTCCCTGGAACCAATCTAGTAAATCTCTGCATCCTCTCAATGACTTGTATATTCTTCCTAAAGGGAGGAGAATTGAACTGGACATATTATACTTAACAAACTCAATCGTTACTTCCTGGCATTTGTGCTCAGGGGCTGTGTATATGAAAGCCAAAGTCCCATATGATTTACTAAATTGTTATTATTAGGGGAGGTGATGGTCTGGTGATATTACTGTGGGACTGTTGATCTAGAGACCCATATAATGCTTTGAGGACCTGGGTTTGAATCCCACCATAGTTGGATTTTATTTCAATTTAGGGGCAGCACGGTTGGTCAGTGGTTAGTGCTATTGCCTCACGGTGCCAGGGACCCGGGTTCGAATCCCCCCCTCAGGTGACTGTCTGTGTGGAGTTTGCACAGTCTCGCTGAGTCTGTGAGGGTTTCCTACGGGTGCTCCCGTTTCCTCCCATAGTCCAAGGATGTGCAGGCTAGGTGGATTGGCCATGCTAAATTGCTTGTAGTGTTCAGGGATGTGTAGATTAGGTGGGTTATAGGGATGGGTTTGGGTGGGATGCTCTGAGGATGGGTGTGGACTTGTTGGGCTGAAGGGTCTGTTTCGACACCGTAGGGCTTCTATGGAAGAATCTGAAAAGGTTAATGCTGAGGAGTACCTTAAACATCACCCACTGTGATGATGTCAAATGGACAGATTCCAATCTCAGAGGAGTAACAGCTAGGGCTCCCTCAAAGTCTCTAAAGCAAAGTCTGTCCCATCAGGGTTTATTTGTACATATTTGTTATCATGCAATAAGCAACATCTTATTTAAGGTAAGAGCTTCTTTTGTTAGACTACCGACTGGCTTTCCTCAGTCATACTCAACCAAGAAGTCCCCATAGATCCAAACCCTGAAAGAGGAAGATGGCAGAAATTTACCCTATAGTGAGCAATAATGCAAAGAGGTCTTGCAATATGATAAGCAATGTTATGGATTGCTCATACAACATAAACCAATCCTTCAGTATGTCCTGTCATCTCCAAAGATCTATGCATATGAACCTCATGACTCCTCTATTCCTAACATAATTTAGAAACATAGAGACATAGAAATAGGAGCAGGAGTAGGCCATTCAACCCTTCAACCCTTCAAGCCTTCTCCACTGTTCCCAATATGGGGCAGCAAGGTGACTCAGTGGTAGCACTGCTGCCTCACAGCACCAGAAACCGGAGTTTGATTTCACCCTTGGGCGACTGTCTGCATAGATTAGGTGGGTTATAGAGGGATGGGTCTGGGTGGGATGCTCCCAGGGTCAGCGTGGACTTGTTGGGCTGAAGGCCCTGTTTCCACACTGTAGGGATTCTATGATCACCATAGCCAATAATCCAACTCAATATCCTGGCTTTGCTTTCTCTCCATACCCTTTGATCCCTTTATCCCTAAGATATTAAGTGTATCCTGCTTCTTCCTTCTGCCAAAATGCATTTCCATGCATTTCTCAGTGTTAAATTCTGTAACTTCACTGCCCGTTGTGTGATCCAAACTTCCATGAATGCTTCAGAAATATCTAAGTCTGTAATTATCCCTCACAACTAGAGTTATCTTCATTCACGTGGTGCCAAAAAAGGACAAAATCAAAGCTCTGGTATTAATGAGAAACATGAAAAACCTTAAGAACTGCGGATGCTGTAAATCAAGAACAAAAACAAAGTTGCTGGAAAAGCTCAGCAGGTCTGGCAGCATCTGTGGAAGAGAAAACAGAGTTAACATTTCGTGTCTGGTGACCTTTCCTGAAAAACCTTGTTATGTCCAAGAGGGAAAAGATAAAATAACCAGAAAATTATTTTTATATAGATTGGATAGAGGTGGAACAGGGTGAGTCAGAGCCAGGACAGAAGTCAGAACTATTAGACAGAACTCTGTTTAGCCAGTCTAAGACTGAGATTGTTGGAACAAACACAAAGTTAACCTGCAAACTTGAGTCTTCCTGTAGTCCGTGTAACGAGAATAATCAGAACAGAAGTATTTGCTAGTTCATTCTAGCCAGTTTCTAACTTGGCTTTCATGCAATCATAATTGCCTAATTTAAGTTTAAAATATTCGTCTTGGTTCCACTCTTTTCTCTCTTGAATTACGCACAAAAGTCAATTAGATTATGGTTTTTGCTACCCAGAGACAGCTTCACTGTGAGATCATTAATTAATTCTATTTTGTCCTTTAATCCTATTCCTTCCCTGTCTATCATATGTATCCTTGCAGGTTGAGTCCTGACTCTTGATCAATGTCAACATGAGTTGGAGATGCTGTCACCATGTAATAACAAGGGATCATACTCCCAGAATATTTATAAACATATTAATTTATTAATTACAGTAGTGTTTTTAAAAGATGGCATACAGCAAAAAGATAACTGCAGATGTAAATTGAACGATTATGTGGCAAAGTCCTGAGAGGCAACATGCAATGCCTCTCCTGAAAAGGTGCCAAATGAACTTCAAACAGCACCTATTCGAAGGAAAAGTTGCAATTCTAAGTTTCTGGACTGCGATCTTCTGCGACTGCTAAGATAATGAGGGCTGACTAACCCTCTCAGCGGTAAGATATCTCCTGTGGATTATGTCCCAAACTGCAAGCATGTTTACATTTTAATCCTTCCTGGATTATTCAAAAATAGAATTTAAAAGCCAACTGGAATTGCTGGTCTATGTGTGTTAGTGGGTTGATTTGCTGGCGTGGACTACTGTTTGTGAAGGTCACAGATTGAGGGTAGCCATTGGACATCCCTGTGCTGCAGGCAAAGAAAGACTGCATCTCACTCAGAGAACTAGAAGGCAGGCAGACCAGTGAAGTCACCATTGAACAGGCCAAAAATCTTTCAACTAACTGCAGAGACTAGAAGCTTGAAACCAACTGCTTCACTACTAACATCAGAGTTGCTAGAATGTAAGATTCCACCATTTACTTTTCACTGAACCCAGAGACAGATTTGTATATCTTTTGAACAGCTACCTTTCACTCAATTCACGTTTCTAATCTGTTGTAAGTGTGTAGATTCTTTTTTTTTACCTTGTCTCATGTATAGCAGCTGATAAATGTGCCCTTTCCAACTCAAGAAAGCATAACTAATTTGGTTCCTTTTAAAACATAAATACATTTACATTGGGAAAAGATAGTTAATAGGTCAGGGATCCATTCTTAAATTGGCCTTTTTGTGACCAACCAAGGGAGGAGTTAAATTATGAAAGGGAATCAGGTCACCTCTCCTACCCGGAAATATAACCATTTGGGGTATCCCCTTGGGAATTGTAACAAATTGTGATGCTCACCTCAGGACAAGCCATATCAACTGCTATCTTTTAGGAAATATAGTGGACATCCACATTCCTCAAAATTACAAATGACTGGTCAATTAATATATTTAAATGTAAGTATTTTTTGACAAGTGGTGACTGTGTTTATAATTAATTGTAATGATCCTGAGTTGATTATTTGAACAATTAACTCAGCAATCATCACTGTGTGGGCTCCAAGGTCTTATGCATGTTGAGTCCTTGTCAGACATCCTTTTTGGGAAAACTGTATTATGTTGTCTACTGCAATAATCCTTATTTGATCCTTGATTATGAAATGCTGCTTCAGTAGTAAGGAACATAAGTTAACGATTTAACACAAAGCAACAGCAGATTTTTTAAGTCAGAAGCACTGAATCATATTATCAGATTATCCCAAAGAACTTTATGGCTGAAAAATTACTTTTGAAAGGCATCCAGGGAAGTGAGGTAATTCTTTTTCATGTATCAAGATCCCCAGAGACAACTAGATAAGCATTCAAACAATTTACATTTTGTGGTATTTGTTCAGGGAAATATTGTTCAGGGAACAAGATTAAATTAAGGATTCTGTTTTGAATGCAAATAATATATTTTAAACTAGTGCCTAAACTTGAAAATCTTCATATATGACATAAAAAACCTGATTGTGGGTTGAGTCAGATGTTGATTCCATTAAGAGTTTGTCTTATTATTGTTTTTGCATATTTATATTAATCTGTCTGTTATAAAGCTATATAGATTCATTCCAATCTGTTAACTTTGATAGAAACCTGCTAGCCTGGAAACCACATTTCGAGAATTAGTTGTTTCTTGGGAAAGATTGGTATGAAGTGATAACAAGGGTCATGTGAATTAATATAACTAGGAATAAATAAAAATGGGAGTATGAGATTAGAAGAATATGAAACAGAAAGAAAAGTGTTTGAACATAGTGTTCAATGATTGTAACATCAAAGCATGCCTGTGTTCTCAAGATATTGTATGTGAGTATCTTCATAAAATTCCAAAGAAACTTGCAAGTGTTTGATCTCTGCATCTGGAGTCTTTATTTCTGTGACGTAGACAAGGATTGCAGCACTAGACTAAGGTTTACAAAGGGTTGATCGTGACACAAAGCAAACACCCCTACTCTTCCATATTAACACTGTCCGATCTTTTGAGTCTAATTAAACAGGGAAATGGTAAGATTTTTTGCTTCGTATTTCATCCAGATTTCATCTGATATTATCACACTACCACAATACTATACTAAAATAAAGAGCTCTCCAGCTTCACTAGTAACTGGAAAAGTAAATAAACCATAGCCCATTAACAAAATTCTTTATTTTTCAAAAATAATTAACAGTATGTCTTACAGAAGTGTTTTTGCCTTTGGACCAATGAGATGGAACCGAATACATTAATATTTAGCATTTAACAAGATGCTTGCACATGTTCAAACATATCCTGTGTCATGATTCTTCCTTATTTTCCTTCTATGTCTGCTTTAGTTTTACATTTCATTAAAGAAAAGCATTGCTGTATTTTCTCTGCAACACAGTACAGGTGCAGATCTATTTTTATTCTCAACACATTTTAATGCACAGGTACTGAAGCCCAATAGCTTAAATTTTTAGAGCATAGTATTTACTAATTAAATTGGATGAAAGAGCAAATGGCTGCTGAACTTAGTGCATTACGGCTTCAACATAGTATTATACAAAATGATGGTGGAGAGTTGTATCTGTGACCCCAGTTTCCAGTTTTACTCAGTGTGTTGTGAGTTGTAATTAAGGAGATCTCAACTTGATTGCTTCTGCAGTTTCACAAGAGTCTGAAGGAATGAAAGATAAATGTACCCTTTCTAACTCAAGAAAGCATAACTAATTTGGTTTCTTTTAAAACATAAATACATTTAGATTGGGAAAAGATAGTTAAGAGGTCAGGGATCCATTCTTAAATTGGTCTTTTTGTGACCAACCGAGGGAGGAGTTAAATTATGAAAGGGAGTCAAGTGACCTCTCCTACCGCGAAATATAACCATTTGAGGTATCCACTTGGGAATTGTAACAAATTGTGATGCTCACCCTGGGACAAGCCATATCAACTGCTACCTTTTAGGAAATATGGTGGACATCCGCATCCCTCAGTTTCCAGGACTATATCTCAAAGCACTTTACATTCAATGAAACAGTTTGTAGTGTCGTCACTGTTGTAATATAGGAAACATGGTAGTCAAGTGTGCACATCAAACTCCAACAAACAGTAATGTTATAATGACTGGATAATTCATTTTTGTAATGTTGATTGAGGGATACTTATTGTCTATGACTCCCCCACTCTCCTTGAAAATAGCAGGAAGTTTACATTCACTTAAGTCAGCAGATGGGGCCTTGGTTCAAGATTTAATGTGAAAGATGGCCTTCTGACATTTTTTTTAACTCAATGTAAGGATGAGTTTGTTTTTTCACCCCAAGGATACTAGTAAACAAGATAGGTTTTTCCTGACAATTGGCACCAGTTTCATGACCATCATTAGACCCTTAATTCCAGATTTTCCAATAGAACCTGAATTCCACCACCTGTCATGGTGGGATTTGAACCCACATCCCCTGATCATTACTAGGGTCTCCAGATTAATAGCCTAGTGATAATGCCACTAGGCCATTACCTCACCTACCATTCTCATAGCACTAGAATGTTAGCCTTGATATTATCACTCAGGTCCTGGACTGGGACTTAAACTCACAGTCTTCTAACAACAGTGTTCTCTACTGAGTTACAATGGAAAGCAGATTTCGAGGTTTAGCCAAATTGGATTCAGAATTCAGTTCTAAAATGTGTCTAATCAAAGTACTGACTGATGATGTGAAAAGTGATAACCGAAGCAGGGTGACTGCTGTAACTGCAAGTTGCACCTTCCTCCCTAAGGATCTGCCTGGGCAGTAACCAGGGACTCAACTTCTTCATTTGTGACCGGATTATTTCTGGTATCTCTTTCCCCAGGCTAGTCTGAATGAGATACCCAGGCTGTAGGCCAGCACTCGGAAAGCAGTCTTTTGCTTGATTGCTGTTACTGTATCCGGCAAAAGTGCAGACCTTATCAGACTTGGAAGTGGATTCACCATTCCATATTCTTGAAATTAATCAGGGTCGGTGCTGTCACAGAGCATGCAACTGCCCCTGCCTTGCAATGAGTCAATCTCAGAGGTCATTGAATTTGGCATTTTGGTGTAAAATACATTTACTGGGCACACAATGGGAAACATTAACCAAAGTAATTCCAGTCCATGGCCTTCAGAGGGCAGCATTGTCTTTCAGAAAAAGCCAATGTTAACTACACAGACTTCATAGAATAGAATCCCTACAGCATGGAAACAGGCCCTTCGGCCCAACAAGTCCACAACAACCCTCAGAGCATCCCACCAAGACCCATCACCCTGTAACCAACCTAATCTACACATTCCTGAACACTACGGGCAATGTAGCATGGCCAATCCACCTAGCCTGCACATCTTTGGACTGTGGGAAGAAACCCATGCAGACATGAGGAGAATGTGCAAATTCCACACAGACAGTCACCTGAGGGTGGAATCAAACCTGTGTCCCTGGCGTTGTGAAGCAGCAGTACTAACCCACTGAGCCACTCATTTTGTATTTTGGTTAACAATTTTTCTCATTCTTTGGAATTTCTGCATATTATGGTTTTGTGCTTGGTCTCTATAAGTATTTTTTTTCCATTTACAGTTAATAATTTCACACTATTTATTATTTTGCTTTACCATTTCCCCGCTCTACAGTTAACCATGTCCTTTTTCTATCTTCCCACTGGATAGTTGCAATCTTGGTCTGATTCTGGAGGTCTTTTATAAATGGTGGGCAGGATTCAGGTATAGAGGTTCAGCCTTCATTTCCACCAGATCCAATTCTTGCTTGTGAGGAGAAAGGGGTGGAGCGTGAATCGCACAGATGAGAAGCACAAACTCAGCCGGGCCACTTATGCAGAGCTCAGGCCCTCTGTATAACAAGACAGTTCTTTCAAAAGTCAAGTCAACCTGCTCACACACCAGCACAAATCTGCTTTATTTGACTCTGAAGTCCCACTTGAGGACCTGAGCGATAATATCAAGGCTAACACTCTAGTGCTGAGGGAATGCTAGGAGAGGCAATTACCTTGTGGTATTAGGACAAGACTATTAATCTAGAGACCCTAGTAATGAACTAGGGATGGACTGGACTGTGTTCACAACTCCCTGTAGTTTCTTGCAGTTTTGGGAACAACAGCTGCCACACGAAGCTGAGATGCATCCAGATAGAATGCTTTCTATGGTGCATCTATAAAAATTGGTAAGAGTCCATGTGGACATGCCATATTACCGTAGGCTCCTGAGGAAGTAGAGATGTTGTTGTGCTTTCTTGACCATTATGTGGGTGGATCAGTACAGATTGTTAGTGATCAAAACTCCCAGGAACTTGACGCTCTCTACCATTTCCACCTCATGCAGACAGGGGTGTGCCTTCCACTCTGCTTCCTAAAGTCAATGACCAGCTCTTTCATTTTGCTTATGTTGATGGCGAGATTGTTGTCTACACCATGCCACTAAGCGCTCTATCTCCTTCTTGTGTTCTGTCTGTTTGTTGTTTAAGATCCGACCTACAATGGTGGTGTCATCAGCAAACTTGCAAATGGAGTTGGGGCAGAATTTGGCCACACAATTGTGTGCATATAAAGAGTATGTTTGGGGGCTGCGTATGCAGCCTGGTGGGTTACCAGTGTAGAGGATTATGACGGAGGAGCTGTTGCTGTCTATTCTTACTGATTGCGGTCTATGGGTGAGGAAGTTGAGGAACCAGTTACAGATGGAGGAACCAAAGCCCAGGTTTTGAAGTTTAGTGATGAGTTTGTTTAGAATTATGATGTTGAAGTCAGAACTGTATGCAATAAGTAGGATCCTGCTGATTACCACAGGCCATCCTCCCTCAGCTGATGAATCAGTACTGCTCCATGTTGAACATCACTTGGAAAAAGCACTGAGGATGGCAAGGGCACTAAATGTGGGGGTGGAGGATTGCAATGTCCATCACCAAGAGTGGCTCAGCAGCAGTACTACTGATCGAGCTGGTCGGGTCCTAAAGGACATAGCTGTTAGACTGGGTCTGCGGCAGATGGCGAGGGAACCACCAAAAGGGAAAAACATAGTTGATCTCATCCTTACCAATCTGCCATCTGCAGGTGCATCTGTCCATGATAGCATTGGTAAGAGCGACCACCACATAGTCCTTGTGGAGATGAAGCCCTGCCTTCACATTGAGAATAACCTCCATCGTGTTGTGTGGCACTATCACCGTGCTAAATGGGACAGACTTTGCACAGATGTAGCAACACAAGACTGGGCATCTATGAGGCACTGTGGGCCATCAACAGCAGCAGAACTGTACTCCTGAACAATCTGTAACCTCATGGCCCGACATATCCTCCACTCAACCATTACCATCAAGCCAGGGGATCAACCCTGGTTCAATGGAGAGTGCAGGAGGACATGCCAGGAGCAGCACCAGGCATACCTGAACATGAGGTATCAACCCGGTGAAGACACCAAACAGGACTACTTGCACGCCAAATAGTGGAAGCAGCAAGTGATAGACAGAGCTAAGCAATCCCACAACCAATGGATCAGGTCTAAGCTCTGCAGTCCTGCCACATCCAATTGTGAATGGTTGTGGACAATTAAACAACTCACTGGAGGAGGAGGCTCTGCAAATATCCCCATCCTCAGTGATGGAAGAATCTAGTACATCAGTGCAAAAGATAAGGCTGAAGCTTTTGCAGCAATCTTCAGCCAGAAGAAAAGAGTGGATGATCCATCTCGGACTGCTCCAATTGTCCTCTGCAATACATATACCAGTCTTCAACCAGTTCAATTCACTCCACGTGATATCAAGAAACAGTTGGACACACTGGATACTGCAAAGCTATGGGACGAGACAACATTCCAGTAAAAGTATTGAAGACTTGTGCTCCAAAACTTGCCGCTCAGCTAGCCAAGCTGTTCCAGTATAGTTACAACACTGGCATCTACAAGATAATGAGGAAAATTGCCCAAGTATGTCTTGTATATTAAAAGCAGGACAAATCCAACCTGGCCAATTACTGCTCCATGAATCTACTCTCGATCATCAGTAAAGTGATGGAAGGTGCCATCAACAGCGCCTCATTACAACCTTGGTTCAAACATGGACAAAAGAGCTGAATTCCTGAGGTGAGGTGAGAGTGAAAACTCTTGATATCAAGACTGCATTCAACCAAGTGTGGCATCAAGGACCTCTTGCAAAACTGGGTATCGGGGGCAAACTCTCCCATGGTTGAGGTCATACTTGGCACATAGGAAGATGGTCATGTTTGTTGGAGGTCAGTCATTTCAGCTCCAGGTCATCTCTGCAGGAGTTTCTGAGGGTAGTATCCTAGGCCTTACCATTTTCACTGCTTCACCAATGACTTTCCCTCCATCATAAGGAAAGAAACAGGGATTTTCGCTGATGATTTCACAATCTTCAGTATCATTCATCGCTCCTCAGGTACTGAAACAGTCCATATTCAATTGCAACAAGATCTGAACAATATCCAGGCTTGGGTTGACAAGTGGCAAGTAACGTTCGTGCCGCACGAATGATGGCTATGACCATCACCAATAAGAGACAATCTAAACACTGCCCCTTGACATGCAATGGTGTTACCATCACTGAATCTCCCACATTCAAAATCCTGGAGGTTATCATTGACCAGAACTCAACACAGTGATTACAAGAGCAGGTCAGAGGCGAGGAATGCTGCAGCGTATAACTCACCTGACTCCCCAAAGCCTGTCCATCATCTTCAAGTCACAAGTCAGGAGTATACTCTCCACTTGCCTGGATGGGTACAGCCCCAACAACACTCAAGAAGTTTGACACCATCCAGGACAAAGCAATCCGCTTGATTAGGACAACATCTACAAACATCCATTCCTCCACCACCGACGTTCAGTAGCAGCAGTGTGTAATATCTACAAGATGAACTGCAGAAATTCACCAAAGATCCTCAGAAAGCACCTTCCAAACCTATGACTACTTCCACCTGAAAGGACAAGGGCAGCAGACATATGGGAACACCACCAACTTCAAGTTCCCCTCCAAGCTTCACTCACCATCCTGACTTGGAAATATATCATCGTTCCTTCACTGTCGCTGGGTCTAAATCCTAGAATCCCCTCCCTAATGGCATTGTGGGTCAACCCACAGCAGGTGGACTGCAGCAGTTCCGGAAGACAGATCATCACCACCTTCTCAAAGGCAAGTAGGGATGGCCAAGAAATGCTGGTCAGCCAGTGAAACCCGCATCCCACAAAATGAATAAAAAAACTTACTGAACAGTGATTTGTTGTTTATTCTCTCTTACCAATTCTAGGGTTTCCTTTTGCTCTTTGTACAGTTTCCTCCCTTTACATGCTGAAAATCTGTTGCAATTCTCAGTTTTGATGAAACGTCATCAAGTTGAACCTGGAGGTAGTTAGTTCAATTTCAGAACATGGTTTATATATCAGGTTAAGTTTCCTGCTTACCAATTAAAAAAAAGAGATGGCTGAGGAGTGATTTGAGAATGGCATTTATGATTATGAAGGGATTTAACAGTGTAAATATACAGGCGATGTTCCCATTTAGAGGGGTGCCATAGGTTGCATCAAAAGTATAAGTGTGATTAGCAAATCCAATAGGAAATTCAGGGAAAAGCATTGCTGACACAATGAACGGTTAGAATGTGGACCTAATCATAACATGGAGTAGTTGAGACAAACAACACAGATACATGTGTGAGGAAGCTCGATAAAACCACAGACCATAGTTGTAGGTGTAGGCCATTCAGCCCATCAAGACCACCATTTACTAAGATCAGCAGATATATGGGAATACCACCACCTTCAAGTTCCTCTCCAAGCCACCATCCTGACTTGGAAATATATCACCGTTCCTTCTCTGTTGCTGGGTCCAAATCCTGGAATTCCCTACCTAATGGTATTTTTCTACCTTACCCCCGTAACTCTTGAATGTCTTCCTGATTTAAAATCTGCCTATCTCAGCCTGAAAATACTGAATGAACCTCTTCTCCTAAGAAAATCTTTCCATACTCAGATTCCAACTAGTGAACATTTCCTGAAGTATCTCTAATGCTAGTATATATTTCCTTTGATAATGGAATCAAAATTGTCCACAATATTCCATGTGTAGTTTGACAATGTGTTGTTTAGCTTCAGCTAGACCTCCCTATTTTATACTCTATTCCCTTTGAAATAAAGGCCGACAATCCATCTACCTTCCCTATTGCCTGTTGAACTTGATACCAACTTTTTTTGTGATTCATGCACCCGGATCCCTAAATCTCTTTAGGCTCCAGCTTTCTGCAGTCTTTCCCTATTTAAATAATATTCAACTCTTCTATTCTTCCTGCCAAGTGCATATCTTCATAATTTCCCACACTATATTCCATCTACCAGGTTTTTGCCCATGAGATAAACCTGTGAAAAGGGAAAGAAAGAGAAGTATTTACTAATGGGGTTACTAGACTAGTACTGGAAAGAGCAGATTGCCTTATAACTGGAGATTAGAAGAATCAGAGTTGATAAAATTGAAACACAACATCCTGATGGGATTTGACTAAGTGGATGTGAAAAGGTTGTTTCTTTTTGTGGGAAAGCTTAGAACTAGAGGTCATAGTTTAAAAATAAGGGCTCACCTATTTGAAACAGTGATGAGGAACTTTTTCCTTCCTTCACAGGGTTGTGCTTCTTTGGAATTTCCTTCCTCAAAAGGCAATGGATGCAAAATGTTTTAATTTTTTAAAGGCAGATCTAGATAGATTCTTGATTGCCGAAAGCATGAGAGACTGTTGGGGGATATACAGGAATGTAGAGTTTTGGTTAAAATCAGATCAGCCATGAATTGGCTGAATGGTGGAACAGGTTTAAAGAGCCAAACGGCTTACTCTTCTTTCTTGCTCATGCATTCTTAACTTTGTGAGAAGGCTGGGTGGAGATTCATGTGAAGTGTAAACACATGCATGAACCAGTTGGGCAAAATGTCCTGTTTCTATGTCCTGTTTCTATGACAGAACACAATTGTTTTTTTTACCTTTATTCATTAATGGGAAGACAGTGTTGCTGGTTAGCCAGCATTCATTGCCCATCCCTAATTGCCCATGGGCAGTTGAGTCAACCATGATACTGTGAGTCTGGTATCACATGGAGGCCAGACCAAGTAAGGGTGGCAGTTTCCTTCTCTAAAGGACATTAGTGAATCAGATGTGTTTTTCCTGACAATTGACAATAGATTCACAGTCATCATTAGATTCTTAATTCCAGATATTTTTATTGAATTCAAATTCCACCATCTGCCATGGTGGGATTCAAACCCAGGTCCCCGGGACATTATCTGGCTGTCTGCATTAACAGTCCAGCGATAATACCCTTAGGCCACTGCCTCACCGTATTCAAATATAGACCAATAAACCAGTGCATTGTAAGGGAAACATGGCATTGTTGCCAGTGCCATCCTGTAACTGCTTCATTGAACATAGAATCTGTCAGTTCAACTGATATATGAAGACGGCATGCCACTTTTTGAAGAAAGTTAAACAATGCTGCTGACATCTGATCAACATTCCTCTCCAAATCAATCTGATTCATAAAATGTTTATTTGATCATCAGTAATCACTGCTGTGTTTTTCTGCATAATACAGATTATACCACAATAGAGTATTTCAATTTATGTAAAATGTTCCGCAAATTATCTGAGAGTTGTGATAAAGCACTGTACAGTTACCTCAAATATTTTTACAGAAAGGGGACACACTGAAAAGCATGCTATGAAAACATTTCCTGACCTTCATTAGAATGGATCATGGAATATTTTTCTTTTATCTATCACCTTTCAGTGTTTTTGCAGTGTTGGTGGGGCCATGGATACTAGTTTGGAACACCAGGAGAACCTCTCTGCTGTTGTTCATGGATGCTATCACTAAATGACTAATGAGACCTTTTACACTGCATCTACCTGATAGAGCAGATCGTTCTTAGCTGAATGCTTCATCTGGAAACCAGCACAACGAATAGTGCGGGATTCTCTCCATGCTACACTAAAGAAAATACTCGATGTAACTGTACTCAATTTACTCTAAATACTCAGTGTATACTCAAGTCTTTAGAATGGAGTTGAAGAGCGTGACTATTTGACTCAGAGGTGAGAGCACTGCCACAGGACTAACATTGAGACCTTTACTGCCAATTGTGCATGTAACCAGTATTTTTGTGCTGTAGTGTCTGAAAGGTATGATGAAAAATTAGTACACACATGGATTGCATCTTTTTATGAACATTGGCATTATAGCGAAGAGCTGCAGGATATTTTTGATCTCCCACATGGAAATATTGTATTGTTTTAGTCACTGTGTCAGACTACTCTGTGCGCAATCTATTCAGGTCAGTAAAATTATTGCCTCATTATTGTTTAGATGATTATGCGTTGCACACCATTTCACTTGCTCAGTGATTCATATTTAATTTATTTTGCATCATTATCCAAATGACCCATGTATCATGATAGCTCAAGATATTGTCTAGAAATTGAGATTAGTTTTATTGTTTAGTTAGTGTCTGAAGAAGTGTACTGATTTTTTATTTTATTCTTTAGTTCAACACTATTTGTACTAATGAGCCTTCTTGTGTTGACTATGAATGCAGTTGCAGACAATACAAATCCCACTTTAACTGAGTGGAATAATCACATCAAGGATAAGTAAAAACTGAAATCTGCATCATTGGGAAACACAACTTGTCTACAAATCTACTCAAAAACCTTAGACGCCTTGCCTGTTCACACATTTTCCAGGATTAATTATCCTGAAACCAACATGCCTGCAATCTAAGACAACAAGGTGTAGAGCTGGATGAACACAGCAGGCTAAGCAGCATCATAGGAGCAGAAAGGCTGACGTTT
>NC_063333.1:25208395-25224933 GCF_021869965.1 Rhincodon typus
GAGCAGGAAGGCTGACGTTTTGGGCCTAGACCCTTCATCAGAAATGATGAAGTGTCTAGGCCCGAAATGTCAGCCTTTCTGCTCCTATGATGCTGCTTAGCCTGCTGTGCTCATCCAGCTCTGCACCTTGTTGTCTCGGATTCCCCAGCATCTGCAGTTCCTACTATCTCTGCCTGCAATCTACATTTTCCTAACTATATGCTTTTTGAAAAAGCAGGATGGAAACATTTGTGCAACTTTTCTATGCTAGGGCACTAACTTATATTGTTTCAAACTGCAGATCTCGTGGGAGTTTTGATTTCAGAAGCAACTTTGATGAAAGGGTCGAGTTTTGATCAATTATTTGCTATTCACTTGCAAACTTGAGCATTTTCAAATTCATAAAGTGCATAAGCTTTGTGGTGTTATAATTTATTTTTAAGAGTGACCTGAATAAAAGTTGCAGGCATCAGATTAATTAGTTCAATTTTATCTGTTTAACTATTGGATAACATTAACAAGGCCACATTAACAGCTTGTTAGCTACAGCCAGGACAATTTCAGTGTAGTCAAGGCCATTCCAGCTAACAGGTTAAGTAAGTTCATGTATGGAGATCTACAGCAAAGAGGGAGGTGAGATGGTGTGAAGATGGGGGTGGCATTGACAAGAATCATTTTAGTGGAACTCAATGAAAACTCCTTATGTTTTCAGACTTAGCAAGTAATTTTAAGTTTAACTTTTCTGGACCTCTTCTTCTTGACCAACACATTCTGCATGAAAACTTCACCCAGCAGGTGTTTTGCATTGCAAACAATGAGATCCCACATGGATTAATGTATTATCCTTTCAATTCTGTCAAAACGTTGCAGTTAAAATGTCAACTGAGCAGATTTGGGCTGCTAGACTGATCTCCCTGACTTGTCCATTTCGTCAGAGCAGAGGGAATTATATTAATTGGCCCTCTGGCTTAACCTCATTGTTGCTCAGGCTTTGTACCTTAACCCAAGATAGTGGATGGTCAGCCTTCACTTTATACAACATCATCCAACACAGGCAGATACAGCTGATGTTTCCATTTACTTTTAAAACAAAGTTTTTTTGGGGGAGCGTATTGCCTCTGATTTCCATTTATAAATTATATATTATTACAAATTATTTACTATTAATAATTTACAATATATATTAATGAATTGAATGAGGAAGGTAAATGTTCTCTAGCTAAATTTGCAGATGACAAAAACACATGGGAAGGCAAGTGGTGAGAATGACCAAAGTGTCTGCAGAGGGATATAGACAGGTTAAGCAAATGGGCAACAAAAACTTGGCAGATAGAGTCATACAGTCAGAGCGACAAACAACATGGAAACAGACCCTTCAGTTCAACTCGTCTATGCTGACCAGATATCCTAAATTAATCTAGTCCCATTTGCCAGTATTTGGCCAACATCCTTTTAAACTGTTCCTACTCATTTACCCATCCAGGTGGTTTTTAAATGTTGTAATTGTACCAGCCTCCACTACTTCCTCTGGCAGCTCATTCCATGCATGCACCACCCTCTGTGTGAAAAGGTTGCCCCTTAGATCCCTTTTAAACCTTTCCCCTGTCACCTTAAACCTATGGTCTCTAGTTTTGGATTCCCCTACTCTAGGGAAAAGACTTTGACTATTCACTCTATTCATGTCCGTCATGATTTTATAAACCTCTATAAGTTGACCCCTCAGCCTCCAACGCTCCAGGGAAAATAGCCTACTTAGCCTCCAATAGAATTTAATGTAGGGAAATGTGAGATTATGCATTTTGGTAAGAAGAATAGTGGAGCTGAATATTACTTAAATGAAGAAAGACTGCAGAAGGCCACATAACATGTTGGGTATGGGGAGTTTGGGAGCCCTTGTGAATGAATCAAAGAAAGCTAGCATCAAGTTCAGCAGGTAGTACAGAAGGCAAGTTGAATATTGGCCTTTATTTCAAAGGGAATGAAGTATAAAAATAGGGAGGTTCTGGTAACACTATGTAAAGCACTCATCAGGCCAAAGCTGGAATACTGCGGACAGTGTTGGGCCCCATATCTAAGAAAAGATATACTGGTACTCAAGGAAGTCCAGTGAAGGCTCACTAGGCTGATATCAAGTATGGAGGGACTGTCTTATAAGGAGAGGTTAAGTACATTGGGTCTGTACTCATTTGAATAGAGAAGTGAAAGCCAACCTTATTGAAAATAATAGGTTCTTAGAGGATTTGACAAGATAGATGTGGAAAGATTGTTTCCCCTTGTGGCAGAGCCTAGAACCAGAGGGCAAAATCTCACAATAAGGGGATGCACATTTAAGACATAGAGGAACGTACCCACCCCTTGACTATATATTGCAGGCAAACATGACAAGCTGCCTAGCTTTCTATTTGCACTAAAAGGCAAGGTAAGGCAGGAATGCTATGAGCACCAACATAAATGCAAAGTGAGTGAATGCTAAGAAAATGTGCTAACAGCCCCAAGATGCACCCTGTTCCAATGCATGAAAAGCCTGCCCCTGTGTGCAAGGAGGCCTAGCAGCAGCATTGCAACTTAAAGTGGAAGTGAGCTCTAAACTAGTGAGGTCTAAATTTTCTGAAGAAGTGTCCCGACGCGAAGCATCAACTTTCTTGCTCCTCTGATGCTGCCTGGCCTGCTGTGTTCCTCCAGCTGTACATTGTGTTATCCGTGAGCTCTAAACTGCAGTGTTAAAGTGCTGAACTACCTTATCAGGTTAGTCTGAGATGCGACATGATGAAGTAGTGAGAAATGTCAACCCCATTGGATGAAGGGTGCAGGCAGTCACTTCTCGTGGACAGTGCATGGAGATCGGTGCATGGAGAAAATGTCAGTAAACTGCAGCTGTCAGGTTCCCAATCTGACTTTCAAGTTGGGAAATGGCATTGTGTGTTTCTCTTTGCTACCTGGAAAATAGCAACCTGCAAATGACTGGCAAAAGATAAGTTAATAATGAATTTTAAATACATACAAATGGATCTCTCACTTCTCACAAGTGATATTCTCATCCGGCTGTTAAAACCTGTGGAAACTGGAGATATTTTTTATATCAAGATTCTCAATTTTTCTACTCTAGCCTTACTTTCCTCAGTGTCTCATGACGTTCAGAGGCTGGGAAAATTAGGCCCATTGTTTCCTTTACACTCAGTTCAAATTTCTATCTTCTCTGTTCTAATAAACCGTTAACTTAACTTTTTGAGTACGTGTGCAATGGGCTGCTTTGCTGCACCCCAATGAAAGGAGGGGACGAGTCCGATAAACCTTTATCATCTCACAAAATTTTCTGCTCACGAAACAAATCTAGAAGGATTGACTTTCTATTGGCAGACCTATTCAAATACTAAACATGCTTACATGCCAATCAATGCAAACTGCATGCAGCTCTGTGCTATTCTTTTATAAGACATAGAATGGAAAAAAATTATTGTGCTGTCTCAGATCTGAAATTTATTTGCTGCTTCAGGTGACATTCATAAAATCTCTAATAATTTCAGGAATTATTTAACAGGTAGAGAAAGGTAAGGACAATTGTTCTGATGTTTTCATGCTTCGTTACCTGTAGTTTCTTTAAGATTTGAATACCTGGGTGAAATAATTAGCTGGCGTTCATTCTACAGTCTGGCATATATCCGACAACCATTGCTAACCAAGACTTTGATGCACAGAACTTTGCAATGAGACTAATAACTTATGTTTCTTTGGTAACTAGCTGACTTTTTAAAAAAATAATTAAGTGGCTCATTTAAAACAGGTTTACTATTAAAGCGGCAGACTTTTACACAGCCACTTTGATTAGCATGTAAGCAATGGAGATTCAATCCTTTGAATCTTTGTCCTTTGGTCATGTAAGTTTTTAGCTTGCAGATTTTGTACGTTGCTTCTATGACTAATTGTCTTCCATTTTAAGAGTTAATTTTGTGGATCATTGCTTTCAGCATGGAACTTTGCAGAGGGGAAGCCATTTCTGAGACTCTAGACTTCCCCGACCCCAATATAACTTAGTCTCTTCACAAAATCAAGATACTGCGGTCACTAGAAATCAGAAAGAAGGGCACAAAAAGAAATTGGAAAAACCTAGCATGTTGGGTACTATCGGTATCACAGTAAAAATTTTTTATCCTTTCTCAGGATATGGGCATCATTGGCATCATCGGCATCATCAGAACTTGTTGCCCAAATTTCCCTTGGGCGAGAGATGATTAAACACCTCCTTGAACTACTGCAGTCCATGTAGTACAGGTTCACTTACAGTGTTTTTTTAAAAATTCATTCATAGAATGTGGATGTCGCTGGCTAGGCCAGCATTTGTTACCCATCCCGATCTGGCCTTGAGATGGTGGTAGTGAGCTGCCTTGTTGAACTGCTGCTGCCCACTTGAAGGAACAGCAATGTATTTCCAAATCAGTAGTGGTGCCTGGCTTGGAGGGGGTCTTGGTGACCCCATGTATCAGCTGCCCTTGTCCATCTAGGATATAAAATTCATGTGTGTTGAAAATGCTGGTGTGTGTTTGATGAGTTGTTGCAGTGCGTCCTTTATATAGAAAATCTTGGTGTCACTGTGCACTGGGGTGGAGCAAGTGCATTTTTATCCTGCTATTTTAATGAAGCCAGTGACTATAATGTACTGTTATTTGTGTGAGCTGCAGTTTCTAGCAATATATTTCTGCTCCACCGACAGAAGGAGAAGCACAGGTGTATACCAAAGATAGATTTTCAAAGAATTCTTCACAAGTTGAGCATCAAGACATAGAAACCTCTGAAAAGGGCTAAAGCTAATACACTGAGAATCCCTTCTAATCTGATTTTCCAATGTTGCTTTGAGGATAAATTCGTACTTAGCAGTTTTACTTTTCATCTCAGCATTTCAGAATGCATTCCTGATTCATTTTAATCGCTGAGCAAACAAATACCTTCACGTCTCTCTTTTGAAATCTATTTGCACGCTTGGAAAGAATTTATATTTTAATTCCGCAAAGCTACAAAAAAGGATAGATCTTTAAAGGAGACTTAACCTCAATCCAGTCAAATGGCACTGCCTTTTAGCTTGCTATTCATAGCGACCTAGAACTTAGGCACATGTGCAAACTGAGAGGGGCAAGGATCAATGGGCATTGACATTTGTTCCTCATCAACATACTCGGGAGCAGGCTACTGACACTTTCACACCTTCATTGGCAGCTAAGACAATGCTAGTAAGGACAATGACCCTCAACTAAATTCTGGAAAAGGGAACGGGCAATCAAGTTTGGATGGGGCGGGGTGGAGGGTGAGTGAGATTTAATCTCATAACATGTGGAGTCATTTTCAGCAAGTCCTTTAGTTCATAGAAACAAATGGGGAATAAATGTGCATATTTTAATAGGGTGCAGTACTGAGCGGACCTTGCCATGCAAGTAGTGATGATCTGTAACATCATACTGTATGCTGTGGCCTGCAGTTGTTGTTCAAATATCTGCTCATTTGAACGAGACACCAAAAACTCAGTTAAAATCGGCCCATTTTTCAACAATGTGCTATGGTTTAACGATTTTCCGTAGCGTTTTTACTTAACTTAATACTGTTGAAATAATTCTTAAATTTTAGTCAACCTCTCCACTCTATCACAAAAAAGCAGAATGTGAATTTCTGACCAAGCAGCAATTGTTCTATTCATGCAACGTACCTATATGTAAACCAATCTGATTCATTCGATTCAAAACTTTTCTGACACATTTAGCAAATTAGCAGCATATATAAGTATTTCTTGTCAGTTCTGACACCGTATATCTGTGATGTCCGCAAAATCATAAAATACACAGAGTTAGCATTGTTTTTTCTACTGAAATGCAAGGTTAGATCGGTTGAGCTGAACTTTATTTCCCTAACTGAACTGATCACCTATCTGAGGGCACACGGTTAATCTATGGTTTTAATCAGGAATGAAATCTTCATCAATTGAGGATAATGGACAGGATTGCACTGCGCTTACTGTAAGAAATGTTATGGGCCCACATGCATTTTTCATTTTTTTTAATCGATTCATAAAATGTGAGCATCAATGGCTGGACCAGCATTTATTGCCCATCATGAATCGCCCTGAGGGCTGTTAAGAGGGAAGCATATTGCTGTGGGTCTGGAGTTACATGTAGGCCATACCAGGCAGGGATGTCACATTTGCTTCCCCATTAATGAACCAGATGAGTTGTTATGAAAATGGACAGTGGTGACAAGATCACTGTTAGGCTGTCTTTTTATTCCAGACTTAGATTGAATTTAAATTTTGTCATTTGCTACAGTAGCCTTTCAATTCACGTTCCCAGAATATTAATCATAATTCAGTAGGCATGGCTTAATTTTTGCCCTAACTCACTATATTCAGCTTGTAGGACCCATCCGTTCATTTTAAACCTATGTTATTGCTACCTGTAGTGTTGTTACAAGGTCAGCCAGGTGTATCTCATAGAGTATGAGTTCCTTCATTAGGGCTGTTAATCTTGTCCAATCAGGGAACCCTGGCTGACAGATAAGAACAGGAGTATCAGATATCCTGCTTGCTCTGAGGGAACTAGATTGGTGGCAATGACTCTCCATGTGTAAATAAAGGGTAATTTGGTGATGGAATACAGGCTTCTGTTAAGTTATTTCAGTGGTGATGAGAGAAAAACATGCTTCTGAAGAAATTCATTGTCTTTGAGGTGTGGTAAGCATTTCTGGCATCATGCCATTATTTGGGAAGCTTGACTTGTTCGATCCTTTCTTTGAAGATTGGGCCCAGAATGTAGAGAGAATGTGTTATCTTTTCTGGCCAAATGCCATTGGACTAGATGAAAAGCAGCAAGTAATTCTTCTACCAGCTTGTGGACCTGCACCTTTTTTGGTTATTCAGAGCTTGGTTTTCCCTGAGGCACCAGTTACTAAAACTTTTCAAGAGTTGATGGATTTACTTAAGGAATATTATGACCTCAAACCTCCTCCAATTCTGGATGCTATTGGTTTTACTCGGCTATTTGAGAACCAGAAGAATCTGTATTGAGATTTTTGACTAGGTTAAGATGACTAGCAGAGGTAACTGACTTTGGTTTAACCATTAATGAGATACTGACAGTGTTTGGTATATGGAATTAAAAATATAATCATGCAAAAACTCCTACTAACTGAAGCCCAATTTGACTTCAAACATTGGAAAATGAAGTAAGGGGAGCACGTGAGTTGCAGGGTATTCTGATGGAAGTGGACACCCTCGCCAGCCCAACTGAGCTTGAGAAACACCTCTATATTGGTGTGACCGTTTCAATGATTACAGAACCAGTCTTTAAAAAAATTCACTTTGGACTTCAAACCTTATGTTTACCCAAGACCACAACGAGACTGAGAACCTATAATAGGAACCTTTATAGATTAAGGGTTACAACTTCAGTTCTTGTCTAATGAGAAGCAACTGGTTCAATTACCTCTGATTGTAGTAAAAGGCTTGGGTCCAAGCTTGATGAGGCAAAATTCATTGAGAAAGATTCACCTTGACTAGATCAACATTTTTTTATTAGAAAATGGCTGCCTCAGTGAAGTCATAACTAAATACCACACATTTTTCAGGTTTGTCTAAGGACTATCAAAGGGACCAAGGCCACCTTGCATGTTGACCAGGAAGCAGTTTTTTCCTTTATTCATTAATGGGGTGAGGGCGTTGCTGGCCAGGCAGCATTTATTGCCCATCCCTAATTACCCAGAGGGCAGTTAAGAGTCAACCACATTGCTGCGGGTCTGGAGTCACATGTAGGCCAGACCAGGTAAGGATGGCAGCTTCCTTCCCTAAAGGGCATTAGTGAACCAGATGGGTTTTTCCTGACAATTGACAATGGGTTCATGGTCATCGTTAGACTCTTAAATCCGGGTATTTTATTGAATTCAAATTCCACTATCTGCCGTGGTGGGATTCGAGCCCAGGTTCCCAGAATGTTATCTATGTCTCTAGATTAACAGTCCAGTCATAATACCACTAGACCATCGCCTCCCCTACACAATGCTGCAAGGCTTGCCCAGTGCCATTTGCCTTCAGGGCAAAAATAGAGGTAGAAACCAGAAGGCTGGAAAGTGAAGGAATCATCAAACCAGCCCAGTTTGCAGAACGGGGAACACCGGTCATGAAACCTAACAGGTCGGTTCATCTTTGTGGGGATTTTAAAACAAATGCTAAATCACTTTTCACAGCTAGATAAATATCCAGTCCCTCACATGGAGGATTTATATGCAATGCTGGCATGGGGCCTGTCCTTCATGAAGCTGGACATGAGCCATGTGTATCTGCAATTGCAGTTAAATGACGATTCCCAGACATATGCTACAATTAATACCCATAAGGGTTTGAACAAATGTGTGAGACTGCCATTTGGGGTATTGTCAGCCTGTGTAATTTTTCAGTGGGTGATGGAGAACACTTCACGAAGTCTACCTCCAGTCACCACTTACATAGATGACATGCTAAAAACAGGGAAGACTGATAAGGAGCACTTATAGAACTTGGACGTAGTCCTTAGATGTTTCTTCCAAGCAGGCATATGCCTTAGAAGGGAAAAATGCATGTTCTAGGCATCCAAAGTTATCTACTTGAGCTACAGAGTTGACGAGACCGGGTTACACCTAATGGAAGATAAATTGCAGTTGAACAAAGGTGCCCAGATCTCACTTCTATACCGAGCTTAGGTCTTTTCTCGGGCTGGTGAATTATTATGGCAAGTTCATATATAACCTGACCCCCATTCTGGTACCTTTGCAACAATTTGTAAAAGGGGGTCAGCCTTGGAAATGGTCATGTAGCCAAGCCATAGCTTTCAGGGAAGTGAAGAAACAACTACCATCCTCTGAGGTGTTGGCACACTATGATCTCAAGTGAGATCTGGTATTGACATGTGATGCCTCCCCATATGGCATTGAGATAGTATTAGATCATGGGTGGCCCCATGAAGAGGAATACCCAATAGCAAATCTATTCAGAACTTAGTTCACAGAATCCCTATAATGTCAAAGTAGGCTATTCGGCCCATCAATTCCACACCGATCCTCCAAAGAACATTCTACCCAAAACCACCCTCCTAATCTATTCCTGTAACCCTGCATTTCCCACAGTTAACCCTCCTAACCTTCATATAATTTGTCAGTATGTGCAATTAACATGGCCAATCCAACTAGCCCGCCCATCTTTGGACTGTCGGAGGAAACCATAGCACCCGGAGGAAACTCACGCAGGCACAGGGAGAATGTGAAAACTCCATACAGACAGTCGCCCAAGGGTAACATCAAACTCAGGTACCTGGCACTGTGAGGCAGCAGTTCTAATCATCGAGCCACTGTGCTGCCCGCTTTGGCTAATGCAGAGCATAAACATGCCCAGATAGAGAAGGAAGGCTTAGTGGTAATATTTGGACTCAGGACGTTCCATCAATAACTTTTCAGACATAAATTTGTAATTGTAATGAACTACAAACCCCTGCTAGGTCTACTTAAAGAGGACAAGGCAGGGCCGCCAATAGCTTCAGGCTGAATTCAGTGGTGGGTTCTAATACTAAGCGCATATAGTTACAAGTTGGAACAGCATCTGGGAGGCCAAGTAGTGAATGTGGATGCATTGGACCACCTCCCGGTGGCAGCTAAACCACCGGCGGTACTGCCACGGGAAGAGTCCGTAATGCTTTTAAATTTTCAGGACACATTTTCAGCCACGGCTGTCAATATCAGACTTTGAAAGATCTGGTCCTGGCAAAGCTGAAAGAGCTGGTGATGATGGGGGGATCTAAAGAGCCGACACAACCAGAAGTGAAAGCTTTTTGCATCTGGAGAGACCAGATCACAGTAGAGGATGGTATATTATTATGGGGAGCAAGAGTGATTGCCCCGAGCAAAGGCTGTAGCCAGATATTTTCTGAACTCCACCAGGGATTTCCAAAATAAAGATGTTGGCAAGAAGTTATGGCTGGTGGCCAGGAATGGATGCAGACATAGCCGTGTTAGTGGGGCAGTGCTCAGAGTGCCAACAAGGACAAAAATTACTACCAACAGCCCTTCCACATTCGTGAGAATGTCCAGGTAAACCCTGGACTCAGTTACACATCTACTATGCAGGTTCTTTCACGAGCAGAATGTTCTTAGTTATTGTGAATGGCCACTTAAAGTGGTTGGATGCGCATAGAGTTCATTTGTCAAACACCGGGACAATGATAGAAAAATTGTGCGCATCTTTTACAATACACACAATCCCGGAGGTGTTGGTCACCGGTAGTCATCATTTACTAGCAGGGAATGTGAGCATTTCAGGCTCCTATAAGATTTTGACTTCAGTTTCTACCCTGTCAAGCTCTTTAGAATCTTGCACATTTTAATTAGATCACCTCTCATTCTCCTTAACTCCTAGTGCTCATTATAAGTCAAAGTTCTCATCCCAGGAACCAATCCAGTGAACCTTTGCTTTAATGCAAATACATTCTTCCTTAAATTTGGAGTCCAAAACTGTGAACACTATTCCAGACGTTGTTTCACCAAGACCCTCCATATCATAGTAAGTCTTTCTATCCTTAGGCTCCAATCCTCTTGCAATAAAGATCAACATTTGTCTTTCTCATTGCTTGCTGCACCTTCATGCTAACTTGCTGTGTTCCTTATCTGAGTAAACCTAAGTCTCTGAGAACATCAAAATTTACATGTTTTGCATCTTTTTAAAAAAAAATTCTGCTTTTCTATACATATAGCCAAATGAATAATTTCACACTCACCCCATTACGGTCTGTTTGTCATCCTTTTGTTCAATCATTTAATCTGCCTAATCTATCTTTGTAGCTTATTTGTGCCCTCATAAAAAGAGATGAGGTTCCAACACATCCTTGTAACACTCACTAGATATAGACTGCCAACTTGAAAATGCTTTGTTACCCTACTCTCTGCTTCTTGTCCATTAACCAATCCTCTATCCATATTAATATATTACTCTCAAATCCATGAACACTTGCCATGTATATTAATGTTCCATGTTATTAAATGCATTTTGAAAATGTACGCATACAACATCCATTTGTTCCCCTTAATGTGCTCTATTATTTACATCTTTAAAAGACCATTAAACTTCTCAAAGCTGATTTCCCTTTTGGAAAGCCATACTGACTTTGTCTGGATCTATGTGGATTTTCTGAGAGCGCTGTAAAGACTTCATTGGCAATAGATTTCAGCAATTACTGATGATTGACCTCAAGATAACTGGCTTGCATTTCCCTGTTTTCTCTCTCTTAAATGGCAGTGTTACAGTTTCTAACTTACAATCTGCTGGGACTGATCTAGAATCTCGGGAATTTTGCAAAATTGTAGCCAATGCATCTACTGGCTGCAACTATTTTCTTTAGTAAATCACCAGGCCCTGGCAACTTTTTTTTTAGATTTTAATTGCATTTGTAAGTTGCTGTCATATATTCTTTCTGCTAATATTAATTATCATAATTTTGTCATTTTGATTAGCTGCTGATCATCTGATCCTGTGTTTAATTTATTGATGAGACCCTCATCTGTTTCTGCAGTACTCTAAACGCACAGATTGAAGCCCACTGAAAAATTGGGAATGACAGAAGCTAACAGTGGATCAGTACTTCACATGTTCGCAAATATTGTTCTGTCTACCATTTCATTTTAATGCATAACTGGGACAAGGACAGGAAAATTGCTTTCTATGTTTATCCATCATGACAAAATAACAAAAGGTAGAAATGCTTGTTGGAAATATAGCATTGTAATGCTTTACACATTTAAATTACATTTTTCTGTCTGCTGTATTAATTGAAAACTTAAAGTCAATAGATTAATCCTTACATCCAAATTAGGTGACAGAGGACTATCACATAAATCTGCTGAGCATTCATCTGCTATTATCATCAGGTGTCATTTCCCACCTTCTATTGGAAGATTAGGTCTAGTTAGTGCAGGCCTATTTTTATATGTATTGTGAAAGATGTTAGTCCTTTTGAAGTGATTGGCAATTGCTTATGAAATTCAAATTCATTAACATGAATACCAGCATAGGTTTTACACACACACACACACACACACAAACACACCTCAAGCTCTTTGGTCGTAGTAATTAGTTTGTACAGATGCGAACACATGTAAAGGTTTAGTTGCACATTCTTTGACAGACAGTGATGGTCTTGACATTTAATTTAGATATGACCAGAAATAATTGCTCAATGAAGACAAAAGGCTTAAGGCAGATTTTAAAATCTCAGTCAAACTGCTTAACTCTATGGGCTGTGATCCTAGCTGTGATGCTGCGACCATGGCCAATGATACCCTCCAGTATTATTGCTTCATCTGCTGTGCAGTTGTGTGTTAGGTGGTTGATGCGACATTGCTATTCTGTTCCACTGACCAAGACAAGCTTCTATCCCATACTGCCTTCAACTCAGAAAATATGAGCTTCAAAAAATCACAATACAGTCAGCTTCCTACTTGTTAAAAGATCACCTTTTCTTTAACCAAACAGGAGGTTAACCAAACAGGAGGTGAAAGGTTGACATTCCTAATAGTCTGAGATTGTGTGGTTGGCAGGCCTTTCTTTGGACTATTTTCATGATAATTTGCAGGATTAAGGTCCTTCCAGTTTTTATGTTCCAGGGCAAGTCTACATGAGGTTTCTTCAAGCTAATTAATTTCCCTTTTTAGAATTACATTCATACTAATGCCAGCCCAGATGTCCAATTAGCCAAGGTCAGACATCACACGACACCAAGTTATAGTCCAACAGGTTTATTTGAGACCATAAGCTTTCAGAATCTTACTCCTTCTTCAGGTGTTAGTAAGACTCAAAGCTTGTGTTTTCAAATAAACCTGTTGGACTATAACTTGGTTTCATGTGATTTCTGACCTTGTCCACCCCAGTCCAATACCAGTACCTCCATATCCAATTAGCCAAATAGTTTAGAAGTTGCTGAAGCTGCTGTTGGTCTCAAGTGAAAATGTTCTTTCCTTCTGATTTTGTACAACGTTTTGAGGAAACTCTTTATTTTCAACACATATCAACACCAGCATGAAATAGCAAGAACTGCAGATGCTGGAGTCAGAGATAATAGTGTGGAGCTGGAGGAACACAACAGGCCAGGCAGGATTAGAGGAGCAGGAAAGCTGACTTTTCAGGTCAGCACCCTTCTTCAGAAATGGGGAAGGGGAGGGGAACTTAGAAATCCCACTTCTTACAAACTAAGGGGGTGGCCATGGGTACCCGCATGGGCCCAAGCTATGCCTGCCTCTTCGTAGGATACGTGGAACAGTCCGTCTTCCAAAGCTACACTGGCACTATCCCGCACTTCTTCCTCCACTACATTGATGACTGTATCACCGCTGCCTCGTGCTCCCACAAGGAGCTTGAGCATCAACTTTACTAACACCTTTCACCCCAACCTGAAATTCACCTGGACCATCTCCGATACCTCCCTCTCCGTCCTGGACCTCTCTGTCTCCATCTCTGATGACTGCCTTGTAACCGACATTTATTCCCAGCCCACCGAATCCCACAGCTACCTAAACTACACCTCCTGTCACCCACCTTCCTGCAAGAATGCAATCCCCTACTCCCAATTCCTCTGCATCTGCTGCATCTGCTCCCAAGATGGGGCGTTCCACTCCCGCACATCCCAGATGGCCTATTTCAAGGATCATAACTTACCCCGCTTCGGTAATTGAAAATGCCCTCAAACACATCTCTTGCATCTTCCAGACCTCTGCCTTCAGATCGCCTCCCCCCAACAAAAACAAAAACAAAGACAAAATTCCCCCCTTGTCCTCACATATCACTCCACTAACCTCCACATCCAAAGTATCATTTTCCGCCACTTCCGCCACCTGCAATCTGACCCCACAACCAAAGATATATTTCCTTCCTCACTCCTATCTGCCTTTTGTAGGGACCGCTGTTTCCACAACTCCCTCGTCCACTCCACACTCCCCACTCATCCCATCACCCCCAGCACCTTTCCCTGCAACTGCAGGAAGTGCTACACCTGCCCCTAAACCCCACCTCCATTCAAGGTACAAAACAAACCTTCCACATCAGACAGAGGTTCACCTGCACATCCGTCAATGTGGTCTATTGCATCCACTGCTCCTGATGTGGCCTCCTCTACATCGGTGGGGCCAAGCGTGGACTTGGAGACCGTTTTGTAGAACATCTACGCTCTGTACACGACAAACAACAACACTTTCTGGTTGCAAGCCATTTAACTCCCCCTCCCACTCCCTGGGTGACATGTCCATCCTGGGCCTCCTCCAGTGTCACAATGACACCACTCGCAAATTGGAGGAGCAGCACCTCATATTCCGCCTCCAGTCTGATGGCCTAAACTTGGATTTTACCAGTTTCAAAATTTCCCCACCCCCAGCCTTATCCAATGACCAACCCTCCCTCTCATCCCCGCCTCCTTGACCTGACACAACCTGTCCATCTTCTCTCTCACCTATCTGCCCCTCCCACATCACTGACCGATCCCCACCACTGCCTACCTGTACTCACCTATCACCATCCCGCCTACCTTCCCCAGTCCCAGCCCTCCTCTCCCTATTTATTTCTGAGCTCCCCTCCCCCTTCCCACTTCTGAAGAAGGGTCCTGACCTGAAACGTCAACTTTCCTGCTCCTCTCATGCTGCCTGGCCTGCTGTGTTCCTCCAGCTCCAGACTTTGTTATCTCAACACCAGCATGCTTTTCTTCTGAGCTTCTCAGGTCACTTCATGTATGATTCAGTATGTTTTCTTTCTAGCTTCTTTAGAACGAAGAAAATTACAGCACAGGAACAGGCCCTTCGGCCATCCTAGCCTGCACCGATCCATATCCTCTATCTAAATCTGTCGCCTATTTTCCAAGGATCTGTATCCCTCTGCTCCCAGCCCATTCATGTATCTGTCTAGATACACCTTAAATGACGCTATCGTGCCCACCTCTACCACCTCCGCTGGCAACGCGTTCCAGGCACCTACCACCCTCTGCATAAAGAATGGATACATCCAGCTTTACTGGATACAATGGGCTATAATTTGCAGTCAAAACAACAGTAGAATAATGAAGCTAACTAGATTTATGCCCATTTGCAAGCTAAACTTCAAGCAAGGACTCATGAGATTGAACTAAAAAAATGCAAGCTGCGGTCTAAGGTGTACTGTCCCACACATTTGTGAGAACAAATCTCTCTCTCTGGCTTACCACCGAAATGAATCAAGTAGTATTATCTTCCTGCACTTGTGGATCTAGTCTAATCAAGTTTAAGTGTTTTTTTAACAGTGTGACAAATGTTCATTTTGCCAAACAACTGCAGGTACTGAAAATTAACTATTACAAATGTGAAGTCTTATCCTTTCAGATTCTAATTATTGTTGGAGTTATAAAATGTTAAAGCAAAACAGTTTCTTTATCCAAAAAAAACCGAAAGAACTGCGGATGCTGTAAATCAGGAACAAAAACAGAAGTTGCTGGAACAGCTCAGCAGGTTTGGCAGCATTTCTGAAGAAACAATCAGAGTTAATGTTTCTAATGTTACCTATTACTGATGATTAATGTTTTTAATGTTTCGTGTCCAGTTCTGGGGAAGGGTCACTGGACCTGAAACGTTAACTCTGACGTTTTTGTTCACAGATGCTGCCAGATCTGCTGAACTTTTCCAGCAACTTCTGTTTTTGTTCCATTTTCTTTATCGCTCTTTTTGTCTCTCCTACTCACTAAATCTTTCTTTCTTACCCTCTTATTATTTTGTGTTCTGTTTTCACAATTCGAAAAGACACTTACTGGTTCAGACTTTGAGCTGTTTGTTAACAATTCTTCACATTTGATAAGATTAAAGGTCCTTGTTCATAAAGCTCCCAGATGCCATCGAGGTGGTGCTGTACCTCTATCTCAAACTTATGCTTACTTAGTTTGACCCAATATGTATCAAAGGAGGATCGGATTACTGTACTGAATGTACTGAAATTCACTTTCTGCTGATAGAAGTAAGTGCAATATCATTAATAATTGAGTTATGTATGCTACATCTGGTGTGACTATGTACCATACATACATACAAGCCACATATCTAGCAAATACTTCATCTCTCATTTCTTCAGGCAAGGATAGGCTGTTCAAGCTTCGGTCTTGCAGAATTTCACTCCAGGCAGTGAGTGGAAACTTGTCACCCATTGCACTCTCTCTGAAATTACATTCCTTTTGGCAATTAGTCCACTGTTGTTCCCAGCTTCCAAAGGATTTTTATACCTTACTTTTGATGAGTAGTCATTTTGAGTAACTGTTTCAAGGTGATTTCCTCAGCTTTCAGAGAATTCCTTAAATCCACTGCCAGCAGTAAACCTGTTCCCTCCTAATTTTTCTTCCCTCCAGCCATCCGTGACAAATCTCCTGGAATCCTTAGAGATAGTAGGAACTGCAGATGCTGGAAAATCTGAGATAACAAGGTGTAGAGCTGGATGAACACAGCAGGCCAAGCAGCATCACAGGAGCAGGAAGGCTGACGTTTCGGGCCTAGGCCCTTCATCAGAAATG
>NC_063333.1:25229933-25250570 GCF_021869965.1 Rhincodon typus
CATTGGGCTGCAGGGTTCCCAAGCGGAATATGAGTTGCTGTTCCTGCAACCTTCGGGTGGCATCGTTGTGGCACTGCAGGAGGCCCAGGATGGACATGTCGTCTGAGGAATGGGAGGGGGAGTTGAAATGGTTCGCAACTGGGAGGTGCAGTTGTTTATTGGTTGTTTATTGGCCAGCTGTATTTCAAAATCGTGTTTATCCCCAGTAGTGAGTTTATTTCCTTGACACCCAAAGTATCCAACCCAACCAGCAGTGAGGGGAAAGTGGGCTGGTGACAGTGCGGGGCACCCCCATGTCAGGAAGGCTGATTAAAGTGTCTGTATTTGAAATTACAGTTTAGCTTCTAATAGTAATTAGCCTGTGTTAAGTTAATAACCGATAGCGTTAGTTTCACAGTTTTGAATTTGCCTTCTTAACTCTTGTATTTTATTCACCTTTGTTTTATTTCCCTGTTTATTACTTCTGCCTTTTTATTGTTGTGATTTACTCACATTTGCATTCAATAAACGCAGAGACTCTTTGCCCTGAAACACCTGCCTACCGCCTTCTTCACTTCACATTCTTAAATTAGGTCCAGTGTCAGAACCAGGGATCTGGGGGTGATTAGAACCACCTAAAAATCAGCAGATTACTGATCGCAAACAAGAATCCCTACAGATGACAGCTGTGATTTTTGATTTATGTCACAGAACAATTGTGTTTTTGCATCACAAGTAACGAAGAAGAGCAATGATGTTTAATTTTTTTTTGTGTGAGAAACTTTCTGGGTCCGAGACAAGTAGGATATCAAGAAAGATGGTCCATTTAGCAGATTAATTCCACCCAACATAAATCATCTAGGGATATCTGAGAACAATTTACATTAAAATGTTTTTGCATGTCTCCAAATAAGGACTTTTTCTGTTATTTGTTGTTATTACTTTCTTCTGAGGTCACAAAGTCATGTGGAGAGAAGAGGTGTAAGCTTTGTGTCATTTTTCTTCTCTTTTATCATGTTTACGACACTATCAGGAAATTGGATCTGGCATGGAACAGAGATTGCTTGGTGTGAGATTGCTGAAGAGTACACAACCTATGGTAAAGCAGAGAAAATAACATGGCTGAGACAGACAGAATTTTTGACTTACATGTTATCCTGGTAATTGCATAGATTTTGTGGTCATTTCTGCATTCCCTGTTACAAAGACAATTATTTCATGGAGCTGCGTGATCCCAGACATCATTACTTCAGTTTGACTGTGCTTTTTCCTTTAGACTTGGAAAAGCTTCCTTTTATTATGTTGCAGCTGAATCTATTATTGAAGTGTTCTGAAATAAAAAAAGCCTTTTTTTACGCGTCGATAATCTTGTGCACTATTTGTCAGGTAAAAAATATTTTACAAGGAAAAAACCAAAAGAACTGCGGATGCTGTAAATTAGGAGCAAAAACAAAGTTGCTGGAAAAGCTCAGCAGGTCTATATTACCATTCAAAGGTGCCATCAAAGGTGCCTTGGTGTATTTCTGAAGTGTAGTTTGTAGATGGTACACGTTGTTGCTACTGAGGTGTTAGTGGTGGAAGGAGTAAATGTTTGTGGATGTGGGACCAATGAAGCAGTGCTGCTTTATCCTGCGTGGTATCAGGCTTCTTGAGTGTTTTGGAGCTGCATCCATCTGAATATGTTACCATTCCCACAAAAATAATTTTACTCCTGCGGAACTTGGGTATCTCAGCACTTAACTCTGGTCAAGCCTTATAGCCTTTCTCCAGATGGTTCTTACTCTGCTTAGATATTGAAAACAAGCTAGGGAAATGCTTGCTACTGACTAGAATCGTGGCAAAGGCCTTGTTGGCACCAGGCAGGTAAAGATGGCAACTTAAATCCTGTCGCAGAATTAGCTGGACTGGAGGTCTGTGCACTGAGCTACAGCTGACTGATTACATTCATATTATAAGTAGAACAGCCTATGAGACATTCATGTAATGTTACTGTAAAGCCTTTAAACATGTCACTGAAATTGTACTCTATTGCAGTCATTTGCTTTTATGCAGCAGTGCTCCATAAAATTTATTTTATGGAGTTCCCTAGAACTGTTTTAACATCTAATTTTAACTGGATAAGAACATTGTTCATTCATAGGTTACAGGAACATGATGCGAGTGAATCTATTAGAGTTTCTAGTCTAAATATGTATGTTTCATTGGGCCATAGATTGGCTTTAAAAGATCAAAATTACGTTAGGCCTATTTGCTATAGCTGCTAGCTAAGTTTCAATTTATTCTGCCCTATTTACAAGTCTGCTACCACCTTTTTAATAGAAAGCAATTGAAATGGAACAGGGATGCAAATATATTTCAAGATTCTGGCTATATAGGTTTATTTAATGTAGTGATAGAGGTTAATCTACATTACTAAAAATGGATAACAATTTTTATTCAATATAGTGTGCACAGCAGAATTACAGCGACCTTCACGTTGGTAAAAGTAGAAAAGGAGAGGCCCAGTGTCTGGGCCTGAAACCTTTGACTACAGAAAATACACACCAGTCAGCACCCATTTGAGGACGTGTTTGTGTTACTCTGAAAATGGCTGGGGCTAAGCAGGCTGTGTTCCAGAAGTTGTTGTATACCTGCAACTTGATTTATAATGTACATTTTATATTTAAAAAAAAACTTTCTTACACCTGTAGCTAGGTGGTACAGGAATGCTTTGCTCGGTTTTATTAGGAGTGCTGAATTCACTGCTGACCCTTGATCATTCCTCTCCCTTTCTGATAGATTTCATTCCTCCCATGGACCAGCAGCACACTCATTGCATTAACCCCAACTGATCCCAGAACTGCACAAGAAACAAAAATAAAGTGGTAAAATGCCTGGGGTTGCTAATAAAAACATAAAACTCATCAGGCCATTAACAAAAACAGAAATTGCTGGAGAAATTCAGCGGGTCTGGCAGCATCTATGCAGAGAAAGTAGAGCAAACAGTTTTGAGTCCAGTGACCCTTCTTCAGAACAGAAGAAGGGTATGAAGAAGGGTCATTGAACTTGAAACATCAACTCTGCTTCCTCTCCATTGATGCTGCCAGACCTGCTGTGTTTGTGCAGCAATTTCTGTTTTTGTTTCAGATATCTAGTGTCTGCAGTTCTTTACTTTTGGCCAATAACAGGCTTTCTTCGAGGTTTAAAAGGACATAGGCCAAATGCAGGTAATTAGGACTAATTTAATCTCGGAAACTCGGTCAGCATAGCTGAGTAGGACCAAAGGTTCTGTTTCCATGTCCCGTATGATTCTATTGGTCCATGACTCTACCTACTCCAGTTGTGGGGATTGCTTCACTTGAATAAGCTAATTTCTGAAATTTGAAAACAATTGCAGATGGTTACAAATACTAGACTTCATAAGATGGTTTCATTTTAACTTGTCAGTTTTAGTTTAAGGCAAACAAAATGTCCAAGAATGAGCGATACTCACCATGCTGAACTCTGCTTAGATGGAAACAAGCCTGCATTACCTGGTTGGCATAGGGACAGGAATCAGGACTAAACTAGTTAAAAGTCAGATGGCATTTCACCTGAACACAAAGGAGATGGAAATTATTCTTGCTTTTTGGCACGGGGTTTTCAGTTGTTGTGAAAAGTTGTGTAATTAAGTGTATCATTTATCTACTAAATGAGTTCAACAAATGTTGGTTTCAATGTGTTACTGCACAAATCTTAATATTTATTATGATCCTTCATGTAAGCCACTGGGACACACACATCCTTTTAAAAAGTTGAGACAACAAGGTGCAGAGCTGGATGAACACAGCAGGCCAAGCAGCATCATAGGAGCAGGAAGGCTGACGTTTCCGGCCTAGACCCTTCATCAGAAATGGGGGAGGTGAAGGGGGTTCTGAAATAAATAGGGAGAGAGGGGGAGGCGGATAGAAGATGGACAGAGGAGAAGATAGGTGGAGAGGAAACAGACAGGTCAAAGAGGCGGGGATGGAGCCAGTAAAGGTGAGTGTAGGTGGGGAGTTAGGGAGGAGATAGGTCAGTCCAGGGAGAATGGACAGGTCAAGAGGGCGGGATGAGGTTAGTAGGTAGGAGATGGGGGTGCGGCTTGAGGTGGGAGGAGGGGATAGGTGGGAGGAAGAACAGGTTAGGGAGGCGGGGACGAGCTGGGCTAGTTTTGGGATGCGGTAGGGGGAGGGGAGATTTTGAAGCTTGTGAAAACCACATTGATACCATTGGGCTGCAGGGTTCCCAGGCGGAATATGAGTTGCTGTTCCTGCAACCTTCGGGAGGCATCGTTGTGGCACTGCAGGAGGCCCAGGATGGACATGTCCTCTGAGGAATGGGAGGGGGAGTTGAAATGATTTGCGACTGGGAGGTGCAGTTGTTTAGTACGAACCGAGTGTAGGTGTTCTGCAAAACGGTCCCCAAGCCTCCGCTTGGTTTCGCCGATGTAGAGGAGGCCAAAACGGGCACAGCGGATGCACTATACCACATTAGCAGATGTGCAGGTGAACATCTGCTTGATGTGGAAAGTCTTCTTGGGGCCTGGGATGGGGGTGAGGGAAGAGGTGTGGGGGCAGGTGTAGCACTTCCTGCGGTTGCAGGGAAAAGTGCTGGGTGTGATGGGGCTGGAGGGGAGTGTGGAGCGGACAAGGGAGTCACGGAGAGAGTGGTCCCTCCAGAAAGCAGATAAGGGTGGGGAGGGAAAAATGTCTTTGGTGGTGAGGTCCGATTGCAGATGGCGGAAGTGTTGGAGGATGATGCGTTGGATCCGGAGGTTGGTGGGGTGGTACGTGAGGATGAGGGGGATTCTTTTTTGGTTGATATTGCGGGGACAGGGTGTGAGGGATGAGTTGCAGGAAATGCGGGAGACATGGTAGTGGGCGTTCTCGACCACTGAGGGAGGGAGGTTGCGGTCCTTGAAAAATGAGGACATCTGAGATGTACGGGAGTGGAATGTCTCATCCTGGGAGCAGATGCGGCGGAGGCAAAGGAATTGGGAATGGGGATGGCATTTTTGCAGGAAGGTGGGTGGGAGGAGGTGTATTCTAGGTAGCTGTGGGATTCGGTGGGCTTGAAATGGATATCGGTTTCTAGGTCGTTGCCCGAGATGGAGACAGAGAAGTCCAGGAAGGAGAGAGAGGTATTAGAGATGGTCCAGGTGAACTTAAGGTTGTGGTGGAAGGTGTTGGTGAAGTGGATGAACTGTTCGAGCTCCCCGTGGGAGCATGAGGCGGCGCCAATACAGTCATCAATGTAACGGAGGAAGAGGTAGGGTTTAGGGCCAGTGTAGGTACGGAAGAGGGATTGTACCATGTAACCTACAAAGAGGCAGGCATAGCTTGGGCCCATGCGGGTACCCATGGCCACCCCCTTTGTCTGTAGGAAGTGGGAGGAACTGAAAGAGAAGTTGTTGAGGGTGAGGACGAGTTCGGCCAAGCGGATGAGGGTGTCAGTGGAGGGGGCCTGGTTGGGCCTGAGGGACAGGAAGAAGCGGAGGGCCTTCAGGCCATCTGTATGGGGAATGCAGGTGTATAGGGACTGGACGTCCATGGTAAAGATGAGGTGTTGGGGACTGGGGAATTGGAAGTTCTGGAGGAGGTGGAGGGCGTGGGTGGTGTCACGGACGTAAGTAGGGAGTTTCTGGACCAAGGGGGAGAAAATGGAGTCCAGATAGTTGGAGATAAGTTCGGTGGGGCAGTTGCAGGCGGAGACAATGGGTCGACCAGCGCAGTCAGGTTTGTGGATTTTGGGAAGGAGATAGAAGCGAGCGGTGCGGGGTTGGGGAACGATGAGGTTGGAGGCCGTGGGTGGGAGGTAATGGCTTCTTTGGGCATCATAACATAGGACAGAGTGCTTGGAGGTGGGGGCTGGTAGGATGTGGCAAAATGATTGTAATTTTGTAACTTAAAACATTCTTTTTACCTTTTGTACCTCCTCTTGTTGAATTTGATGTTAAATTTAGTGAAGACATGCTCTTGTTACAAATCTAGCAGAACACTAAAGTAGATGAATTCTTTTAAATGGGAAAAGAGAGAACGTTTGTTTTCCATTGGGGAGTTACAGATAAAAGTCGATGTAACTTGTGGCTTTGAGCTGTGAAATACTTAACTGTGTAGCTTTGTTGACAAATCTTTAGTTTCCTTGCTTTTCACTGGAACTTAAGTTTCAGCCTGGAAGCCTGAAGGTGGCAGCAACAATATATGAATTCAAATCTCCAGCTTTCCTGAAATTCCTGATGTTCATTGGTGTGATGATATTTCTGTTGAACATTAAGTGCCTGAGGCACTAACTCCTGCTTCAAAGTAAAACTGTAGAACTTACAGTGTTGCATGAGATAGGAAAGGGAGAGAAGGCGGAGGTTTCAATCCCCTGTTATTCTCTCCTCTATGCCCAAATGTATTGCTCTACTCTTTTTTTTCAGCTTTAGTTATCAAATGAGAAATCTGCTGTTGTTTTGCCAAAAGGAAAAGTTGATTTAGAACCTTTTTAGGAAGGGGAAGAAGGTCAAACTGGATATATGCTTTATTCCTGCCAATTCTCTGGTGATACCTGCTGGAAAGTGGGCTTTTATTGGACTCAATACAGTCCGGAGATGGAGGAACATAGAAGGTCAGGCAGCATCAGAGAAGCAGGAAAGTCACCATTTCCGGTTTACACCCTTCATCCGGACTAGGGAGGGGGAAGGGAGCTCGGAAATAAATAGAGGGAGCTGCTGGGGCTGGGGGAAGGTAAGTTGGATGGTGATAGGTGGATGCAGGTAGGGGCTTGTGGAGATAGGTCAGTGGGAAGGGTGGGGCAGGTAGGTGAGAAAGAAGATTGACTGGTTGTGTCAGGTCAAGGAGGCGGTGATGAGAAGGAGGGCTGGATATGGGATGAGGCCAGAGGTGGGGAGATTTTAAACCAGTGAATTCTATGTTGAGGCCATCGGACTATAAACTCCTGAAGTGCTGCTCCTCCAGTTTACGTGTTGCAGCATTATGGCACTGGAGGAGGCTAGGATGGACATGTCACCCAGGGAGTGGGAGGGGGAGTTAAAATGGTTCACAACTGGAAGATGCTGTTGCTCATAGTGTACAGGGTGCAGATGCTCCACAAATCAGTCACTGAGTCTGCGCTTGGTCTCACCATTGTAGAGGAGACCACATCTGGAGCAATGGATACAGTAGACCAGGTTGGCAGACGTACAGGTGAATCCCTGTTGGTTTTGGAAAGATTGTTTGGGGTCTTGGACAAAGGTGAGAGGAGACATGTAGGGGCAGGTGTAGCACCTCCTGCGGTTGCAGGGAAGGGTGCCGGGTATGGTGGGGTTGGTGGGGAATGCAGAGCGGACAAGGGAGTCACGGAGTGAGCGGTTCCTACTGAAGGCAGATGGGGTTGGGGAGGGAAATATCTCTTTGATGGTGGGGACGGATTGCAGGTGGCAGAAATGGCAGAGGATGATGCATTAGATGCGGAGGTTGGTTGGGGGACGGGTGGTAAGCGAGGACCACGGGGACAGTATCCTTATTTTTGTTGGTGGGGAGGGGATTTGAGGGCAGAGTGCAGGAAATGCAAGAGATACAACTGAGGGCACAATGAATCACCAGAGGGGGAAGTTACAGTCCTTGAAGTAGGAAGACATCTGGGATGTCCAGGAGTGGAACGCTCCATCTTGGGATCATGTGCAGTGGATGTGAAGGAACTAGGAGTATGGGATCATTTTCTTGCAGGAGGGTGGGTGAGAGGCGATATAGTCAAGGTAGCTACGGAGTCAGTGTGTTTGAAATAGACGTCCGTGGTAAGATGGTTACCGGAAATGGAGACGAATAGTCCAGGAGTGGGAGGGAGGCGTCGGAGATAGTCCAGGTGAATTTAAGAATTCAATGGGGTGAAAGCTGTTAGTAAAGTTGATGAACTGTTCAACTCCTTACGGGAACATGGATGTTGAGTTGGATTCTATGGTTGAATATCTTGTGGCCTACTCTTACTGGACTGATTTTAGTATCCTCTTTTCTGTTTCTGAGTACTTTTGGGCATTCAGGACTGTGAAAACATGTAGCAGCCAATATTTTTGATGTCTGTCTAAATATTTGTTCCCAGGCTCATGTCAATGAATGTGGTAGCCATGAGGTTCAATGTTTTCTGCAGAGCCGGAGCAGCTATAGCAACTCTGATCAGTGACATTTAAGATTGGAGCTATCAGTTAAAGGCAGAGTGAAACCTGAGAGTTTACAATGGGTTAACAATAAGAGATTGTTTACGCTGATGGTGAATGAGGAGCCAACAATTCTCATTGGAACAGTCAAAGGAGAAAGGGTGGGAGCTTTTAAGTAATTTGCTATTTGGAAAGAATTGGCATTATTTAAAAGAGCATGGGGATAATTTATTGAAAAGGAATAACACAAGAGGATTTGGATAATATAGATTTACCATAGAAAACACCAATGTAGACACCTGAGGTTATTCGGCCCCTTCTGACTTGATGAAAACTCTCCATCATTAAGTTTGCACTTAGGATGTGATTTAGAACTGTTGGAGCGGAGTGAAAGTTAGCAGAGTTTGCCCTGAGAGCAATTCCACAAGGACTGTGAACCTCCTGCCCTTTGTGTGACTTCTTGGTTTGACATAGGTCAATCTGTGCTAGTCGATGGCTGAAGTCTGAGTGTAGATTGATTCTAATTGAGGTTCCACCTTCACAAGAAACCAAAGTGCAAACCAGAGTCTAAAGTGATGGAGTGATGTGGACCTGGTACAAGTAACTGTTATGGAAGTCACCAATAATGTCCCATGTTACTGTGACAAGGTTAAATTGGCCCTTCCTGGGCTGCCTGCAGCCTTTGGTACAGTTACCCACACCATCTTGCTCCTTTAGTGTGTGCTTGAATAAAATCAAAATACTACCATTACTCAGAATCTGAAACAAACAGAATGCTGGAAAATATCAGCTGGTCTGAAGAAGACACTTCCAAAGAACAGTCATTCCAGACTCAAAATGTTAACTCTGTTTCTCTCTCTACAAATGCTTGAGAGTTTTTATCCAGCATTCTCTCTGTTTGTTTCTACTGTATGCTCACCATGTTCCATTCTTATTCATTGTAGCCAGAGAATCACTTGAAATGGCTTCTCTTCCTACTTCTGCAACGTTACCTGTGGGCAGCAAACTCAGGGTTGATAAGGCAATGAAACTTGCTGCAATTTAAGATAGGACAGCAAAGCTTTGGATTACCTCAAAGTTATGGAAGGTAGAATGTGGGAGACCAGCCAGGACAGCATTAGTTGAGTCTAAGGGTAACAAAAGCTGCAGATGAGCCAATGGCTGAAGCCAAGTGATGTTACACAAGTGGGAATCAGTGATCTGAGATGGCATGAGTATGAGACTTGGAATTTCAACTCAGGATCAGATGTTACACCAAGGTTGTGAATATAGTGGTTTCATCTCAGACTGTTGTGAGGGAGAGGTTTGGAGTCAGTATCTAGGGGGATGAGTTTGGGATGATGATTGAAAGCAATGGCTTCAATCTTCTGAAAATTTAATTTGAGGAGATTTTCGCTCATCTGAGCATGGATGTCAAATGAGCAGACCGAGAATTTAGCAATAGTGAAGTTGTTGAGAGAGTAGTAGTGGTGAGGTGCAACTTGAGGTTATCAAGGTGTGAGTCAAAACTAACACCATGCCTTCGGAGGGTTTAGCCAAGAGGAGGCATGTGGATAAGAAATAGGGTCGATCACTGTGGGACACCACAGTTACTAGGTATTTCTATGTCCCCTGTTTTGCTTTTGTCCATTGTGGGCTGTTGGGCGAAACCTAATGGTAGCTGGCCCATTAGTAGTTGACTTTTTTGATTGCTGTGTGATTAATCATAGTGGGCAGAACTGGGGGAATGAGAGGGTCTGCAAGAAAATCCTACTCTCAACTCCAACAGGACAAGCGAGGGCTGCTGAAGAAAAGGGAGACATGAGGAACACCTCAAAATGTTTACAAAGGCACGCTTCCAGAACTGTGAAGGGCCTCAGACCAGACTGGGGAGGAGGAGGAGGGCAGGTGACTCTTTCTATAAAAATGCTTACGACTGCAACAAACCTCTTTGGGAGTTGTGGAAACCTAGTAGTGTAATTTCAATCAACATTGCTGCTGAAAGGGAACCACATGTAGGCCAGATCAGTAAGGACAGCAGGTTTCCTTCCCTAAAGAACATTAGTAAACCACGTGCGTTGTTATAGCAATCAATGATAGTTAACATGTTTACCATTACTGGCTCTAACTTTCAGTATCAGATTTATGAACTGAATTTTAAATTTCTCCAGTGGTCATGGTGGGACCTACCATCTAGGTTTCTTTATTGTCTTAGCAACAATGTCTATCATATCAATGCAACTTGTACTTGATTGCTATCATGTAATAAACAGCGGCTTATTGAAGCCAAAAGTGTCATTTTGTCTGACTACCCCATCAATCCTCCACAACACTAAAGAAAGCAGACCCTGTAGACCATATCCTTAAAGGGGAATGTTGGCAGCAAATTTACTTTATTATGACCAGTCATCCAGTTAAATTCTACAACATGGTGATCAGTGATGGGATAGTATTTAGACAAGAACTCAGGATATCCTTTTTCCACTGCTGAAAGATTGCCATTTGGACAATGAACGTAGGGAATGAAATTCCTCCAAACATGTGTACAAGCTGGAGTTTCTGAGACGCCTTGGTGAGGGGAGGGAAAAAAAATCAGGCAGCTTTATTTTGTAATCGCTGTGTGATATATTATAATTGAAAACAGTAATAATCTAGATGGGAAATAATATTCACGTTTATGCTTGATGTGATTACTGTTAGCTTCTAAAGTGACAATTATTTATTTTCTTAAAGGTGTGGCAAGTAGCTAATTATTCAAATATCCTCAAGTATCACTATCACTTAGTGGAAAATCTAGTCTACTGCCTGTTACAATATTAAAAACAACTGGGATAAAATATTCAATTCACTGCTCATGAAGTCACAAATGATTTTATGGACTTTCAGAATCAGCCTGCTAGAATGCATTGTAAAGTCAGTAATCACAAATGAAGGCTGCCTCTTGAAAGCTAAGGTCGTTAGAGCAGTAATGATGGCAATGATTAATGGATCAATTTGACATGAATCTGCTGTTTTTTTTAAAGTGATACTGACATCTAAGTCTCTGGTTGCAAGCTAATAATTGCTTTGAAGACATAAACAGCTGGCCCAATGGGAAGAAACCACTGTCTATTAAGTAACATGTATAGTTAGCTGAATAGCTAGCTTACAATGCAAAGCAAAGCCAACAATGTGTGTTCAACTCCTGCACTGGCTGAGGTTGCTCTGAAGAATTCTCCATCTCAACCTCTTCCCATGCCTGAGGCTGAGTGACCCTCAGGTGAAACCACTACCAGTTGTCTCACTTTAATGAGAGAGTAGCCCTATACTATGTTGACAACTGGTAGTCGTTTCACCTGAGGGTTGATACTCTGTTTAACCGTTTAAGAACCTTGTAAGTTTCAATTAGATCACCTCTCTTTCTTCAAAACTCTAGAGATTACAGGCCCAGTCACCATCACCTCTCCTTGTAGGAACAGTCCCACCACCCAGGAATTATTCTGGTGAACTGCCGCTATGCTGCTTCTATGGCAAATACATCCTTCCTTGGGCAAGGGAACCAAAACTGCGTAGAATACTTCAGATCCCATCTTATGAAGTTTCTATACAATTGAAACAAGGCATCATAAATACTGTATTCTAATCTTCTTGTGATAAGTGTCAACAATCTATTTGCCTCCTGAATTGCTGGCTGCAATAATGTTAATTTTCAGTGATTTATCAACAAGGACGTTCAGCTCCTTTTGGATATCAATACTTTCAAATATCTCGGCATTTAATATGTGCTCTGCACTTCCATACCTCCTGCCAAAATGGTAGACCTCAGCACTTACATACATCAAATTCCATCTGGCATTTTCTTGTCCATTGACTCAACATGTCCAAACCCCCTTGAAACCTCTTTGTTTAAAACCATTTAAATAAAATTATGGGCAGTTGTGGCACAAGAACTGATCCTTGCGGCACTCCACTAGTCACAGCCTCTCCTCCTAAGAATGACCCATTAATTCCTACTATTTCTTTTCTGTTAGCCAGTCCTTAATCCATGCATGTATGTTACCCCTACCCTGTGTGCTATAACTTTGTTCATTAATCTCTTATGTGGAGTCTTTATTGAAAGGCCTGAATATTCAATATACGACATACACATTATCTATTCTATTAATAACCCCTGTGGAACAGTAGCCCATCAAACAACAATTTATGAAGCATAAGGGTGGCAGGAAGCCGGGCAGGTAAGGAATTAGAGAGGGAAGATAAAGTGAGCAGGTGAACAAGATCAAAGGGCTTTGTTAAATCTCCAATGCCTTCTTATGAAAATGGCATGCAATTCCCAACAATACCTGGAATTTCTGGCTGATTGAAAGTTTTTAGAAGCTTCACATGTACCCTGCACTAACTGGCACAGTGAGCATTGAAAATGAATGGGGCTAATGGACATACAACACATGGTTACAATCTAAGGGTTGAGTTTTACCAAATGTTGGTGAAGAGTTAATTTCATGGAGTTTCATGGGGTTATTCTCTCTGTGAGCTCGAGTAGGTTTTCTCTCATAATTCTCTGCAACTTTCCTCATTAGCTATTCATCACAACTCAATGGTGTTCCCCACACAATATTGCTCACTCATCAATGGCAGAATACATGCCACTACTGAGACCTCCTGGGATTCCCAGCACCATATTTAAAATGAAGCTATGCACCAGATCAACAGAACTTTGTGGGAAGCTAGGGAAGAGATTGCAGGACCCCTTGCTGAGATATTTGAGTCAATGACAGCCACAGGTGAGGTGCCAGAAGACTGGAGGTTGACTAATGTGGTGCCGTTATTTGAGAAAGGCTGTAAGGAAAAGCTAGGGAACTATAGACCATTGAGCCCGACATCAGCGGTGGGTAAGTTATTGGAGGGGATTCTGAGGGATAGGATTTATATGCATTTGAAAAGAAAAGGACCAATTCGGGATAGTCAACATGGCTTTGTGCATGGGAAATCATGTCTCACTAATTCATTGAGTTATTTGAAGAAGTGACAAAGCAGATTAATGGAGGCAGAGCGGTAAATGTTGTCTAAATTGACATCAATAAAGCGCTCAACAAGATTCAGCATGATACACTGGTCAATAAAACTAGATCACATGGGATCCGGGGGAGCTAGGCAATTGGCTAAAAAATTGGTTTGAAGGTAGGAGACATAGGGTGGTGGAGAGGGTTGTTTTTCTGACTGGATTTCTTGTGATCGGTGATATGCTGCAACGATCAGTGCCAGGTCCACTGCTCTTTGTCATTTAAACAAATGATTTGGATGTTAATTTAGGAGGCATGGTTAGTAAGTTTTCAGATGATTCCAAAATAAGTGGTGTACCAGATAGTGAAGACGGTTATCTCAGAATACAACAGGACATTGATCAAATGGGCTATGGAGTTTAACTTGTATAAATATGAGGAGTTGCATTTTGGTAAGGCAAATCAGAACAGGACTTAAACAGTTAATGGTAGGGCTCTGGGGAGTTTAGCCGGACAAAAGACCCCGAGGGGTTCAGGTGCATTGTTCCTTGAAAGTGCAGTTGCAGATAGACAGGTGTAAAAGACATTTGGCATGCTTGCCTTCTTTGGTTAGGACATTAAGTATAGGAGTTGGGAGATCATGTTGCGACTGCACAGGTGTGTAGGATGGGCCAAAGGTTTAAAAGTTATTGATGATGTTCGACAGCTGCATGAGAAGATAGATTGTATAGGATGGGCTGCATGACTAAAATTGTTGATGATACTCGACAAGCTGCATGACTTTGGATGAGTCTTGTTAACATTCCTTTATGAGCCAAAGGTGACATCTGCAGCTTGTTTTCCCAGCCTGTGTTTTCTGTACCAGCCAGCAGTTTTGTCTTTCTCTCTCCGCTTTCTCTGTGCCGGCTGGTTGTTATACTGTATAAGAGAGAGACTGTTTCGTTCCAAGGCACTGGACTTAACCTCAGACTGGGCTCGTGAACGGCACCAAGAACGAACCTCAGTCTCCAGACCAACTATTGATTGAGGGGCTCCCAACAGGCAGAAGGGCGTGAGACTTATTTCTTTTTCCCTTTCTTTTCCTTTTTTTTTAACTCTTATTATCATTATTATTACTCAATAAACATCCCCATTTAAGCAAATTGCTGTTGTTGAGTCTTCTCTTAATTATATTTAACCAAATCCAAAAGAACTGCTTGGATACACCATGTATCTTAGATACAACAGGACATTGGTGAGGCCATGAACAAATCTAAGCCTCCAGACCAGCAATAGATCGAGGGATATTGTTAAACTTGACAGGGTGCAGAAAAGATTTACAAAGATATTGCCTGGGACTGAAACGTTTGAGTTATAGAGAGAGGTTGAAAAGTGTGAGGCTATTTTCCCTGAAGCGTTGGAAACTGAAGGGTGACCTTACAGGTTTGTAAAATTGTAAGGGGTATGGATAGGGTGAATATCCAAGGCCTTTTTTCCCAGGGTAGGGGATTCCAAAATTAGAGGGCATATGATTAAGGTGAGGGAGGGAAGATTTAAAAGGGACCTAAGGGGTAACTTTCTCACACAGAGGGTGGTTTATGTATGGAACAAAGTGCCAAAGGAAATGATGGAGATAAGTAGAATTACAAGATTTAAAAGGCATCTAGATGGGTATATGAATAGGAGAAGTTTCGAGGGATATGGGCCAAATGCTGGCAAATGGGACCATTTGAGATTGGGATGTCTGGTTGACATGGACGAGTTAAACTGAAGGGTCTGTTTCCGTGCTATATGAACTGCTTACTTTATTGGTACTGTCAGCCAGGGGCTGCCCTTTCACAGCTCCTGGTTGTGAAGAATTGCCCCAGGGTTGGTGGAGGAAGGGAAGTTAGCTCTTTGCTTCGAAGACAGGGACCTGGGGTCATCCTGCAGGGGGTGGTGGAAAGGAGAATGAGCCTTTTTCCTCAGAGCCCCTGCAAAGACAATGGCACCACACCCTGCCAGTCTAGTTCAATGCTGCTAGCCTGACCTTGATTGTTCACTCTTTCGAGAAGCACCTAATATCAAAGGGAGACTTTCAATGATCTTCTACATCTGAAAGAGTAAGAGCCATTACTTTCTTTCTGCTACCTCACACTTGCCCTCACTCTGCTGCTGCACCCAGTTCTTACCAAGGTTCATGCTTTATTACTCTCAATATTTTATACAACATCTTTCTTCACTTGCTCTCACCCACACCAACTCTCACAGTACTGACCCTGCACGTCCTCTGCACTGCCTATTCACCCACTTGGGACACCCCATCACCTTTCCCTCACCTGTACTAACACTAACATCTGTGCCAGCCACCTTCATCTCAGTCAGTCAAGCTCTTTGCATAATTAAAGGAGAAAACAGCCCATAATAGGGTGGAGAAAGCCAAGACAGGTGATAGCATGCTGAACATACATCTCCTCACCCCCTTTTTGAGGAGAGGATCCTTGCCTTCATGGGATCAGGTGTAATCAGTGTTCCCTTTAATTTTCCTATCAGCTGTGCATTCAGTCACGCGACTTAGAGGGGAGATAGGGTGTCATATCATTCGAGCAGTAATTCACAGGTTCTGTTGAATGGTCTGAGACATGGGTCCAAATCTAATCTTGGTAGTTACTGCCATTTAAAGTAAATTAATTAAATTTGTAATTGAATGCTATTGTATGAGGCAATAGTTCTACTTTATGTTCATGTTACATTGGCTCCACTTATTCTGTTGATATCATACATTAAGACTGTGTGCAGAGAAAGGGAGGTTGATAGCAGCTTTTTGGGGGAGCAGGTGTATCTGTACTAGGTCCCTACGCCTCAGCACGTTACATTTTTTTGTTATCATGCATTAAACATTCTTGTTATCTCAGAGTAATGCATCTTCTGCACATACTCTGGTGGTGTATCCTTTTGTTTATTTTCTCACGGTATGTGGGTATTTCTGTGGGGTCATTGCCTATCCATAATTACCCTTGAAGGTGGTGTGAGCTGATTTCTTGCACTCCTGCAGCCCATTTGGTGCAGGTAGACCTACAATGCCCATTAGGAAGGGAATTCTAGGATTTTGATCAAATGACACTGAAGGAGAGTGATATATTTTCCAGTCAGGATGATGAGTGCATTGAGGGGAAATTGAATTGAGTTGAATTGAAGTAGCTTTATTGTCACATGAACTCAAGTGAGTATGGTGAAAAGTTTATAACTGACCACTTACAGCACCATCTTCGGTACAGAATACCAAGGTACAATCATTAGTTACAGAATAGAGAAATGAAGAAAAAGTTATTTTACAGCTACAAACAGTATGAACACAGATCAGAAAAATGAGAGTTAAAATGACAAACATCACAGTTTCTCTCCAAGGCTTTCCATAGCAGACCAGCACAGGGGGCCTCCACATGCTCTGACTGCCGGCTGATGCCTCACTCTGCACTGGGCCCCTCTGGCTGTTGTTCGCCGGCGCCCCCCACTCTGTTTGCAGGCACGCCGACTCTGCCCACCGGCACCCCCACTCTCTTTGCCGGCTCCCCCACTCTGCCCGCTGGCGTTCCCTCTTCGGGCTGTCTAATGCCAACCCCGCTTCAGAGGCTGGGCGTTCAAGGCCGAAAGAAGGGAGGAGAGAGGGAGGAAAACAAAACAAAAAGAAGGCAAAGAACAGGCAGAGCAGAGGAGCTCCTGCCGGAGTGTCCTACTCTGCTGCCATCTCACTGGAAGAACCGAAATTGCAGTTGGTGGTGTTTTCACGTATCTGCTGCCCTTAACTTTCTAAATGGAAGTGGTTGTGGATTTGCAAGGAGCTTTGCTGAATATCAGCAGTACGTCTTGCAGATAGCACACACTGCTGCTACTTAGCATTGATGGTGGAGGGAGTCAATGTTATGGATGTGGTGCCAATGAGGTAGGTTGCTTTGCCCTGAATAATGTCAAGCTTCTTAAGTGTTGATAGAGCTGCACTCATCCAAGCAAGTGGGGAATATGCTATCACATGCCCGATGTGTGCTTTAAAGGTGGTGGACAGGCTTTGGGAGTATAGCAGTGTCACTGCAGTAATCCTAGCCTCTGACCAGCTCTTGCAAAACACAGTATTTATGTGGCTAGACCAGTTCACTTTCTGGTCAATGGTAACCCCAGGATATTGGTATAAGGAAATGATCTCACACTAATCGCTGGGTAGACCAAGACGAAGCAAAGATTAAGAAGGAAAAATGTCAGTGAACTCTCTTAAACAAGACTTATTCAGTGCTTGATACTGGTAGAAGTGGCAAATAAAAAAAGGTACCAGGAGTACTGAAGGGAAAGTACCAAACGTTGGAGTGGTGTCAATCTGACCACGGCCATCAGGAGGCAATATCCAAAAGACCCAGAAGAAAATAAAAATTGGAAACAGTCAAGCAACAGCTGAAACATGATTATCAAAGGACAGAGATTACAACAGTCACCCATGCAACAAAAAGGCAAAGTCAGCACTCCAGAGAAAAAACTTCATTCAAATACTATTAAGAAGCACTAGGACAAGAGTAAGGGCTAGGAAAAGAGAAAGAAAAGCCAACTATATTCAGAGAATGTAGAGGCCTTAGAGAAGGAGGCTCAACAAGAAGCAACTGAAATCTTTCGAAGTTAACGGTAGAGATCTATAAGAGAAAACAAACCAACTTTATGGAACAAAAACAAAGTTGCTGGAAAAGCTCAGCATGTCTGGCAACATCTGTGAAGGGAAAAAACAGAGTTAACATTTCTGGTCCGGACCCGAAATGTTAACTTTGTTTGTGTTCCTGATTCACAGCAACCGCAGTTCTTTCGGTGTTTACCAACTTTATGAAAAATGGCTGAATCTGGAAAAAGGAGTGCAAAAAAGTGAGTTCTCACCTCTCACAGTGAGCATTGTCATCGTTGACTTTTACATGACATGCAACTGGATGCAACCATGAAAGAGCCAGAAAGAAAATTTAGACAGGCTTACAGAATCAGGAAATCATCAGAATGTATTTAAACTGGGAATGAGCAAAGTTAAAGATGTACAGTACAACAGAAGCTCGAAGAAGCACAGCCAGAAAATAATAAAAATTTAAAAGTATAAGGACTCAGTAATTATCCATGATTTTGACACAAGGTTTCAGCCTTTAATTGAACAGATCTTTAATTGAAAATTTGTGCAGAAGTATATGCTTGGTGTTTTAGGTAGAAAAAGGGTAGAGAAATGTCCTGTGCACCCATGCAGCAGAAGGATGAGATGTCCATCTTGATTATAGAAGGCTGGAAGACCCTAGAAGAAGCCAACATTTTGATGGTTACATAAGTTGGAAAAATACTGAAAAAGGTGCAAACTTTTTAAGCAATACATAGATACATGAATTGAAAGAAATAGACTGAACAATCTTAAAGCAGAATCTTATTGCCAAGCAACTGATTGCATGGTCATGATCATAAGTCATAACTTTGGATCACTGATAGATATACTTGAATACTGGACTAAAAAAAATCCTTTTCTTTAATTTGAAAAAAAAAGTTTGCAGCCAAAAGTTGACAGCAGATGTGAATTCAATGGCTGCCTGGAGAATGATATCTAGGAATGACTCACCTAACGAGATGCATAAGAAGTTTTAAAGGGTAAAAGTGCACATTAACTTAACTTGTAAACTCCTCAGAATATCACGGACTCAATATGATCATTAAAAAGGGCAGGCGTCTAGGTGAGAGGCATATTTGTATTTTTAGCACTTTCAGAAATGCAAAGAAATAAGGGTTTAAAGTGAATTTATGCCCTGGTCTGTTTGTGTTAGTGTCCTGGCACCCTAGTATTTGAATTAGTGTGCTGTAATGGCCACAGCTCGAGAGCAGGCATTCACACAGCCCTGCACTGCAAAACAGATAGACAAATATACAATCTTTCATTCTAGATATTGCCAGTCAGCCAATGCCAAATTACAAAGCCAAGAGTCTCAAAGTTGGACACCAATATCAATGCTACTGGTGACATGCACTGTGACAAATGCAACATTCAACTATCCACTCTTCACAAACAATTCAGGAATTAATCTGAGATAGTAGGAACTGCCAATGCTGGAGTCTGAAATAACAAGGTGTGGAGCTGGAGGAACACAGCAGGCCAGGCAGCATCAGAGGAACAGGAAAGCTGATGTTTCGGGTCTGGACCCTTCTTCAGAAAATGCCAACCCTGCTTTTCTGAAGAAGGGTCCCGACCTGAAACGTCAGCTTTCCTGCTCCTCAGGAATTAATCTGTTTTTTTTTGTAACCTATAACTTTATTGACTCCCCTCTGATTTCTAATCTGTGCGTATGTGCATTGTGTTACTCTTTCTTCTCAAATTTAGTAGTTAATAAGCTCACTCTTTTTGTTAGTTCAAAAAGCCCTGGTTGAGTTGTTCCCTTTTGAAACATAAAGTAATTTGGGTCTGGGAGAAAGTTATCTGCAAAGGAAGGGATCCTTTTAAAATTAACCATTTGAAGTCAACCAAGAGGTTGGATGAATACCGCAGGGGAGCCTGTTCACCATTCTTCACCCAGGAACTTAATGTTTCACAGTGTCCTATGTGGAACCTTAGAAAAATTGGGGAACCTCAGCCATGGATGGTCAGAACAAATTATGGGCTCTTGTCCATGTTTCTAACCCACAGATGAAACAAAAAAAAAATTAGAATGGAGAACATTGTTACTTCAAAACCGACTTTTGTAGGAGAAAGAACTTCAAAAGTCTGTCTCAAGTTTACATCACTGCAGCATACAAACATCCTCCTTTGATTCCAGTGCATTCCCAGCAGAATTAAGGGAAGCCACTTTTGAGGATTTGAAGTTTGTGCCCCATGAACAATAAAAAGATTCAGCAATACCCTGAGGCTCTTCAGCTCTGAATACACTGTAATTTTACCTCTGTAAAATCACTCCTAAGAGTGTAGACATTGTTAAACAAATCCCTCAGAACTACCTATCTACAGGAAGGGTAGCTACCCTTCCCTTGCATGAGGTGAATGAGCCTGTAGTGATACTGAGGGATACCAGGGGCCAGTTAAATTCTAATTCTGGGAAAAGGCAAAGCCTTCCGACCAGAGAGTGTAACGAATGGCAAGGTGCTGGGAAAAGGGGTTGAAGGAGGAAAATGCTTATTCCCTTTACCAGGTGCATTGGATTGCAACTTTGTGTCAGTGTCAGTGAGTTTGGGAATTGTTGTACACTGCCTCTGGACAGGATCGAACTGCTCCTCAGCAATGATCTGGCAGGATCAAAGCTAATGGTATTGCCAGTGATCTCCAAGAAGCCCATTGAGATCAGGGAGGCTGAACAGCTCTAGGAGACAGAGCCTGGCATTTTTCCTGACTGGTCACCCAGCCCATGGCCAGACCAGCTATGGCGCCACAATCTGAAGACCTTCTGGTCATGCTATCCTAAACCTTTTTCACGAGTCAGAAGTCACATGACACCAGGTTTACCTGAAATCACAAGCTTTCAGACCGCTACTACTTTGTCAGGTGAAGTCGCTACATTTGTTGGAGGAGCAGCGCTTCAAATGCTTGTGATTTCAAATAAACCTGTTGGTCTAATACCT
>NC_063333.1:25251070-25266584 GCF_021869965.1 Rhincodon typus
CTTAAAAATAGTTAAGGGAGTTCTTGGTCATAGAAAATATGCAGCTGAAAATGGAATCCAAATGATGTTCAATTACTTTCACTTACAGGTTCTTTGTAATCACCTAAGGATGAGAATTCTTTGTCCTATTGTGCTTAATTCCAGTTTATCCATAAGGTATGGCCTTGATTACGTTGGGATTTTCATATGAGTTGAGTCAGGGCAGAAACATCAGTAGGGTTTCAGATAAAGCAGGAATCTTTATGCTGCAAGCAACAAATGTGATCCCCTCGCCCTTCAAGCTGATTAAACCATGTATCCTAGATTACTATCTTAAATGTGAATGAATAACTTAGATTAATATTCAATCAAAACCTTTAGGCATTTATTAATGTTGCTAGGTTTGCCGTTTCTTATGAATAACTGAAAAATATCAAAACTTGCAAGTGACTTGTTAGAAAACTGTGCATTAATACAACAAATGAACAAGATATTTATGTAGCCTCGAAACACCCAATAACCCTTCAGGTGGTGCTCTTCAGTAATTTTTGGACTGTGAAATTAGGAAGCACAAAAGAATTTAAAATAACATCTATTGTATTAAATTGAAGAAACATTAAATTAAGTGGGATGATATCAAATTTGCTTAATCAAGTACCAAACACTCCAATGTCACTTTGCCAGCTGGTGCAATACTGATTGCATTTAAGTAATAATTTTGAATGGTAATCATAATGGATACATTCATTGCTGTGGACAGAAGAGAGGCAGAGTCTGACATCTGGATTTTAGGGAATGAAGGTGTACTGTTTTCAGACCTCCAACATCAAAAGTTCGTTTTGGGTTAACGATCTGATAGTAGTTCTTTATATTCTTTCGAAAAAGGTAGTAGAGCAAGTCATTCAATGAAAATGTAGAATAATTCAGGTTCTTGCTCAGGAACCCTACACATTTCTCTTTAATCATACAGGCCAAAGGCTGCATTGCATGACGACCAGACACTTTTGCCAGTGGGGTGGTTAAAAATAGGGCCTTCCAGGGCTGTTGCAACAGCAGCCGAGGGATCCAGCTCTTAGCTGGGCAGGGGGACCAGAGTGGGAAGGCTGGCTATCCTCATTTCCTTTAATTCTGTAAAAGGAATTTCTGAATTCACTGGAAAAAACGTAGTATTGAGAAAACTAAGTTGCAAGAGGAAACATCAATTTCATCAGCAATTAAACATGATGTTTATTCACTTCGTAGTATTTCCTGCAGAATTGCTGGAGAAACAAAATACGAGATGGACGTAAATGAAACTCTGCTTTAAAGGAGGAATGTTTAAGACGCCTATTTATAGAAAGCTGGCAAATTACAAAAATATGGATTATTGATTTCTGATTCCATCATCCAACTTAATACCTGGGATTTTCACGGATTGAAAGTGGTTTTAAAAAGGGATCAAAAACACTGACTTCACATGGCCGTAGACATCACTTGATTCACATAAGTGGCCAAGTTTCAGGGAAGTAGTGCGGATTAGACAAGAGGCAGCCAACTGTAATCAAACGTTTTATCCAAAGGCAATGAAACCAACCAATAAACTCCCCTGGGGATGTGTGAAATGCCCCTCATCTCAAATTGATTTATACTTCTGAGAACGTTCAAATGTTAGAGATGGAATCAACCTGCAATTAACAAGCCTAAAAGCAGAACTTCTACTGAGATAGAATTTCCAAACAAGCGTTTATTACAAGGGGCTGTTTCTGACAAAGAACAGAGATAAAAATGCCAGAAGCAGCACAGAGTGTGGCTGAAAACTCTCTAGGAGAGATCCCATTGGCAATACGGATTGGAAGGAGGCATCAGGACATGGAACTTAGAATAACGAATATTTTGTTCTGATGATCCCAGAAACAAATTAACCAACCATAGTCTCAAGTTAAATTCTTATACCTCAAGGATACCCAAAAGTTCTGAACTGTATATTCTTTTTGAGTGAAAATGTGGGGTAATTCCAAAACTGCTATATTTGCTTGATTCAATTTTACCAGAGGTTAAAAGTATAAGTGATGGCCTTAAAAACTAACTTTTTTTAAGTGGCCAACTGCAGAAGCAACTTACGCCTTTCATCTGCTTGTTACAAAATCTATTACTTTTAACTGCTAAGCACACAGGCATGACGACTTCATAGAAAACAGAAAACTACAGGCCAGTTAGTATAATTTCTATCATAGGGAATTGCTTGAATGCAATATTGAAGGAGATTACAGCAGAAAAATTAAGAAAAAATAAAAAATCAGGGAGAGTGAATACTGTTTTCTGAAAGGAAAATCATTTAAACATTCATTAGAACTTTTTGAGGAAGTAAAAAGAATGATAAAGGGGAGTCCAGAAGACTGCGTATTTAGATTATGATAGAGGTGTAGGGGATTATGATATGGGTGTAGGGGGCAATATATTAGCATTGATAAAATATTGCTTGTTTTACAAACAGTAAATAAGAATAAAAAAGGTTCTATTTTGGTTTAGTTAGCTGCACTTGAATTTTTAAAAACTTTGCATGACATGTGGCTAATACTGGCTTGGCCAATATTTATTGCCCATCATTACTTGTTGAGAAAGCGGTCATGGTGAGCTGTCGTCTTGACCCACTGCAGTCCATGTGATGTAGGTACACCCACACGCTTTAGGGAGTTCCAGGATTTTAACACAGCAAGACGGAAGGAATAGTAATATAATGTCTGAGTGAGCATGGGTAACTTGAATGGGAAAGTCACGCGCCCGTTACCCTTGTCCTTGATAGTAGTGGTTGTGGGCTTGGAAGGTGCAAAGTGGGGCACAAGGTGGCTCAGTAATTAGCTTTGCTACCTCACAGCGCCAGGGACCCAGGTTCATTTCCAGCCTTGGGCAATTGTCTATGTGGAGTTTGTACATTCTCCCTATGTCTACGTGGGTTTCTGCTGGGTGCTCCCGTTTCCTCTCAGTCCAAAGATGTACAGGTTAGGTGGATTGGCCATGCTAAATTGTCCGTCGTGTCCAGGGCTGTGAAGGCTAGCCGTGGTAAATACTCGGATAGGGTGGGTGGGGGTGGAATGCAGTCAGAAGGTCGGTGCAGAATTGATGAGCCAATTGTCCTCTTTCTGCACTGTAGCAATTCTGTGATTCTACAAGGAATATTGGTGATTTGCTGCAGTGCTTCTTCCAGTTGGTACAAATTACTGCTACTAACAGTCTGTGGTGAAGGGATGGTGACTCCTGTAATATGAAGAGGTATGGAATTTAAAACAGTGCTACAAGCTCTCTATTTGTTCACCTCCCTCCCCAAAATTAGTTATTTTTTTTCTGCCTCAGTAGCAGTCGATCTGTATAACTTACAAAAGACAGCTGTTGGTTTCCCAAAGCAGCCTTTCCCCTATTGTTGAGTCTTTAGTGATCACAAATTTGAAAACATTGTGACCTGGGTCAACCCCAGCTGGAACGTCTGACGCTAGAATTAATGGGCCAACAAATATTCCCTGCTGGAACAAACATCTGTGCTCCCCAGTGACAGCCAAACACCTTTAGCTATTAAAGGAAAATTAATAGCTTGAGTTGCATTAAAAAATTAGGAAAAATCTCTCCAATCCATTGCATCTCTCTATTTGTAAATATTCTACCTGGTTAACTCTGAACATACTGCCTTGGTGAATTCTGGCAAGAGATGAAAATCTCTTTTGCTGTTTGTCACACCTGCAGAGCTTATCCACAGCAGCTGAAAATACCTAGCACAAAAGACTTAGGTAAATTTTTCCACACTAGTCAAAAGCAGAACTCAAGATACAAAAAGAACACACACCTCTTCATGGGAACTTCATGGCACTGAAACATTAAAGTGATTGAACAGCTTTGCGAACCTGATCTAAATAAGCATAAAAACATTTCAGTACCAGCTTTTTATATAGGATTACCTGTGGTCATGATGAAAGGGGAGGCAAAGCAGCACACTTCTATCACCCACAAGTCAAAGTCAATGGGATCCAAGCCCATTCTGGGAACTTGAGCACAATCTAGCAACATCAGCGCAATATTAAGAACATGTCTACATCACCCTTAATTGGATATTAAAAAATTTCCATGGCGCATTACTTGATAACAGCTGCAGAGCTCTGACCTGTCCAACATCCATACATAATCAGTTGAACTCAAAGTAGGAGGTACAGCTTTGAAATTTTCAGAAAATATCAAATTGAGGTTATAGTTAATATGTACAATTCCACAAAAATATAGAAAGGCAAACAATAGGCAGGTAAGTGATAAATAAAATTCAATATGGCAACTGGGATTTATTTTGATAGGTATAATAATTACTCCATGCATGATGAAAGACTTAATGGAGCATAGAGTGATCCTGTTAAATTCATTAGGTTATTTTTTTTTAATTCATTAACAGGATGAGGGCATCGCTGGCTAGGCAACATTTATTGCCTATCCATAATTGCCCAGAGGACAGTTCAGAGTCAACCCAGGCCAGACCAGGTAAGGATGGCAGTTTCCTTCCCTAAAAGGACATTAGTGAACCAAAATGGGCTTTTCCAACAATTGACAATGGATTCATGGTCATCATTAGATTCTTAATTCCAGATTTTTTATTGAATTCAAATTCCACCATCTGCTACAGCAGGATTCGAACCTGGGTTCCCAGAACTTTTTCTGGTCTCTGGATTAATAGTCCAGCGATAATACCACTAGGCCATTGTCTCCCCATAAAGTAGATCAAAAGACTCTAAAATAAAACAAAGAACTGCAGATGTTATAAATCTGAAACAAAAACAAATACAAATTGCTGGAGAAACTCAGGTCTGTCAGCATCTGTGGGGACAGAGAGTGAGTTAGCATTTTGAGTCCAGTGACCCTTCTTCAGACCTGTTCTGAAGTTAACTGTTTCACTCTCCATAGATGCTGCCAGACCCAAGTTTCTCCAACAACTCCTGTTTTTGTCCCAAGATATTCTATTTTGTTCTGTATTCCATGCTACATTTTCAACATGAAAAGCACCAAAGAAAGCAAATAAGTGACTTAAATGTGTTACAAATGAAAGGTTGCAACAACCATGAAAGAACTGATTGCGTCTGTTTTCTTTTGAAGAGAGAAGGGCATGAGAAAAGCTGAAAGGAGATTTTTAAATATACAGACCGGTTTGATAGATTTCTGTATTGACACCCTGATTACAATTTTGGATTAGTCCAGAACTGCTGATCACAGTTGTTAAAAAAAATACTAAGATAATTTGCAGATTGCTTAGAACCCTTTAGGTTTTACACATTTCACAATGGGCGTGGACAAAATGTAATGACATCACTGCACACACACAGCATCCACCCAGCTACATAGTTCATTTGAAATACAATGTACTAATTTGAGCAACTGTGGCCAAATCAAAAGTAGTCTGCACTAACAACTGTCATCAAATATAAAATTTCTTAGCGTCTAAATGCAAGTTACTGGGAAATCAAATACTGAACATGCAATAATCATTCTTTTCCTTAATTTCCCCTCTGCCTTCCTTTAAGACAGTGACTGCATACTGGAGGACTGACGTAAATCAGCAAGTATCTGACTCAGTATTTTGACAGACTTCATAGCAAATGCTAACAAAATATTAGATTGTATAGCATATCACAGCAAATGCAATTCTGTAGTCAGCTAAGAACTTACAGAAAGAGCTATTGAATAGTACAACAAACTTTGTTTTAACTAGCACCTTACGAACCAGTACACTCAATAAACCTGCAAAAATTATATAGCTAATACTGTAAACTTCCAAAATTCACAATGTCCAAGTAGTCAGTTGAGGATGCAAGTGAGAAGGCTCTCTGCCAACAAGTTTTAAGACAAAGTTGTATTTGTTTAAATGATTTATGCTATAAATAAAGTTTAACAGTGATATGTATAGCCCTTGCATCACACTTCCATTATTTAGTGTGCGTTTTCACATTGCTTATGTGGACCTCTTGATCAACCGGAATACTTGATTAACTGGCACACTCCTGGACCCAGCAAAAAAATTTGCTGTAATTCCAAACGGTGACACTAGTAAATTCAAACATCTACCAACAACCCTGCTGAAACTGGTTAACTCAGCATGATCCTGGGACATAAACCCGGGACCTTCTTGTGAACAGCTCATTTGCTACCTAAATAAATCCACTGAGAGAGACTTTAAAAGGGATGAAATGATTGTGATTAATACCACAGCGCCAGTTCTATTCAACAATCAGTGCATTTGAAAAATTCATGCACTGAATCAACATACCTGGAGATACTGTAAAAAATTTGTATGCCATATGAGCCAAGGGGATCACAGTAATCATACAGTTATCACCATTTGTTTCTATGAAGTCATGTCTTGTTATAGCAGTGGGATCAATATGATGTTCTCTGAATGGTCTAATGAAAGCCTGCAAAAGGGAGGGAAACATAATTACAGAAACATAAACATTACAAAGTAATGCGTGAAAATTTTTGGCGTAAAGGTGTACCTGCAACATAATATCACTCTAACAATGCATAATTTCAGTACGATAACAAAAGTATACACACACACAAGTGAATAAAAGTCTGGATAATGTGATCAAAATAATGGTGAGGCTTTATGATTATCATGGAGTAAAGCAGATAGGAACTTTCAGAGCACACCCTGCAGTGGCTCACTAATACCTTTTTACAGGCAGTTACAACAAAAGCTGGCCATACCAGCCAGCAATGTCCACATCCTATGAACAAAAAAAAAATTGTAGAATTACAACTTCCTGATATTTGTACTTATTTACTATTGACACTTTGGTTCAGAATTGAATTGTTAGCAGAAATTAGTTTTTCATTATCTATAAATCATCAAGATTGAGGATGCCAATACAATTTAGCCTCAGCATTCATGGGCCAAGTCTTAACTTTGTCTGAACTAATGTTTTCAGTTTTCACAATGTTTAAACTCCATTTCAAGGTTTACTACACAGAAACCGATGGAGGAACTCATGGATTTAGTCATCAAGATTGAAGTTCTGTTCTGTTCCCTCTGCTACCCTCCCCTGCCCAGTATTGAAGTCTTCATGCACTCCCTCACCCCAACAAATTATAATGGGTGAACAGCATCATGTAAAATCACAAGCTATAAACAATAAAGTACGAAAGGTATTGCAGCTCACTGTTTGCAAATCATAATAACAAACTGAACATTAGGACATGTACTGACATTGTGTATTTTTCTGACTTCTGTCAAACTAATAAAAAAATCTTAATATTTACCTTGCCTAGTATAGGCAGATCAACAGAACCCCACGTGTCTGCTCCCCAGTGGACCAAGCCTGAAGCAAAATCAGCAGTAACCATCCCTGCAACTGGATTAAAAACATTCAAGCATAATTCGAATATTCAAAAACATATAAGATCTACACGCAATAATTATTAAGTGTTTGGAACAAATCCTTCAAATAAAATCTATCCAAAATCTGTATATTATTTTATAATTAATATTTACAGTAATGATCAACTTCCATTTAACAACTTGTATTTACATAACACAATACAGAAAGCTATCCCAAAGTGCTTATCAAAAGGATACAAAACAAAGGATATTCATGAGAAAAGCATGATTAAAAGAGACAGTTGGGGGGGTGGAGGTGTCTTTATTTCTTCACCCACCCTCTCCTCATGAAGTTATTTAGGAAGAGCACTCCGAAGCCAAGGACCCAAACAACTGTTGACATTTTTGTCAGTGGTACAGTGAATGAAGTCAGGAATGTGCATGTCATTTTTCTTACTTACACTGACAAGTTGTCAGCAATGTGGCAGGGCCGCAGAAGGCAATGCCATGAAAATAATTTAACAAGAATAGAAGAAACAATCTTGAGGAAATAGTAGAGGACCAGCTCAACGCAGAGGAATGAGGTGGTTAGATGACTAAAGGCAGGACAGGTTGAAACTAGTTCATAAAACAGAGTATCTCAGGCTTTGGAATAGAGGGATAGAGAAAGGAGATTACATTGGATTTATGTGAAGTGCTAATTTGGCCTCAACTGGCATTTGGAGTCCAGTTCTGGGTATCACACTTCAGGGTCGATGCTAAAATATTGCAGTGAGTGCAGAAGAAATTCACAAGAATGGCAAGGAGGTTTGCTAGTGTCACTTAGGAGGGTTTAAGCTAGTGTGGTAGGGGAGTGAGAACCAGAGCAGAAGGTCAACAAGTGAAATGACTGAGAAGTTAGAGACTAAGGCCAATCATGGCAAGAGGAAGAACAGGCAGGGAGACATGACTGAACAAGGTGGGATTTGCAATCCGAGTGTATTACTGTTAAAGCAAGAAGCATAACATGCAAAACCATGCTTCCTGTCAGTAACTAGTCCATTTTACTCCAAATGCACATATATCTTGTCCCTCAGTATCTTTTCCAATAGCTTCCCCACCACAGACTTCAAGCTCACCGGCCTATCGTTTCCTGGATTATCCCTGCATCCTTTCTTAAACAAGGGAACAACATTCGCTAATCTCCAGTCCTCTGGAACTTCACCTGTGGTCAACGAGGATGTGAAGATATCTGCTAATGCCCCAGCTATTTCCTCCTTTGCCTCTCTGATGTAGAGCTTGATTTAGTGCATGTAACTGTGATGTTGTAGTGATTACAAAGATTTGGGGTTGAGAGAGGAACAAGACTGGCGGCTTAACATTCCAGGATTTAGATATTTCAAGTGCGACAGAGAGGAATGTAAAAAGAAGTAGGAGAGTTGCATTAATGATTAGAGGGAATATCACAGCTGTACTGAGGGAGGACCCCTGGAGGGCTCATCCAATGATGGCATATAGGTAGACTTCAAGAGTAGGAAGGGTGCAATCACTTTAATGGGATTGTACTACAGACCTCCCAACTGCCTGTAGGCGACACAGGAATAGATATGTGGACAGATTATGGAAAAATGTAAAAACAATAGGGTTGTTGTAGTGGGTGATTTTGAACTTTCCCTACATGGGGCTCAGTGATTAGCACTGCTGCTTCACAGTGCCAGGCACCCGGGTTCAATTCCAGCCTCGGGCAACTGTCTGTGTGGAGTTTGCACATTCTCCCGGTGTCTGCGTGGGTTTCCTCCGGGTGCTCTGGTTTCCTCCCACAGTCCAAAGATGCGCCGGCTAGGTGGATTGGCCATGCTAAATTGCCCGTAGTGTTCAGGGATGTGTCGATTAGGTAGGTTATAGCGGGTTGGGTCTGGATGGGACGCTCTGAGGTCCGGTGTGGACTTGTTGGGCCGAAGGGCCTGCTTCCACACTGTAGGGGTTCTATGATCTATGATTAACTGGGACTCAGTGCCAGCAGCTTGGATGGGGTGGGGAGGAACTTCTTAGTGCATCCAGGAGGGCTTCTTGAAACAATATCTAAGTAGTCCAGCTAGGGAAGGAGCCAAAGATGACCTAGTATTGGGGAATGAGCCCAGCCAGGTGATCAAAGTTTCAGTGGAGGAGTATTTCAGGAACACAAGTTTTAAAGTTACTAATTGATAAATAAGAGTAGTCATCTTCAGGTGAAAAAAACTGAACCAGGGAAAGGCTAACAACCACAATATTAGTTAGGAGCTGAGAAATGTAGTTTGGTGGTGGCTATTTGAGGGTGCATCCATATGTAGGATGCTTTTAAAGGCCAGGTGAAGAGTGTTCAGGATGTTCCTGTGAAAAGAATAAGGATGGCAAGAATGGGGAACCTTGGATGATGAGAAATTGTGAGCTTAATCAAAAAGGCAAAAAAAAGGCACATGTAAGGTTTAGGAAACTGAAGACAGAGAGCCCTCCAAAAATATAAAGAAAGCAGGAGAGAATTTAAACAACAAGCTCGGAGGGCTAAAATGGGCCATGAAATGTCCTTGGCAAATAGCAAAAGGAAAATTCCAAGGCATTTTATACATATACAAGGAGCACGAGGGTAACTAGGGAAAGGGTAGGTCCACTCAGGAACAAAGGAGGGAATTTGTTTGTGGAGACAGGAAGTGGATGAATCCTTAACGAATACTTTGCATTGAAATTCATCAGAATGTGTTAGGCTATTTGACCAATTTTGGGATGGCTCTAATTTTACCATAGTCTCCAGATGTTAGGGAAGACCTGGCAGGAAGTCTTTTCTTGTGCCCAGTCCCAAAGTTGATGCCAAGTTTGTCCAGTTTTACTACTTTCAGGGGGAGGCAATGGCCTAGTGGTATTATCACTGGACTGTTAATCCTGAGACCCAGATAATGTTCTGGGAACCCAGGTTCGAATCCTGCCGTGGCAGATAAATTTTGAATTTAATAAAAGAAATCTGGAATTAAGAGTCTAAGGATGACCATGAATCCATTGCCAATTGTCAGAAAAAACCCATCTGGTTCACTACTGTTCTTTCGAAAGGAAACTACCATCCTTCCCTAGTCTGGCCTACACGTGACTCCAGACCCGTTACAGTAGAGAGATCATTTCTCCGTTGTGAGCGTGTCTAGGACCAGAGGGCAAAATCTCAGAGGAAATAAGGGCAGAGGCGTGGAGGAATGTGTTCACAGACAATAGCATATCTGTGAAATTCTTTACCGTAGAAAGAGGGACATTAAGTATATTCAAGACTGAGACAAATCTTGAATCAGGAAGCAATTAATGGTTCATGGAGAGAAGGTAGGAAAGGAGTTGAGGACTATCAGACCAGCCATGATCTTATTGAGTTGTGCAGTAAACTCAATAGGCCATGGCCTACTTCTACTCCTATTTCTTTTGGTCTTACAGGGAGAGAGGTGGGCATTGTTATGGAAATAGAAGGAGGTGATCACTTATAGAATCCAAAGCTCAATTTGGGATCAAATAAGATGGAACTTTCAGCTATAATTCCACCGTGGCGCACATAAACATTTACTTGCTAAACGTCTACTTACTAATTCCAATAAGGATCAAATGGATGTGGTCCCAGCTGAAATTCATGACCAGATGATAGAAATTGCAGTTCATGAGAGCAAAGTTTAAAATAACACACACCCATTCCTGAAATCGTTTAACTGTAAGAAAACAGAATTATTTAAGTTTTAACTGAGCAAAGAATGAAAACTTGAAACAATTGATAAAGATTTTACATAAGTCTACCTTTTGTTTGCTCAGCACAGACCTAGCTTGTCATTTCAATAAATGTGGAGCTGGAAAAGCATAGCAGGTCAGACAGCATCTGAGGAGCAAAGAAGTCAACGTTTCAGGCCGAAATTCAGCTGGAAGCATTTACTTCCCTGCTTCTCACATGCTGTCTGACTTGCTGTGTTTTTCCAGCTCCACATTTATTGACTTAGCTTCCAGCATCTGCAGTCCTTACTGTTTCCTAGCTTGTCATTTGTTCCAGAATCTGAAAATTGCCCCAGTCTGTACATCAGAACCTGGATTCTAACCTTGTCAACTATCCCAGACATGGAATGAAAACCTTGCTCTATGTAGTGTGCAACAGCCATACCACATTTAAAAAATGTGCGCACAAGCATCTTCTGGCTCAGTTTCCAGAAAAAGGTGAAAGAACCAATTCCATGGCGTTGGCTTCACCATAAGAATTAAACGTGTTGACCATCTCACTGAGTCCCATTCAGCAATAAGTGCTTCATTACCACCTTCGGTTTACCCAAATCGGTCGTCAATGCATAAATCCCAAGTCAGGGAAGCAATGGATGATGCCATAGAGAAATTCAACACCATCCTTGATCAATCATTGCCCTGTAACCCAGGGGAGACAAGCCAATTCTCCTTGGTGATTCCATGGCTAGAATTGGCCCAGAAATGCAACTTGAACAGTGTAGAGAGAGCAAACTGCAAGAGTCATCATTCTACAATGTTAGAATATGCTTGGTCGTAGCAAACACCTTATTTTGTCAGAGTCAGAGACAAAGACAAGACCTCACAGCAACACCCTCACTGTAGACAGTGGCACCTGCTTGTCAATGTCATCATCTGAGTATGGGACTACAAGGTTTTTGTTTTAATTAACAGGATGTGGACATTGCTGGTTGGACCAGCATTCACTGCACATCCTAGTTGCCCTGGGAGATAGTGGTGGTAAGCTACCTTCTTGAACTGCTGCATCCTCACTTGTCCACATCATCTGTGCTATGACGGGAACTGACAAATGCTGCACTAATCACCAGCTATTGCAGTCTACTATCTCCATCAATCTGCCTCAAACATTGTAGTGGCAGCAGGAAGTTCAATGGCGACAGACTCAAAACCCTAGTCGGTTCAGTGCCTCATAATCAATCTGGTATTGCTCAATGAACAGAAGCAGTCTGTTTTAAATCCCTAAGTGATACCTGCAAATAGACTTTGTTTCTTTACCAGAAAACATCAAGACTGGTTTGACAAAAACAACCAGGAGTTAGTAAAATTCCAAGTGTAAGGTATTCTGAACCTGAAACATTACCAATGCTGAAGGGAAAGAAGGCATTCTACAGACAAATGACAGCTGGGGTCCAACAAAAACAAGTGTGATCTAAGAGCAGATGGTGATAGAGAAAGGACAAGAAGCATGCAACTCACTGATAGCCATGACATGCATGGATTGTTCAGTCCAGTCACAGCCATCTATGAACAAGCAACCAAAGACATACGCAACTGAGAGCTAACAATGGAGAAGCATGCGTGAAATTCAGAAAGAGGGGACATTCATTAGAAGGAGCACTTTAATCATCTCGCCCACACCCCACAGCATGCTACCTATTACCATCTCGTCAACTTCATTGTGCAAAGGCCACCCAACAGCTGGGAAACAACAAGGCTACCTGCACAGACAGAATCCCCAAGAGATAACAATGAGATGTCCAAGAGACCATAATTGTGACAATCTTTCAGAAAAGAATCAAGATTCAATTGTAGCAACTCCAGGGGAATCCCCCAGCTGCTTGCCACAGCAAGGTCACTGCCAGAATGCTTCACAATCATACCCCACCACCCATTAGCTGAACAGCTCCCATAGTTGAATTGAGAATTCTGTCCATCGAGGGGCATTTGTCAGGATGTTCACAAGACAAATTCAAGTACAGAAAGCAGCAGTAATTGCTAGATATGGAATTTTTTGACCTCCCAAAGACCTTCAACTCTCAAATGGGTGGGACTATGGAGGATTCTGCTCAAAATTTGGTTGCCTGCAAAAATTAGTTACCTATTGCATGATTGCATGCAAGTAGTGATCCTCATCAACAGAACTACAAACTGGTGTCAAATAAGACTTTGTCGTCACATTAAACACTTGTCCATCTTCCTTGCCATAACATTCCATCCCACATCCAAGAACCTTCCTGCTGGCATGGGCCTAATCTACAGAACAAGTGGGAATCTATTCCATCTGCATCACCTCTAGTCCACAATCAACACTACGACAACTTCCACTAAACTCCTGTATGTAGACCCTTATGTCCATAGTGACCAAGTTCCAAACTATCAGAGAATCGGCCTCAGGTTAAACATCCAGAAGACAACGAAGGTCCTCTACCGGTCTATACCTGCCATACTGAATGTCACTGGACAATATGAATCAATTCCCATACTTGATTAGCCCTCTATCAGTGAGGGCCGAAAACAAATTTAAAATCACATCCAGTGGTCCAGCGCAGCCCACGGCCCTGAGGAACCAAGTATTTGAATAAAATATTTCACATCCAGCACCAAGGTCATGGTTTAAAGGGCAACAAGGTCTTAGAAGCCATATGCAGAGTCATGGACAATGTACGTCTCAATCCCTCAAGAGACATCAGCTTTGGTAGCTATAGAAAATTCTACAAATTTCCTGAGAGGACAGGTACTCTAATATCAGTGTCTCCTTTCAGGCCAACGACCCAGCAGTAAGACACTGATTATGAACAATTAGCTGCATTCGGTGGACCACATCATCTGTATGCCTGACAAGACTTCCAAAAGAATCTCTCTATTAAAGAGTCAGAGCAAAGGGCAGAAAAAACACTCCAAGAACATCCTCAAATCCTCCCCAAAAAAATACAACAGCACCAGTGTTCCATGGGAATCTCTAGGAGAATATCTAATTTGAAAACAAATGCTGATAGGCATTTCCAGCATCTGATAAGTTCAGATGGAGAACAAACGCAAACAGTGGAAGGAGCATATGAAAACAAGAGCATCCTACCCATCCGGCTTCAGCGAACACTATCTATTCCCCAACCCGAAATCCAGCAGAGTTTATAGATCCAGCGCTGGACTGTTTAGTCCCCTAAGGGGATCCACAACACCAGAGTGGGAAAAAGCAATAATTTCCAAAGGGTATCTGAGAAGAATATTGTGAAACACAGTATGAAATTAGGTATTTTATCTGTCTATACAGTACTTTGGCATTAACAATCTTTCAGATTAGTGAGTAGAGTGCTTGTCAATCTTCTCAATTTTTTAGCAAGTTCTGGAAACTGGATATTAAGAAAAATACTAGTTCTCAACATTGAACCACTAATGGAAAATTAAACTAATGGCACTAATTAAAGTGCTATTTTTGGGATATGCTGTGAAACTCTGGAAAGGATTTTCTCTTCAAAATGTGGCTAGTACATACCAGTTTGAGTTTTGATGTTCAGACTCCGATGTTACATTTGACTGAGCTCCAGTGAATGCCAAGAAAGCTGAGAAGAAACTCAAGAGCGCACAGCGCAATCCAGCATAATCCATTAATACCATTAGTGTTTACACATAGTGGATGCTGACATGTTCCTCCATCAAGAAATGTTCTCTATGCTAAAGTTCACAATAATCAATATTAACTTTACTCTGTCAGTTTTTACTGCAGATGGCCATTATATGATGAGTTGTCAAACCAAGTGAATATAAATATCAGGTAATGACAGTATCTATTAGTTAGCCAAAATCCTCTCTGATGAGCCATAACTTTGAAATATTTAGACTTTTTACAATTTAAGGGGTCAAAATATTGAAATACCAAAATCCACCAAATTTCATTAATCTTAAGGAAGATTGTGACAAAATACATGACATTGTTAGCAAAATTCAGAATGGGTGTATAAATAGAAATTGCAAGATGCTGCATCTTGGTATGAGAAATACGATGACCCATTGGAATATATAAAAAAAAAAGAGACTAAAAGTGGGATACAGGAGCAGAGGGACCCAGGGCACAGATTCACAAATTATTTAAAATAGTAACAGAAGTCAATGCAAATAAGGAACAGGAGCAGGAACTGGAACTGATTGAAGGAATAAGATCCAGAAGAGAGATGTTATCCTTGTGTAAAGTCTTGGCTAGCCCACAGTTCTGGTCTTCAGATTACAGAAAGATACAATACAAACTGAAGACCTCATTCATTCAGCTGTATTTGCAATTAATATTTATAATCCTAAAATATGAAAATAAAGGCAAGTTTGGCACTACCTTTGGGCCCCAAATATCAATGCTAAGATGTACTTATTCTTAGATTGCTGGGTAATTCCAGGACAAAGCAGGTAGATCTGGAGTGACAGAGATAGCAGGAACTGCAGATGCTGGAGAATCTGAGATAACAAGGTGCAGAGCTGGATGAACGCAGCAGGCCCAGC
>NC_063333.1:25271584-25276070 GCF_021869965.1 Rhincodon typus
GGCCTAACATTATATGTAGCTATATCATAACCACCATACTCTTCTGTTCAGTGCCTTGACTAATAAAAGCAGGTATCCCATATGTTTCTTAACCACCTTATCCTGCTACAAAGATCTATGGACATATACACCAAGATCCCTCTCAAATCTTCTGTACTCGGACCTACCATACGATGTGTATTCTCTTGCCTCATTAGTGCTCTCAAATGCATGACCCTCATTTTTATTAAATTCAGATTTCATCTTCTGCCATAGTGGGATTTGCACCCACGTCTACAGAATATTAACCTGGATTACTAATCCGGTGATACTACCACCACGTCACCATCTCCCCCTATAAGTTGTACTTTGTGGGCTGTTAAGTGCTTTGAGATGTTTGCATTGGGAAATACTCAACTTGTAAATAAATGCAATTATTTTTGCAAAAGACCTTTGATAATGTGCCTCATTATAGATTAATGGCTAGAGTCAGAGAATGTGGAAACAATGGACAAGTGGCAGAAAAGAACTAGCTGGCTTCCAGAAATCAGACAGCGAGAATAAAAGATGATTACTCATAGTGGCAGAAGGTAGGAGGTGGTGTTCCCCAAAGATCAGACATAGGATTGCTGCAGTTCACAATTTCAGCATCGTGGCTCAGTGGTTAGCACTGCTGCCTCACAGCACCAGGGACCCAGGTTCAATTACAGCCTTGGGTGACTGTGTGGCGTTTGCACATTCTCCCTGTGTCTGCGTGGGTTTCCTCTGGGTGCTCCAGTTTCCTCCCACAGTCCAAAGGTATGCAGGCTAGGTGGATTGGCCATGCTAAATTGCCCATGGTGTCCAGGGATGTGTAGATTAGGTGGGTTACAGGGATGGGTCTGGGTGGGATGCTCTGAGGTTAGGTGTGGACTTGTTGGGCCGAAGGGCCTTTTTCCACACTGTAGGGATTCTATGAGAAAAAAAAATGAGAATTTCCATTCACAATTGGGTCCCAGATTTTTGCCACATCAGAGAACCTCTCCAACCTGGTGTAAATGTCAGAAGTGGCCTGAAATTGCACGTAACACCCCTGAACACAGCACTTCCCATTTAAGCAGGAGCAGGAATCAGTTCAGGCTTCACTCACATGCCGTTCCCAGAGGCAACTAGAATTGCAATTGTTAGCTGTGTCCATTTAAACCCCATTTTGGAACCTGCCGCATGGAAACTAGAGGGCACAGAACAGACCAGGTCTGTTCCCCGTGCATTTCTTTTGGATAGCCATGGTAATCCTTTAGAGAGCTGAAATACCCTTGTCGATATGGTTGCAGGAGTGAGGCCAGCAAAGCCATGGCGAGTTGTAATTATGATAGTCTTCCTTTTCTTCCTTTGATACATTTATCCACTTCCTAATTAATGCCTCAAAAATGCTGGAGGCCACCCAAGTGGTTTTGTTAGCCTCTTACTGCAGGAGTAGTTTTTCTTTCATTCATAAAGCAACATAGCCTCTTGGGCTTTCCTATCCTAAGTAGCCATTTGGGGTCACACATGTTGGCACAGACCATAGCTGTGACGTGCTCCTTTCTCCAATTTTACCATTGCACATTAAATTTGTACATCCAACGACACTCTGGGAAAATATAGTAAACCAGACCAGTTTCATTCAGGTTAAAAGAAGACTCTTGGTGTGTACTCATTCAGGATGTGGGACAGTGTACTTTGGAGACAATTATCTATCATTGCTGCTATAACATGTGCAGCTTCATTGCTTACTACCTGGAAGAGAATGCCGTGTCTTGCCTTGAATCGGATTGTTCAGCCACTGATCGCTGCAGGTGAACTTTAGGTTCAGCCTCTTTGCCAGGTGACTCCCTTTTCCATCAAGATTGGTCTGAAGGTAGGAACGTTCTCTGATCGGCCTCTCCTGAAACATGAGCAGACCTTCTTTGATGTCGGAGTAGGCAGCAGTTCTCATCCTCTTCCTTGCTGGAGAGACTGCCTGTTTGTTGAACTGTTCAAGATGTTCATTTTTTGTCTCAGAATTGTTGACAAACTTGGTGGTGGAGCCTCTCACTCCTTCACCTCTCCACTTATCACTTGAGGTTATGGTTTTTCATTTGCTCTATCAACTTCACCTTCTCTCCAATTCACAACACATAATTTTTTCACAGGTGTAGCCACATTTGCAGGCTGTGCAGGTCCTTTCACAGTGAAATCTCAACATGAAAACGTTAGCTTCTTTAGTGTTATACGACATTGTACTCTTGTGGGGCCTAACTTTGCTCTGATTGAAAGGTATAGTAATATGACAATCTTTCACAACTTTGGCCAATGCAGAGTTACCATTTCAGAATTTCAGTCTATCAAGGGCGTCATTCTATTAGATTTTCTATTTAACAGCAGGCATGTTGACAACTCTAGTACAACTCTGGTTTCTGTCATCCAAAGTTGACTCATCATGATTTCACTGTACTGAGAATGTGCAAGACTAGATGAAGATAATGATTCTGCAATCACTGAAATTTTTGCCATAGGCTAGTAAAACTGTAAGAAAAGCAGACCAAAAATTAAGTTTCACATCAAGAGGTAAAGAATTGGAAAGTATGGAGGTTATATTAAAGCTGTATTGGACATTGGCTAGACCACACTTAGCGTGCTGTCTGCAGTTGTGGTTGCCAAGTTATAAAAACATAAAGGAACTGAAAATGCTGACAAAGAACATTTACAAAACTGTTGAAAAATGAAGACTGAGTAGTGAAAGAAGAGGTATTTGAAGTTATGAAAGATTTTGATGGACTGAGTACAGAGAGAATTTTCCTCTTATGGAGAATAGTGTAATTAGAGGGCATGAATGTAAGACAGTCATCAGGAAATCCATAATGAATTCAGAAGTAACTTATTTTACTGAAGATTGGTGAGAATGTGAGCTCATGACCAGAGAGAGTAATTGAAGGAAATGCATTTAACAAAAGGGTAATGTAGACAAGCATCTGAGGGAGAAGGGAATAGAGAAGTTACAATGATAGTTTTAGGGGAGGAAAGTTGAAAGGAGGTTCAAGTTAATAAATACTGACTTGTACTTTTTGTGGCAAGTGGTCTATTTCTATGCCATATATCCTATGTAATGCCAATATTAAGGTAAGGGTAGAAAGGAGTTCGGGTTTGAGTGGGAGAAGTGAGGGATTTGACATGGACTAGAAAGGATAAGGCTGGTGGATGTAGAAGTGGGTGGAAGAATAGGGGAGAATGAGGGAGGTGACAAGGATGGGTAGGCATTTGGGAGTCGGCTGAGAGCTCATGGTGGGGAACAAATGGAAATGGAGGAGGGAGAAGCCATCCAGAGGACCTTTTGGATTTAACTTTTTTGTAAATTTACCTCTCAGAGGGTGCAACCATGTTGAAGGCACCCACCACACCCTCTCAATGGAACTGCTGATGATGTGGAGGTGCCAGTGTTGGACTGGGGTGGATTAAGTCAGAAGTTATAGTCCAACAGAATTATTTGGAATCACACAAGCTTTCGGAGCGCAGCCCCTTCGTCAGTTGCTGTGACAGAGCAGGCACATAGATACAGAGTTTGTAGACAAAGAGATCAAGGGCAGATAGATCAAAAGATCGTATAACTGGTGTGAGTGGAGTGTCAGATGATAAATCCCTGCAGGTAACCAAGAGTGTTAGACAGTGAGTAAAGTGTTTATTAGGTCAATGTCAGTGCTGTGCTGTCATGACAATCAGGCAGAGTCATAGGAACATACAAAAAGTGACATCTCAGGTTAGACCCTGAATTGTAGGTGTGAGGCTTTGTTCAGGATGGGCAATAAATGCTGGCCTAGTCAGCGATGCCCCTATCCCGTGAATGAATAAAGGGAAAAAAAAGTCTGGCGATAACTAACTCAGAGAGGCTGCCTCCAACTGCACTGTTAAGCTGTTCATGTCCTATTAAAAAATGCCATAGCTAGAATCCAGGCTGTATCCATAGCAACAGTTTTCATTAGGAAGGTGAATGGCGTTAAAGGAAAAGCTATTTAAGAAGGGATTAAATTCAGTCAGTTGGAGAACTGAGTGGTGGTTTAGGCCTTGATTCAGGAATGAGAAGGTCCAGGAAGCCATCCAAAGGATGTAGAAGGACTGAAGGAGATAGTTAAGGTCAAGAAACTGGTTTTAGCCAAAGTGATGGCTACTGCCAGAAATCCTATTGTACAAAGTTAAGCTAAGAGGAAGTATATTCCACAGTGCAGGAATAGATTGAAATGATAGGCCTTTGAGCAGAGTCCTGATTGTGGAAGAGGAGGAAATCAAAATGGGCTGTGCATATTTGTTTCACTCTTAGTTGCACTGACTTTCAATCTTTTCAGATGTTGTTGCAGATGCACATTAGTCTATGATGTATGAGGCTTCTTTCCTTCCCTAATGATGAGTGTTGAGCAATGCACAATTACCTGGCAGAAAGCCTCTTCTATTTAATTGATCCAGTCTTATATGACATAATGGCTGCTGCAATTTTCTGTGCTCACATCTGATGTAC
>NC_063333.1:25276570-25287108 GCF_021869965.1 Rhincodon typus
AACTCTGTTTTTCCCTTCACAGATGCTGCCAGACCTGCTGGGCTTTTCCAGCAACTTTGTTTTTGTTCCTGATTTACAGCATCCACAGTTCTTTCAGTTTATATTTAGGAAACTTGAATTGATGTGAGGTGAGATCAACCATGATCATATTGAATGATTGATCGATTGACTGATTGATTTATTGTTGTCACATGTACTGAGATACAGTGAAAAGAGTTGTGTGCTACACAGGCAGATCACACCATACAAAGTGCATCAGGGGAGCAGACCAGAGTGGAGAATACAGTGTTACAGCCGCAGAGAAGGTGCAAAGAGAGAGAAAGCAGAATAAATACTCGAGAGGTCTGTTCAAAAGACTGATAAAAACAGAAAAAAATCTGTTCTTGAATCTATTTAAAAATATATTCAAAATTTTGTATCTTCTGCCCAATAGAAGGGTGTGGAAGAAAGTATAACTGGGTTGGGAGAGGTCTTTGATTATGTTAATTGCTTTCCTGAGACAGCGGGAAGTATAGATAGAGTCAATGGATGGAAGGCTGGTTTTAATGATGGACTGGGCTACATTCATGACTCTCTGTAGTTTCTAGTGGTCTTGAGAACAGCAGTTGCCATACCACACTGTGATGCATCCAGATCAAATGCTTTCATAGTGCATCTATAAAAATTGATGAGAGTCCTTGTGGACATATCAAATTTCCTAAGCCTCCTGAGGAAGTGGAGATATTGTGCTTTCTTGACTGTAAAGGTGACGCGGGTGGATCAGGACAGACTTTTGGTGATCACCACTCCCAGGAACTTGACGCTCTTGAACCTCTCCACCTCAGCACCATTGATACAGATATGGTTGTGCCCTCCACACTGCTTCCTGAAATCAATGACCAGCTCCTTCGTTTTTTTGATGTTGATAGAGAGATTGTTGTCTTTACACCATGTCGCAAAGTACTCATTCCCTTTCCTGTACTCTATCTCATTGTTGCTTGAGATCTGACCTACAACATTAGTGTAGTCAGCCAACTTGTAAATGGAGTTGGGGCGGAATTTGGTCACAAGGTATATAAGAAGAATATTAGGGGGCGAGGTCCACAGCCTACTGGGGTACCAGTGTTGAGGATTATGGTGGAGGAGGTGTTGTCATCTATTCTTACTGATTGCAGTCTACGGGTCAGGAAGTCAAGGACCCAGTTACAGAGCGGAGAGCTGAGACCTACGTCTCAGAGTTTAGAGACGAGTTTGTTTGGAATTATGATGTTGAAGGCGGAGCTGTAGTCAATAAGTAGGAGACTGACGTAGGTATCCTTGTTATCCATATGATCCAGGGATGACTGTAGAGCCAGGGAGGTGGAGTCTGCCGTGGACCTGTTGCGCCAGTAGGCGAATTGCAAAGGACTGAGGAAATTTGGTAGGCTGAAGTTGATATGAGCCATGCCCAAGCTCTTGATGCACTTCATAATTATGGGAGTCAGAACCACTGGGCAGTAGTCACTGAGGCACACTGCATAATTTTTCTTTGGCACCGGAACAATGGTGTTCTTATTGAAGCAAGTGGGGACTTCAAATCATAGTAAGGGGCGGTTAAAGATGTCTGCGAACACTCCCACCAGCTGGTCTGCATAGGATCTGAGTGTATGGCTGGGGAGTCCATCTGGGTTAGTTGCTTTCCATGGGCTCACTCTCAAGAAGACTGATCTAACATCTGTGGCAGTGACTGAGGGTACAGATGCATCTGAGGCTGTTGGGGTAGGTGACATAGTTTCACTGACCTTCTGTTCAAAGCGAGCATAGAATACATCAAACTCATTGGGTAAGGACGTGCTGTTACCCGTGATTCTGTTGGAAAGATGGAGCAGGCTATTCCTGCTCCTCGTTCTTATGTTCTTATTTTGCATTCTCCACTCCGATTTTAACTAATTCAATTAACTTAAATTAGGATGGTTATTAAGCAGATATTCCTTAATCCATTCAGTCCAGTTCTCATTGGATTACCTCTATGTAAGTCCACTCAATCTGATTTTTTGATGGAAAAAAATAACTTGCCTTTCTGTAGTGCCTTTCAAGACCACTAGACATCCCAGAGAGCTGAATATTACTTTAAGCGGCTAAATGTGAGTTGCAGTACCTTTGGAGGTTCCACATGAGCTGGAGCACTTTTTTCCAGCTTTTACCTTCTTTCAAGTGATTGCCATTGACTTCTGCATCGTTAAGATCACAACATTAAATCAGCCAACACAAATGGCACAGTGCAATCTGCTTTTGACCAACATGTGATGCCTCATCATGTTCTGTCTGCATTCATTGCATTCATGCAAAGAAATATTTGCAAATGAAATGTAGTCAAAGTTTAGAAATAGATGCTTCAATGTCCTAATGTCCTGAATCCTGCACTTTCTCTCATCAAACTGACCACCCTGAGTGTTGTTTTAATGACTTTCTAGTCGCACTTCATATCCAGAGAACATCAAATAATGGAATGGAACTCAGCTTGCATTGGATACCATCAGGACCTGTCCCTACCCAGTTGCCAAGTACCTCCCCAGAACCTCCAAGTTGTCTTTCACTCACTGTATTCCAACAATGGGCCATTTCAACTCGAGCTCCCCTGCGGAAACACATCACACAGAACTTTGCCCACAACATTCCTCCTGATGCCCATCCTGTTCTTCCACAGTCCCCCTGTGTGCAAACCACAGCCTCACCTACCCCACTATTTTTGGCAGTGATCTCTCTGCTGGCTCTACAGGTTCTCCTGACATCCTTGTTAATGATCAGTGTAATGTTCCCTCATACTGTATTCACCCCAGATCACTGCTGACTTTGTGAGCAACCCTAGGTATGAATGACCAAACTCCTTACCAGTATTTTTGCGTGGGGTTCTAATCTGTGGTGACTACAGATTCTGATGACAGACCAAGAGAATAGTAACCTACAGAAAAAGAAGCGGCCTCTAAGAATTATGTGTAGACACACAACCCAGAGATACATTGGTGTTCACATAAAACATAACATAAAGAATGGCGACAGCAAGGGAGACTTCAATATCCTCGGTTTGCAGTCCGATCATGGTCCACAAAGTGCAACAGAAAAGCAAAAAGACTCTAAAGGACAGCTGAGACACTCAAATGAATTTAAAGACAATGCACCACATTAGGAAGACTCTGGAAAGCAAACACAGTTAACCAGAAAACTTTGAGTAAAAGAGGGGATGAAAAGTTCACATACTTACCCAGGCTGGTGTGGTGTCATAATAGATTGGGATGGCGTCTCCAGTTCAATCATTGCCATTGCCATAGCCATTCGAAAATGCTGAGGGCCCATAATGAGGGCAGAAATGGGACCTCTGGAAGTGACAGATTTAGGGGTACAAAGCTGCATTAGGCTTGCGCACAAAGGAACAGAGAAGGTCAGCACATTTTTGTATACTTAAGTGTACATAGCAGATGATGTCTCAGTAAGACAAAACATGAAAGAACATGTTACCAAATTTAACGTATTAATCAAGGTATTCAACACATACTTTAATCCAATATGAAGTCCAGTCAAAGACAGAGTGAGGTACAATTGTCTCTGTGTTAGGGAATATCAATTTGGATGTTTTTAACAGACTAGTACGTGTTGGTATTTCAAAGATTCCCCGAGGGTTTCCCTCAAGAAATGCAATATAGAGACATATGGGAGACCCTCATTCAGAGGAAACTAATTTGGAAGAAACTCCTGTATGAAGGGAAACAATTCTTTGAGAAAACCTGTTGACAGCAAGAAGTATGGAAAAGGAACTAGAGAAATGAATGCCAACAATCTCAACATAAGAACATAAGATAGAGGAGCAGGAGTAGGCCATCTGGCCCATCAAGCCTGTTCTGCCATTCAATAAGATCATGGCTGATCTTTCGTGGGCTCAGCTCCACTTACCTGCCTGCTCATCATAACCCTTAATTCTTTTACTGTCCAAAAACTTATCTATTTTTGCCTTAAAAACATGCAAAGAGATAGTGTCAGCTGCGTCATTGGGCAGGAAATTCCACAGATTCACAACCCTTTGGGTGAAGGCATTTCTCCTCAACTCAGTCTTAAATCTGCTTCTCCTTATTTTGAGGCTATGCTCCCTAGTTCTAGTTTCACCCACCAAGGGAAACAACCTCCCTCAACCTTAAGGACCACTTCCATCTCCTGGAAACAGCTACCAAATGTGTAATCAGAGATGCAGCTCTGGGATCAGGCTCATCAGCTGCACAGTGACCCACAGAACCATAATTTTGGATGCACCTGAATGTTTTCAGAGTGCAATATCAAGAACTCTTGAAGGAAGAGTAGGACCATTTGTCACATTGATAGTCTCCTAGTGCATGGACAAATAAAAAAAAAGGAACACTGTCATGAGTAAGTGAACTGCAAAGAGTATTACACTCAAGAAGCAATATCAATTCTTAATGGTGACCATTTCATTTTGTGGCTAAATGATTCAAGAACAAGGTATCACCGTGAATCAGAAAGATGATAGCCACAATTGAACTCGAGCACTGAAGTACAGCACTTCTTAGGCATAGTGAACTATATAGGAATATTCATCCTTAATTTAGCCAGTCTTATTCAAAAAAGCCTTTTAAAGAAAGGCCATCACCAATATTGGAACAGACTGGCATGGATGCATTGTCCAGAGGACTAGGGACAGTTCATATTCAGGTGCAAAAAAATGGAATGATGGACTTCCCATTGAAAGCATTGATGGAAACTAAACAGGAATATGTTACAATTTAAAAAGAAACATTAGCAATTTTTTGAAGGCTTATTGTTATTAGTTGGAAACTTAAGTTCTAAAGTGGACAGTACCATGTAAACCTTGAAGTTTAATTTTATGCAGTGCGTTGAGAAGAGGTCACACAGTTGGATTTTAATTTCTGAGTTCTGTGAGTCATGTAGGGTTGTCTTAAAAGTTGTTTACATGCATTTAAATGATGCTTTAAAAAAAAACCCTCGAGGTGTGTAATTCAGTGCTTTCAAAAACATTTAAACTTCAAAAGAGGGAAAATTAATTGAGCTATTCCCTAGAAAATGAGGCAGTCTGTGACACAGGAAAACAAACAGAAGCAAGTTTTCTTGTCAGAAAACAGGACCATCCAGAAAGTTAATGACTGGGGATTTCTGAAGAAGGGTCTAGGCCCGAAACGTCAGCCTTCCTGCTCCTCTGATGCTGCTTGGCCTGCTGCGTTCATCCAGCTCTGCACCTTGTTATCTCAGATTCTCCAGCATCTGCAGTTCCTGCTATCTCTAATGACTGGGGAGGTTTCTTTCATGTGAAGCAGGTCATTCAGAGAGAAAAGGCTGAAAAGCAGGAATTCAGCGGAACAGTTTAGCAGTCTTCAGAATAGTCAGGGTAGAACAAAGGAATTCCTAAGTGGCTTAGAAATTTGTGAAATAAAAGTTCCAGCAATGGAAGGCTTTAAGGTCGATGAAAAGTAAGTAAGTTGTGTTCACAGTTTAAGGTTCCCATGAAGAGATGTTAAATAAAGAAGGTAGAATCTAGTAAATGCTGATCGTGGTCAGAAATAAATCAACTACAACTGAACAAGGAACTTTAAAGTGGAAACAGGATGATACTTCACTGAGGTAAGGTTGTTGTTGAGGGAAAAAGTGTTTATCATTTATTTATGTTACTTGTAATGAAACAGTTTCAAACAGTTCTTATATAATGTAAAGTAGTTTGTGCTTTTTTATTCCCTTTTGTTTGTTGTTAACTTTGACACTCTTTTATTAAAGGTCCAATGTGCATTTGGTGGTCTCTTCTATTAAATGTTCAGTGACTGTCCGCTAAAATAACTCCACAGAGGCCAGGATCCCACCACAAAGTCCTCCTTTATTTACATGTGAAGAGTCCTTGACACTGATCCAGCTCCCTCAGAGCCAGCTCACAGAGTGAACAGAATCTCTGACACTCCTGTTTATATCTGTCAGCCAGGGCTCCTTGATTGGACCAGAATAACAGTCCCAATCAGGGAACTCATATTCTATGAGCTCCATCTGCCTGACCTCATTACAATCACAACATCCACCAATGCTGACCAAATTATAAAAATTAAATTTATGTCTGTCAAGCCAGGTTTTTCTCTAGGATTTGACTTGCCCAGTATTTCTATCAGCTGGAATCATACTGGCTGTTACATGAGAATGTGAAGATTCTCATACGATCTCAGGGGATTATATTTCATGCTGAAATTGACTTGAAACAGATCATATTGCTTCCTGGTACTGAAGCACTAGCTTAGCCCATCTATCCTGGGAAATGGTAGACAGCTGAGGAGATGGCAGCTGCCACTTGTACCGCTGCTGCATATCTTGTCCCTTATCTGTGATTTGGAGATAGAGCTGCATAATCAGCTCCCATGTTGATCTGAAGGTTGTGTAGCTGATAAATGCAGATGAAACATATTAAACTCCCAAGCAGTAGAAATGACTTACAAAGTATTGGAAATTACTTCCAAAATAATGAAAGCACACATAGACAGGGCTTGTGCACAAAAATACTTTTCACTTAGGCAAGGAAGGAGCTGTCAGATTTCAACATTTAAAGGATTCCTTGTCTGTCATTCATTGAGCTCCAACAAAACCTGCTGTTATCTCACCTTGCGCACTCTGTCTTGTTCTAAGAAGCCTAAGAATCTCATGTACTCAGTTAAGTTCAGATTTCAGGGCTAAGGATGAACACAATGAGCATTTTATGTATTAAAAAGCAGAACTTTCATCCCATGGCATTTCCCATATGCTACAGATTGCATTTGAATTAAAAGAACAGTTTCTCCTGTTTTTTATGGACATATTTCCCATTTTTCCTACTTCTTTACTGATCACAACTTGATGTACTTCTGAGAATGATTGAACACCTCCATGCTGTGAATTTAAAGTACAAACACAATATAGGTTTCTTGTAAACAGAGTTACAATTTATTTATTACTAAACCTAAAATGAAAATTTCATCAAACGCACCCCAACAGAACTGGTACACATATAAAATAAGACGATTTCTAAAAAAAAAATCCACTTAAGCTACGGGAAAGATAGAAGAAAATCAAATTAATTATGTTCTGTCTTTAAGATGGTGGTTGAAAAAGTTGCAGGCCTGAAGAATTTTCTCCTCGTTCCTTGAACCAAAACAGGTTGGAATTTTTTGATTTTTGTCCAAAAATGTGGTCAATCCTCTGTTGTGAAGAAACATAATATCAGATAAAATGTATTAGCACCCTTTACTGCTTAAGGTGATTTCTGAACAGGATCTTTTTTTAGGATAGGGATTCCTTCTTGTATGTTCTTCTTTACTTTAACGAACAGACTTTTGGCTGTTTGAACTAAAAATGTCAATTATGGAATTGTCCAAGAATGTCAGTTTCAGTAGGCCAAGTGTTCACTGCCACAAAATTGTCCCCCTGTCAAGCGACCATGATTTCAGCCCTCCACTGTCTTCACATCAACATTCTGGCCACGAGCAGCGTATATCACAATCCATGTAAAACAAGACCACTTTGACAGCGTTCTGTAGAGCTGCCGACACCTGAGGAATGGGACCTTGTTGTGGCATTACCCTGAGGAAAGGAAAAGCAGTAAACGACTGTGGAAAAAAAAGCTGAAAAAGGAAGAAAAATGTAAAAAGAAAATCTAGAAATAGGAAAACAAAGTATCTTAAAATTGAAGAAGCCACTTTGAAGAAAGGTAAGAAAAGAAGAAATGTGCAGTAGAATAGTGAAAAAGAAAGTACCAAATAAATAACATGTTTAAGTGTTCTGGCAGTCATCAGAGTCAAGACTATATTAGACTGTATTAGAATAAATTAGGCTATTGCTATCTGAGCACCAGATGCCTACTGTTCCCTGATAGCTATCTAGGTGAAGCACAACAGAGAGAAGCATTACAGCGTAAAACTATTTTCTTGTGTCAATGTGCACATTCCTATGATCTTCTGTCAACCAATTTTCTTCAGATGCAGCAAATTCCTAAGTAAAAACCACTGATACAGCAGAGTTAATTGCTTCTTTTGTTATTGACTTGTGATAAGATCGCTTTTACCCCACACTCAACAGTTCAGCTGCATCCTGCCCAGCTAATAAACAGTCTAAAGCTCTATGTGTGAAACGTGAAAAAAAAACTGCTGATGTTCAAAGTAAGAGTGAGGAAATAAATGAACAACACATTCTTACAGAAAATTGAAAGGCCAGAAAGAACACATGTTGCCCAGCAGAATATTTTTACATCCACACAAAGACCTCTATGTATGCACTATCACAATGTAAAATGATTAGGTCATTCGGATACCAGAAAATAAACAGTTAAAAATATGTTTGATTCTTTTATTTTATGGATAAAGTTTAATCAGCCACAATCCAAGTTGTCTTAATAGTGCCTTTTCCTCACATATGCCTTTCTTGCCTGTGAGCCGAATAGCTATGTTTTACTTGATAGCACATACCAACGTTACTTATTGTACATTGATCCATGCAAAACCCAATGAGCAAGCTAATGAAAGAACTCAGAACACTTACCACATTCACAGTTACCACTGAGTGCACCCTGTATGTTCTGCTGTTAGTTGAAAACCTGCTCTTTTTAACATCCCCAAGGGGAGACGATGGCCTAGTGGTATAATTGCTGGACTGTTAATCCAGAGATCCAGATAATGTTCTGGTGACCTGGGTTTGAATCCTGCTATGGCAGATGGTGGAATTTGCATTCAATAAAATATCTGGAATTAAGAATCTAATAATGACTGCGAATCCATTGTTGGTTTTTGGAAAAACCCATCTGGCTCACTAATGTCCTTCAGGGAAGGAAACTGCCATCCTTACCTGGTCTGGCCTACATTTGACTCCAGACTCACAGCAATGTGGTTGACTCTTAACTGCCCTTTAGGCAATTAGGGATGGGCAATAAATGCTGCCTGGCCAGCAACACCCTCATCCTGTGAATGAATAAAGGGAAAAAAAATCACACTTTTTGAAGAGTTACTCATGTCACGTTAAATGATGTTACAGTTTCAATAGGAAAGTAGGAACAGGAGTAGGCCATTCAACCGTTTGATCCTGTTCTGCTCTTCAATGAGATCATGGCTGATCCATGGCCTAACTCCATACCTACCTTTGGCCCATAGCCCTTAACACCTTTGTTTAACAAAAATGTATTTATCTCAGCTTTTAAACTAACAACTGATCGAGGATCAACTCCCTTTTTTGGAAGGGAGTTCCAAGGCCTTACCACCCTTTGTGTGTTGAAGTGTTTCCTAACATCTCTCCTGAACAATCTGGCCCTAATTCTCAGACTATGTCCTCTAATTCTACAATCCCAAACCAATGGAAATAGTTTATCCATCACAATGGCTATTTACAGTAATGTATTCAACGTTGTGAAGGAGTAAGAATAAAGTTTCAGGAAACTTTTCTCCTGAAGAACATTATCTTGCCATAAGTTATTGTTAAAATAGAGACAATGCATCTTTGAAGAGAAAAGTACAGGGTATTGGAAAATAGCAGGGCAATAGCACCCACCCTGAATTTCTCAAAGAAATAATAAATTGAATTTACACTTTCTTTGTTGAGCACTTCTATGGTTCTAACTACCAAGGATGTCGGCATAAAAAAAAAGCTCTGATGACTTGAAAAACCCTTTCACAAATGGGGTTGATTTATATGCTGATAAAAGATGTGAATTATTGTCAAGTCTTTTCCTAATTTCAAAAATAGTGGAAAGGTTCAGAGCCTGAAGTACATTCCCATGCATAAGCTCCAATGAAACAAGAGGTACTATTTTCTGAGATAGTAGGAACTGCAGATGCTGCAGAATCCGAGACAACAAGGTGCAGAGCTGGATGAACACAGCAGGCCAAACAGCATCATAGGAGCAGAAAGGCTGACGTTTCGGGCCTAGACCCTTCATCAGAAAAGGGGGAGGGGAAGGGGGATCTGAAATAAATAGGGAGAGAGTGGGAGGCAGATAGAAGATGGATAGAGGAGAGGAGAGGATAGGTGGAGAGGAAACAAACAGGTCAAAGAGGCGGGGATGGAGCCAGTAAAGGTGAGTGCAGGTGGGGAGTTAGGGAGGACATAGGTCAGTCCAGGGAGGACGGACAGGTCGAGGGGGCGGGATGAGGTTAGTAGGTAGGAGATGGGGGTGCGGCTTGAGGTGGGAGGAGGGGATAGGTGGGAGGAAGAACAGGTTAGGGAGGCAGGGATGAGTTGGACTGGTTTTGGGATGTGGTAGGGCCAGGGGAGATTTTGAAGCTTGTGAAATCCACATTGATACCATTGGGCTGCAGGGTTCCCAAGCGGAATATGAGTTGCTGTTCCTGCAACCTTCGGGTGGCATCGTTGTGGCACTGCAGGAGGCCCAGGATGGACATGTCGTCTGAGGAATGGGAGGGGGAGTTGAAATGGTTCGTGACTGGGAGGTGCAGTTGTTTATTGCGAACCGAGCGTAGGTGTTCTGCAAAGCGGTCCCCTAGCCTCCGCTTGGTTTCCCAACTCATATTCCGCTTGGGAACCCTGCAGCCCAATGGTATCAATGT
>NC_063333.1:25287608-25292656 GCF_021869965.1 Rhincodon typus
CATCAAGCAGATATTCACCTGCACATCTGCCAATGTGGTATACTGCATCCGCTGTACCCGTTGTGGCCTCCTCTAAATCGGGGAAACCAAGCGGAGGCTCGGGGACCGCTTTGCAGAACACCTACGCTCGGTTCGCAATAAACAACTGCACCTCCCAGTCGCAAACCATTTCAACTCCCCCTCCCATTCCTCAGAGGACATGTCCATCCTGGGCCTCCTGCAGTGCCACAACGATGCCACCCGAAGGTTGCAGGAACAGCAACTCATATTCCGCTTGGGAACCCTGCAGCCCAATGGTATCAATGTGGACTTCACAAGCTTCAAAATCTCCCCTCCCCCTACTGCATCCCAAAACCAGCCCAGCTCATCCCCGCCTCCCTAACCTGTTCTCCCTCCCACCTATCCCCTCCTCCCACCTTAAGCCACAACCCCACCTCCTACCTACTAACCTCATTCCGCCCCCTTGACCTGTCCGTCCTCCCTGGACTGACCTATCCCCTCTCTAACTCCCCACCTACACTCACCTTTACTGGCTCCATCCCCGCCTCTTCAACCTGTCTGTTTCCTCTCCACCTATCCTCTCCTCTATCCATCTTCTATCCGCCTCCCCCTCTCTCCCTATTTATTTCAGAACCCCCTTCCCCTCCCCCATTTCTGATGAAGGGTCTAGGCCCGAAACGTCAGCCTTTCTGCTCCTCTACTGCACAGAGGTAGTAGGAACTGCAGATGCTGGAGAATCTGAGATAACAAGGTTCTAGCTGATTGAACACAGCAGGCCAAGCAGCATCGGAGGAGCAGGAAGGCTGACGTTTCGGGCCTAGACCCTTCTTCAGAAGAATCTCACAATCTACTGCACAGTATTGAATTTCCACTTCTCAAAGCAGACCGCTTTCGAGTGTCTGTTTGAGAGAATAGAATTTAGTAATAAATCATAGCAATGTATTCTAATGTCTAAGCAATTAACAGTATCAACCTAATTTCAAACAGGACTCATTTAACTAGTAGAGAGATAAGTCCTGTATCCCATTACTATAGACTGATACATAATCAAACTCTCAAGTTCAATGAAAGGACTTAAATGCAAAAGAGTCCCTTTCACACCTCAAAGAGCTTTGTAACCAGTAAATGACATTGGAAATACAGTCACTGTTGTAAATGAAGGCATACTGCATTTCACACAGCAAGTTTCCATAAACACCAATAAAAATAAATAACAAACTAACCAATAAGATAAATCACTAATTTATGGTGAAGGTGGTTGAGGAATAAGTATTGGCAAGGGCACCAAGAAGGGGTTCTACAAAAGCAGAAATTACTGGGAAAACTTAGCAGATCTGGCAGCAGATTTAATCTTTCAAGTCCAGTGACCCTTCTTCAGAATGGAGTTACACACTTTTCTTCAAGATAGTGACAATGGATCTCTTATATCCACTTCATAGAACAGACAGGGAACTCAACTTAATAGAACTAAATGATAGCACCTCACAGCAGACCAATACCACAGTAATACCTCAGGATCTGGTTACGGAGGGTCAGGTCTTTAGGAGGGAGCTTGAGATCCAGCAGTTGGGTCAGGCTGTGGTGGGGGGTGGGCAGTTGGTAATGCAGCATCGGGTCCAAGACTGCTGGGGAAATGAGGGGGAATGTTTAATCGGGGTCTGGGGGGTTGTGGTTGAGGATGGGTTGTTAAGCACAGGGTCAGTGGAATTGTTACTCAGGATATAGTCCAGGTAGTTAATAGTCTATTTTTTACTCAACAAGTGTTACTTAACTTTAATGAAACCCTGGAAACTCACCAATTTAAATGGATACTTTCAGAGGGTTCCAGGCACAGGGAAATTGCTCAGTGGCATGTGCTTTTTCCCAGACAAATCCTTCAGAGTCTATTATGATGGGGATTCAACGGGGTCCCCTATATTTCAGAGATGATCTGACCATCGGAAAACCAGGGATATTGCTTCAGTTCAATGATTAGGAAAGCAGAATCCCCCATTATTACCACAAATCATCCCTTCTCTTTTGAAGATAACCTGAGCTATTGTTTAACTGCTTTGCCAACTTAGACAATTAGGCCAAGATCATTTTAGCCCTGATGGGGCTGAATGCACGTACACACAGGCCAAGAAAATTTACACCACAAGCCATCTTGCCGGCACCATCCTATCCCAGGCTATTCTCCCAGAGGCAGGATTCTGTGTACGTGTGTGGGTATGTGCATCTGTGTGTGGGCATCGGGTGGGGAGTCAGCAGGTGGGGGTTGGAGGAAACAGCACAGATGTCAAGGCTACCAACCCACAAGTAGGATGTTTGTTTGATTTAATTTTGGGGCAAGGGTGCCACTGGCTGGACAGCATTTATTGCGTGTCCGTAGTTGCCCGAGAGAAGGTAATGATGAGCTGCCTTCCTGACCCACTGCCATCCATGTGCCATAGGCCCAGTTTCATTTCTTTGTTGATACTTTGTAGTGATTGATACAGCTGAATGGCCTGCTGGTCCACTTCAGAGGACAGTAAAGAATCATGCACACTGCACTGCATCTACAGTCACATGTAGGCCAGAACAGGTGAAAATGGCAGATTCTCTTCCCTGAAGGACATTAGTGAAGCACATGGGGTTTGCTAACAAAGAACAATGGTTTCATAATCATCAGTAGATTCTTAATTCCTGATGTTTTATTTAATTCAATTTCCACCCTCTGCTGTGGTGCAATTCAAACCTCAGTCCCCAGAACATTAGCTGAGTTTCTGAATTATTAGTTTAGTGAAAATACCACGAGGTCATCAGCTCCCCAAAATCATTAAAATGATCTTTCCCAGGCTATTACGGACCTACTAACAGGGGCCTATTGGACATTTTTACTTAAACTCAAGGGTCCCAGGATATAAAGGATTAGATTAGATACCTTTGGGACTCCATACCTACCTGGATACAGCTGCAAGTCACCCTGTCAAAGGTACATACCATCCACAAAGATAGCACCTTCCAATTTTTTTTTTACATGGTTGGAGAGGGTTCAGAAGAGCAGATGGTGACTTGACTGGAAGATATAAGATTCTGAGTGGTCTTGACAAAGTCGATGTGGAGAGGATGTTTCCTCTGATGGGAGAATCTAGAACTATTCATCAATGTTTAAAAATAACGGCTCTCTCATTTCAGAAAGGGATGAGGCAAAATTCTTTTCTCGAAGGGGATCAGGAAACTTTGAAGTTCTGTTCCTGAAAAGGTGACGGAAGCAGAGACCTTTTTTTTTTTAAAAGGGAGAGGTGGATAGATTCTGGGTGAGCAAGGGGGCAAGGCGATAAAAGGTTGCCAGAGAAGATAGGAATGCGGATTTGAAGTTACAATCTGATCAGCCGTGATTTCAGTGAATGGCTGAGCAGATCTGAGAGGCTGAATGGGCTACTCTTGCTAGACAACAAGGTGCAGGGCTGGATGAACACAGCAGGCCAAGCAGCATCATAGGAGCAGAGAGGCTGACGTTTCGGGCCTAGACCCTTCATCAGTTTGCACATGGAGGTCAATTCAAAATGGAGATAATGCCCCCCTCTCCCCCCACCGCCTCTTAGTTGAACTGCAAGCTACTTCTTCACTGTTGGAGATCCTCCTATTGGCCCTCCAGATTTGACAGCTCCCTCCAACATTCAGCCACATCCAGGGAAATGCCGACTGAGAGATTGCTCTCCACACTACACAAGTTTATGAACCCAATGCCCAGGGTCGCAACCCAAACAAATGAAAAATACTGCCCCTAATGTCAGCAAGCTGTTTGCCTGGCTCTGACTGAACCTTCAGTAATCTTCCAAATGCAACCTTCACAACATTTCATATGTTGCAAAGAACATGATTGGAAATGGGGAACTTGGCTAACTTCTTCGCTTCCTGGCACTGGGATGCCAATGTGAAATATCATTTGCTTCAAAAAATATTCACAGATGTGTCAGAACTCAATCCCCTGAGCAACTGTTGCAACTGCCCAAACATACATTTGCTGCCTTTTAATAATTAATTTTCAAAAGACATTCGAGACGGAAACCTTTTTCAATTAAATTGCCCACGGACGATTTACAAGGCGTTTTGAGAGAATGGTTACAATATTCTCATCACCGATGAAGGTGACAGATCTCAAGGTCACTGCCTGAAAGAAGACAGGCGAGATTAATAGGTCAAACGTCTCAGGCGAATAAATCAGGGGTAGCCAAACAAAAAAAAACCCGCATTCATAACACACACAATAATGCTGGCATAACATTGCCAAGGGATGTTACTGGAAACCAGGTGGCACCAAAAGGGTAACAAGGTGTAGAGCTGGATGAACACAGCAGGTCAAGCAGCATCAGAGGAGCAGGAAGGCTGACGTTTCGGGCCTAGACCCTTCTTCAGAAATGGGGGAGGGGAAGGGGGTTCTGAAATAAATAGGGAGAGAGGGGGAGGCGGATAGAAGATGGATAGAAAAGATAGGTGGAGAAGAAACAGACAGGTCAAAGAGGCGGGGATGGAGCCAGTAAAGTTGAGTGTAGGTGGGGAGGTAGGGAGGAGATAGGTCAGTCCAGGGAGGACGGACAGGTCAAGGGGGCAGGATGAGGTTAGTAGGTAGGAGATGGGGGTGGGGCTTGAGGTGGGCGGAGGGGATAGATGGGAGGAAGGACAGGTTAGGGAGGCGGGGACGAGCTGGGCTGGTTTTGGGATGCGGTCGGGGGAGGGGAGATTTTGAAGCATGTGAAGTCCACATTGATACCATTGGGCTGCAGGGTTCCCAAGTGGAATATGAGTTGCTGTTCCTGCAGCCTTTGAGTAGCATTGTTGTGGCACTGCAGGAGGCCCAGGATGGACATGTCGTCTGAGGAATGGCAGGGGGAGTTGAAATGGTTCGCGACTGGGAGGTGCAGTTGTTTAGTGCGAACTGAGCGTAGGTGTTCTGCAAAGCGGTCCCCAAGCCTCCACTTGGTTTCCCCGATGTAGAGGAGGCCACAACGGAAACAGCGGATGCAGTATACCACATTAGCAGATGTGCAGGTGAACATCTGCTTGATGTGGAAAGTCTTCTTGGG
>NC_063333.1:25292756-25310293 GCF_021869965.1 Rhincodon typus
CGGTTGCAGGGAAAAGTGCCGGGTGTGGTGGGACTGGAGGGGAGTGTACGTGAGGATGAGGGGGATTCTGTTTTGGTTGTTATTGCGGGGAGAGGGTGTGAGGGATGAGTTGCGGGAAATGAGGGAGACACAGTTGAGGGCGTTCTCAACCACTGAGGGGGGGACGTTGCGGTCCTTGAAAAACGAGGACATCCGAGATGTACGGGAGTGGAATGCCTCATCCTGGGAGCAGATGCGGCGGAGGCGAAGGAATTGGGAATTGGGGATGGCATTTTTGCAGGAAGGTGGGTGGGAGGAGGTGTATTCTAGGTAGCTGTGGGAGTCAGTGGGCTCGAAATAGATATCGGTTTCCAGGTGGTTGCCAGAGATGGAAATAGAGAGGTCCAGGAAGGAGAGAGAGGTATCAGAGATGGTCCAGGTGAACTTAAGGTTGGGGTGGAAGGTGTTGGTGAAGTGGATGAACTGTTCGAGCTCCTTGTGGGAGCACGAGGCGGCACCGATACAGTCATCAATGTAACGGAGGAAGAGGTGGGGTTTAGGGCCAGTGTAGGTACGGAAGAGGGATTGTTCCATGTAACCTACAAAGAGGCAGGCATTGCTTGGGCCCATGCGGGTACCCATGGCCACCCCCTTTGTCTGTCGGAAGTGGGAGGAATTGAAAGAGAAGTTGTTGAGGGTGAGTTGATGACTGTATCGTCTCCCGCATTTCCTGCAACTCATCCCTCACACCCCCTCCCCTCAATAACCACCAAAACAGAATCCCCCTCATCCTCACGTACCACCCCACCAACCTCCGGATCCAACGCATCATCCTCCGACACTTCCGCCATCTGCAATCCGACCCCACCACCAAAGACATTTTTCCCTCTCCACCCTTATCTGCTTTCCGGAGGGACCACTCTCTCCGGGACTCCCTTGACCGCTCCACACTCCCCTCCAGTCCCACCACACCCGGCACTTTTCCCTGCAACCACAGGAAGTGCTACACCTGCCCCTACTCCTCCCCCCTCACCTCCATCCCAAGCCGCAAGAAGACTTTCCACATGAAGATGTTCACCTGCACATCTGCTAATGTGGTATACTGTATCCGCTGTACCCGTTGTGGCCTCCTCTACATCGGGGAAACCAAGCGGAGGCTCGGGGACCGCTTTGCAGAACACCTACGCTCGGTTCGCAATAAACAACTGCACCTCCCAGTCGCGAACCATTTCAACTCCCCCTCCCATTCCTCAGACGACATGTCCATCCTGGGCCTCCCGCAGTGCCACAACGATGCCACCCGAAGGTTGCAGGAACAGCAACTCATCTTCCGCTTGGGAACCCTGCAGCCCAATGGTATCTGTGTGGATTTCACAAGCTTCAAAATCTCCCCTCCTCCTACCGCATCCCAAAACCAGCCCAGCTCGTCCCTGCCTCCCTAACCTGTCCTTCCTCCCACCTATCCCCGCTCCCACCTCAAGCCCCACCCCCATCTCCTACCTACTAACCTCATCCTGCCCCCTTGACCTGTCCATCCTCCCTGGACTGACCTATCTCCTCCCTACCTCCCCATCTACGCTCACATTTATTGGCTCCACCCCCGCCTCTTTGACCTGTCTGTTTCCTCTCCCCCTATCTTCTCCTCTATCCATCTTCTATCCGCCTCCCCTCTCTCCCTATTTATTTCAGAACCCCCTTCCCCTCCCCCATTTCTGATGAAGGGTCTAGACCCGAAACGTCAGCCTTCCTGCTCCTCTGATGCTGCTTGGCCTGCTGTGTTCATCCAACTCTACATCTTGTTATCTCAGATTCTCCAGCATCTGCAGTTCCTGCTATCTCCAGCACCAAAAGGGTAGAAGCAGAGAGGCGGCCGAGATGGTTGTCCACCTTAACGAATGCTCTTCTAAGAAGGTGACTGAAGGAGTTGATTTGTAATTTATATGTGAGTTGCATAATGTGGCTGGTCGGCCTGCACTGTAACACGCGGAGTGAACCCCTCCCCTAGAAATTGACGCGGAAACTCGGAACCGCAATGAGTGGGTCCGGAGCACGTACACCGCTCTTCCTTACAGCATCTTCAAAAACCAACGGAATAAAAACCAAACTAACACACCGCATGGGTACCACCTACACCCGCAAACACACAAACCAGCAGGGAGACATATCTGTTTAAACCGTTCATCGCTCAACTTGCACTGAAATCAAATCCAATCAGCCGGCTGTCACTTCTCCATAGGAAGGGAACACGGGAGGCATTCTCTACCTGGCCGGCTGATATGTCTTTTCTTTTAAAAAAAAGTACAATGTTTGAAAGTTTTGTTTTAAAAATTTATTCTTGCTCCAAAATGGAAATTTCTGTTTTGTTCTGGGGCTGCCTGGAATCTTACCAGGTTTGCAGAATCGAAAGCAACGCAATGCGGTTCGGAGAATGCAGGACGAGGAAATGTGATTCTCTCTCTCTACATTGAGCGGGTGGGATGGCTCACAGGTTTTATAACGTGTACGCGTCTTTTCTTCACGAAAAAAAATAATAAGTACGCCAAACATTTGCCTGGCACAAGGATGCTTCTGTCCCGGCTGCAAATCCAACCAGGTGCCCTCACTCCTCAGCAAAAGACTGTTTTATGTTTTAAACCGCTGTTACCTTGCGCATCTCCTCCGCTGGTCAGGACGCCGATGGCTCTACCACTTCCCGAAAGATCCTCCAATAATTTCTTGTCTGATTGCGACACGTCCTCGCCGGCAGACTGCATCCTCGCATGTATTTGATCCTTTTTCTAAAAAAAAAACAAAAAATGACAAAAAAGAAAACTCTCCTTTTCTTTAAAGGTTCTGATTCTTCTTTTCTCCGGCAGCGTGTGAGATGGTGGTGTCCCGGAGGGCGGTATTTGTGTGAGTTTCAGAGCTAGCCCAGATGTTGCTGCTCAGAGTCTCCGGTTCTCACGCTTCCACCGCCAGGCTTCAGCGCGGCGGGCTGCAGCTCCGCCCCCCTCTCACAATCCTCTCAACCTAAACTGACGGCCCGCTCCCATTGTGCCGTCAGAAGCGCTGAGAGTGACAGCCGCTTTGAGCCTCTGAGGGAACAGCGGGTTCCCCGGCGCGCACCAATCAAGAAGCGCGGGTGCGTCAAAGGGGGCGGGTTTGAGAGCGCACCGCCCCTTAACCCCGCCCCCTCCACACACTAAAGATAGGTTCGGGCTCAGCTTGGCCCGTGTGTGCTCCATCTTGTAGCTCGCAGGGCGTTCCTCGATGATCCCTGCTTCTGAATTTTGGACGCAGAACAACAAGCACTGCTGGTTGTTGGAGGGCAAGCTGAATCAATGCAGCAAAGGGAAGAAAAAACTGCCGACGGTGGAGACTTGAAACCAAAATCTACAATTTTGCTGGGGAAACTCAGCAGGTCTGGCAGCATGTGGGGAAAGAAGCATTTCGCGTTTCGAGTCCACTTTCTCCGGCAATACAAAAGTCACGGTTTCTGGTAGAAACTATTATGAAGGAGGATCGCTGAACTCGAAACGGTTTCTCTCTCCACAGATGCTGCCAGACCTGCTGAGTTTCTCCAACAATTTCTGTTTTTGCGTGTGTGAATTTCGTAATTTCTAGTGGTACTTCCAGCCCAAAGTGGGTTTTGTGTGTATTCGGTCAGCGCATTCCAGCTACGATGGTCGAAATCATTCCGGGATCTAGCCACTTCTGTTCAGTCCGTCCTGTTGTTACAGGGTCACCTCCAGCCCAGCTTGGGAACAATTTGGAGCTCTTCCTTTTAACAGGAGCTTGTCCTTTTGGTCCCAGCAACGGAAGTTCAAAAAATGTAAACATTGGTCAGGTTGCAAAATGAGCCTGCATTTAAATGGAAAGGACTGCTTGGAAATTCAAACCAAAATATAATAGCTTTTTTGTTTTCCATTTACTTCACTTGGAAGGTATTATTGATACTTACAATTTTTTTCCCCCAAGGCAAATTATGAAGGCGTTTATTTATACAGCGTCTTTTACATCTTTATGGTGTTTCAAAATAAAACTCAGCACATTATTTTTAGAAGTATAATTCTTTTTTTTATCGTACGCAACTAAAACAGACAACTTAAATATGTCAAGACAGGGAAAGGATCACTAGAATTTTTTTTATTTAATGATGTTATTTAAGAAATAAATGCTAGGCAGGATGCTGCGACTGCTTTAAAAAGTGCCATGGGATTTTAAACACAATAGCCTAATTTGAACAAGCAGCTTGAGTCTTAATTTAAAATCTTGCTCAAAAGGCACCCACAGGGACAATTTAGTATTACCTGGCTCTTACAGTAAGGTGTACGTCTTGATTATTCAGTGCAGGCGCACTTGTGGCATAGTGGTAATGTCTCTACCTCTGGGCTAGGAGGCTGGGTTCAAATTCCACTTGCTCCAGGAATGTGTCATAATGTTCCTGGATAGTTTGATTAAAATACCTAAATTATACAGTATAGCAATTGCTGCTTTACAACATATGTTACAAAACTAATTCAAAAAATCATAGTGAATGGCTGTGAAGTGCTTTAAGGTAATTAATAGCCCTGAAAAGCACTTTATAACTACAAATTATATGCACCTAAGTCCCATGATGGGAATTAGCCTCAGGCTTCTGGCTCAGAGATACAAGTGTTACCTTGCAACAATAATAACTTGTATTACATGACCTTAACATATATAGCAAAGTATCACATTATATTTCAGAGAAGTATTATAAAACAGAGAGGATAGTAAACATGTAAACTAATATTAGGACTAATGACAAAAAGCCTTGTCCATGAGATCAGTTTAAGGGGTGTCTTAGGGAAGAAAGTGAGGTTAGGAAAGGTACCTCCAGAGTTATAGCCAAAGTAACTGAAGGCAGGACCACCAATGGTGAGGTAATTAAAATTTGCAATGTTTAAGAGGGCAGAATTAGAAGAGTGCAGATATGCCTGAATGTATTGGGGTAGAAGATTAGAGAGAGGTCGAGGGAGGCAAGACCTTGGAGGGATTTGAAAAGGAGGAGAATTTTAAAAATAATGTTTTTTTTCTCAGAACCAGTGTAGGTCAGGATGAACATTGGTGAATAAATGAGATTTTGTGTGAGCTAGGACATGGGCAGCAGCGTTTTGAATTTACTAACGTTCAGTGAGGGTAGATCATGGACAACTTTCCCACCTTGCCACCAACTGAGATCAAGTGCTCGATAGCTTCATCCCATCACTGCTCCAGGAAGGTAACATGCATGGCAGTTAAAATCATGCAGCTAACTTGTCATCTCACAGTGATGGGGATTCCTCAATCAAAAGCATTCAGTATCTGATTGAGGAGCTCATCATCAGGAATTGGGGTAGGTTCACTGAGAACCACTCTCCTACCCTTGCTGCCAATCCCACTACCCTCCTCTGCCCATGACACCCGCATTGTGAACCCCTCCCATCACCCCAATATTACTTACATGCGTCCTGATGTGCTCCTTGATCTATTCATCCCAGCAACAGTCCTGGTCTCTCCTGTGGAGTTGCTGGCTTCTGATTGGCCAGCAGCTCTTGGTAACAAAGATTTCCAACCCAGGGACTAGGCTTGCCTGTGCCCGATTGGCTTGTGGTTGGACTGCCCTTCCAGAAAGGAAGGTCTCTCACCAGCTCAGAGGAGACAATAGCAGCATGATAATGTCTCTGGCCAAATAATCTATGGAGGCACGGGCTCATACTCCACCAGGACAGCTGGAGATTAATTAATTAAACAAAATGTCTGGAGTTGAAAGCTAGTCTCAGCAATGCACTTTAGCTATGAAGTGAGGCTGGATAAGCTCAGGTTTTTTTTTAGAGTAGAAAATATTGAGTGGGGCTTTATGGATGTATATAAGATTATAAAGGGCATGGACAAGGTGGTTAGAAAGCATCTGTTCCCCACAGCTGAAAGATCGTTAACAAGATTGTGCCCATTTTTAGATGAAATGCAAGAGGTTTAGAGGGAATTTAAAGCAAAACCTTTTCATCCAGAGAGTGGTGGGAATTGGGAATACACTGCACTGGAGGGTAGTTGAGAAAGGTCACCTCACAACCTTTAAAAAGTACTTGGAACAACATAACATTCAAGGTTATGGACTTAGTGTTGGAAAGTGTGACTCGTGAAGATTCACTGTGGTTTCAGCGCTGCAAACCCAATTGGATGAAGGACCTTTTCTGTATGGTATGATTCTATGATTCATTGGTGACTATGAAACTATTGTTGATTGTCATAAAAAGCTAAATGATTCATTAATGTTCTTCAATTTATAGAAAGAAATCTACTATCCTTACCTGATCCAGTCTACACATGAGCCAGACCCACAACAATGTGATTGACTTGCAATGTCGGCCAACCATCTCAATGACCTGCTGATTCTCCATTATCTATGAATAATGGCCATTTGAGCAGTTTATCAGAGAGTCTCCCATGGAATAAAAGTGCAGACAAACAAGAGTTAACACTTTTAGGACCTGCGGGAAGAAATGGCAATCAACAATGTGTTCCACAACAGACTTATCAGCAAAGTTATAGCCCTTGGAATGAAAGAACAGAAGCAGAACTGATACAAAATTGTCTAAAGTCACAGAAAAGAAAATAGAGGTGAATTCTTTTTGCACTGGAGGATGATGTGCAGTGGTATTCCTTAGGAGGTCAGTGTTAGCATTTCTGATTTTCCTAACAAGTTAATGACCTGGACTTGGGTGTACAGGACACATTTTAAAATTCTTTCCTTCACATAAACTCTGGAGTATTGTGAAATCTGATAAGCTGCAAATGGATGTAGACCAGCTGGTGCTATGTGCAGAGGAATGGTAGATGAAGTCTAATGTTGAGAAGAAAAGGGAGAGGCCATATAAAATTATAAGGGGTTTAGTAGTAGAGAGATCTGTTGGTATCATGTATAAGTCAATGAAGGGCAAGATGAAAAAATAATTAGTAATGTATATGGTATCCTTGCCTTTATAAATAAGGTCAGAAAATACAAACATATGAACGTTATAATAAAGCAAAATTGAAGGAGAGCAGTGTCTCTCTCTAGTTCCTTTAGCTCACATGGCACAACCTAAATGTAAATGTTTCATCAGTTAGTGACATGGTCAATTAAATACTTTATATTAATTTCAAAATAAAAATCGGCCAACTAGATTTCTTTAACAGCAACACAATTTTTGATTGATTGTATAAATAAACTAATTTGACAAAGATGCAAAGCTGATTAGCATTGTTTGAGATATGAAAGTATAAATGTTTACCCTAATAAACAACGCAAGACAGACATTTGCTCTTTGTCTCTCTCTCTCTCTCACACACACACACACACACACACCTCAGTTAAGGGAAAAAATAACTTCTCTGCAGAATAAACACATTATTTGGAATAAAAATCATCAGCTAAAAGCTTGTAAATTCTCCAGAATAAATAATAAGATAAGAAATGTTATGTATGGCTTTCAGTCTGGCATCATTACACATATAGTTGCTTGTCACTAGATGCATGCAAATGTCACTGACATCTTCTTAGACCAGTATGTTCAGAAGACGTTGAGAGGAAGCCTTTGAGAAGATTCTCATGGAGAACAACTGTTTCATGTCTTCAGCTCTCACAAGGGATCATCAAAAGAGTCTTTTTGGGAAGGATGAGCTGGGGTGGGGGAGGGAGTGTCTTATCTCAACACAGACTACAACTTAACTGAGTTCCACACCATCAAATAACTAAAATTCCTGTGAGATCCAATAAAGCCAAGCACTTGCACAGACTATTACCTATATACTTAGATTAAAATACATGATTTCTTTTAAGTGGTTTTGAAAAAAGAAATGTCGCATAGTGTCCCTTCAGTCAAGATATCTCATCACTATTTTAAGTAAACTAATTTTCATAATCCTTTGGATATGAATCCTTAAAATATTAATAATTGAAGTGCCCTCATCACACTGTGTAAAATACTGGTTCAGCCCCAACTGGAATATTGTGTCTTTTTCTGGGTACCACTCTTTAGGAGGAATGTGAAATCATCAAAGAGGATGCAGAAAGGATTCATGCAAATGGTTCCAGGGATGAGGAGCTTCAAATTTCAAAACTTAATAACATCTTTTTTTTTTCACCTGTCCCATCACTGCTCCCTTTGGTTTTTGTACCACAAAATCCTTCATTCCTACCTTCCAGCATTTCACAGACCTTTTGTCCTACTTCCTTATTACAATGACCCCTTTTATATTACTCAACTAATTGTGTTTCTAATTTCCCTCAATTCTAATGAAGTATCATTAGTCTGAAATATTAACTCCATTTCTGTCCTCAGAGGCTGTTAGACTTGATGAGTATTTTCAACATTTCTACTTCTTATCATATGATAGAATCCCTACAGTGTGGAAACAGGCCATTTGGCCCAACAAGTCCACACCAACCCTTGGAGCATCCCACCCAGACCCATCCTGATCCCAATATAACCCACCTAATTTATACACCCCTGAACACTACAGACAATTTAGCATGGCCAATCCACCTAGGCTGCACATCTTTGGACTGTGGGAGAAACCGGAGTGCCCGGAGGAAACCCACACAGACATGGGGAGAATTTGCAAACTCCACACAGACAGGATGGAATCGAACCCGGGTCCCTGGCGCTGTGAGGCAGCAGTGCTAACCACTGAGCCACCATGCTGCCCCGAATTATTTCAGATTTTCAGCACCTGCAAGATTTTGCTTTTGTATTCTGGATAGTTTGGAAAAACTGGGGCAATTCTCCTTCAAGATGAGAAGATTACAAGGAGTTTTGACAAAAGTGTTTGAAATCATCAGGAGTCTGAATAGAGTAGAAAGGGAGAAACTGTAGTCAGTGGTGGAAGGATTGAGAATCAGATTTAAAGTGATTGACAAAATGAGCAACAGCAGCAGGAGGAAACACACTTTTACACAGTAAGTATTACATAGAAATATAGGAAACAGGAGCACGAGTAGGCCTTTCAACCCTTTGAGCCTGCTATACCATTCAATGCATCATGGCTGATCATCAACTCACCTTGTTTCCACTTTTTCCCCATATCTTATGATTCATTTAGCCCTAAGAACTATATCTAACCTTTTCTTGAAAAAAAAATCAATGAATTGACTTCAACACCTTTCTGTGGTTGACACTTCTACAGGCTCATCATCAGTCATTGGATAAAGATTTTTCTCTTCACCTCAATCCTAAATGAGACAACGTATTCTTAAACTGCATGAATGGTTTGGCAGTTAAGCATCTGGAATGCAACACACGAAAGAGCAGTGGAGGCAGATTCACATATGGCATAAAACAGAATTGGACTAGTATCAAAAAAAAAAATTAGGCTAAAAGCAAAAGTGGGGAGTGGGACTAGGTGAGTTATAGAGTCATAGAGTCTACTCTTGTAGACAGCCAGCAGAGACACAATATATCAAGTGGCCTCCAATTGTGCCATAACCAATTTATACTTCTCTGAGAAAGATAAAGTGCAACATTTCCTAACAATACCTTGTCTGTATTGTAAGAGCAAAGTTTTTTGAAATAAAAAATTCACCTCTCAAAGACCTTAATGATTGATAAGGGAACCTAAATCTGGCACTACTGTTAAGCCAGTCATTTCTCTGTGATGAAAGTTGTTATAAAATTTGTGGAGAAGGAGCATTTCTGCAGTTTGCTATTCAGCATCAGGGAACTTTTGGAATAAGAAACAGAGAGGTACTACTGAAGTTTCTACTCTTGAAAAAGGGTCAGGGCACATGAAATAGTCTATAAGACCATAGGGTATAGGAGCAGAATTAGGCCATTCAGCCCATTGAGTCTGTTCTACCATTGAATCATGGCTTACACGTTCCTCAAAGCCATTCTTCTGCCTTCTCCCTGTAATCCTTGATCCCCTTACTAATCAAGAACTTTTCTATTTCTGTCTTAAATACCTATACAATACTCAATGACATAGCCTCTACAGCCTTCTGCAGGAAGGACTTCCACAAATTCACCACCCTTTGACTGAAGAAATTCCTTTTTATCTCAGTTCTAAAGGGTCGACTTGAGGCTGTGCACTCGGGTCCTAGTCTCTCCTACTCATGGAATGCCCACTCTATCCAGGCTTTTCAGTACTCTGTAGATTTCACTGAGATATTCCACAGAACACGTCCTTCTTAACTCCAACAAAAGTAGGGATTCTGGTTTGCGATCAGTAATCTGCTGATTTTTAGGTGGTTCTAATCACCCCCAGATCCCTGGTTCTGACACTGGACCTAATTTAAGAATGTGAAGTGAAGAAGGCGGTAGGCAGGTGTTTCAGGGCAAAGAGTCTCTGCGTTTATTGAATGCAAAGGTGAGTAAATCACAACAATAAAAAGGCAGAAGTAATAAACAGGGAAATAAAACAAAGGTGAATAAAATACAAGAGTTAAAAAGGCAAATTCAAAACAGTGAAACTGACACTGTCAGTTATTAACTTAACACAGGCTAATTACTATTAGAAACTAAACATTAGTTTCAAGCATAGACATTTTAATCAGACTTCCCAACTTCGGAGTTCCCTGCACTGTCAACAACCCACTTTCCCCTCACTGCTGGCTGGGTTGGATACTTTGGGTCTCAAGGAAATAAACTCACCACTGGGGATAAACATGATTTTGAAATACAGCTGGCTGTTCCCACTTGCCGTAGCCGGTGTTTCACTGAAGACTTCGGACGATGTTCAGTCTGGTTTGAGAACTTAGGTTTTCTTACTCTGTGGTGGTTTATGAGCCGGTTTTCAGCTCAGGATGTGTCTGAGGCCTTGTCAGTCAGGTCGGTGGTTTTCGGGGGTCATCGGTCGTCAAATCTGCTGGTCGTGGTTGGTTGCCGTTTGTTCCCCAGGTATGGAACTGCTCTGTGTCAGTAGGGTTTCAGGGAGATAGCTGTGCAGATAGTTCTCGGGAAGAGTAACTGTCTGGGATCCCTCTTCTGTTAGTAGCTGCAGGGATGGCTCTCTCTCCCTCTCTCTCCCAGATCAGGACCAGCAATTATACAGACTGTGTGCTCCATTATCACCTCACAAATCTGTGCTATCCATTGTGTTTCAGTTGTCCCCTTTTAGGTGAATTGGCTTCCTGATAGTTTAAAGTAGGTCTAAATGTGTTTTGATTTAAGTGGAATGTTCAGTGTTTCTTAGAATGAATACTAATTGAAGTTGAATGCCTTGGTACCTCTGAAGAGCCCAAGATGTCTGAAGTTGTTGTCGAGAGATAGTAGGAACTGCAGATGCTGGAGAATTTGAGATAACAAGGTGTAGAGCTGGATGAACACAGCAGGCCAAGCAGCATCAGAGGTGCAGGAAAGCTGACGTTTCGGGCCTAGACCCTTCTTCAGAAATGGGGGAGGGGAAGGGGGTTCTGAAATAAATAGGGAGAGAGGGGGAGGCGGATAGAAGATGGATAAAGGAGAAGATAGGTGGAGAGGAATTGCAGTGGGACAGAGATCCACTGAGGTCTTTCCGGAGGGAGGAGGGTAACTTCTTCAAGGTAGGCATCCTTAGAAGAGGCTTCGCAGTGGGGTTGAAATTGTTTCAGAGATAGTAGTGGATGTCTCTCCCACCGCAACTCCTCTTCAACCACCACCCCCCCATCCATCCTCTATCCGCCTCCCCCTCCTTCCCCACCTACCTCAGAATCCCCTTCCCCTCCCCCACCTCCGAAGAAGGGTCCAGTTAGGTCTGGTTCATTGTTCCTTTAGGGCTGAGGCGTGACTAGGATTTCTGACTGAACTATGGTTCCAGATAGCTATCCCTGTGATTGTGTATTCCAGAGCACTGCCCAGCTGCCTTTCTTTTTGTTTTAAAAGTTCTATTAAAAATCCAGGGTTTTGGTCCAGTATTCTAAATGACTGAGATTTTTGCTCACTCCTACACAAATACAAACCCAGAGTCTGCAACCACTCCTCAAATGACAAGCCCTTCACTCCCAAGATCATTCTTGCATACCTCCTCTGGACATCCTCTAAGGCCAGTACATCCTTCCTTAGAGATAACACAGTGTGGATCTGGAGGAGACCAGCAGGCCAGGCAGCATCAAAGGAGCAGGAATGTTTCGGGTCAGGACTCTTCTTCAGAAATGGGGGAGGGGAAGGGAGCTCTGAAATAAATAGAGAGAGCAGGAGTAGGGCTGGGGATTTTGGCCTAAATGTGGACTTTACCAGTTTCAAAATCTCCCCATCCCCGGCCTCATCCCATGAGCAAACCTCCCTGTCATCCCTGCCTCCTTGACCTGACAACGCATCCATCTTCTCTCTCACCTAGCCGCTCCTCCTACCTCACTGGCCAATCCTCACCACTCCCTACCTGCACTCAACTATCACCATCCCACCTACCTTCCCCAGCCCCACCCCTCCTCTCTCTATTTATGCCTGGCCTGCTGTGTTGCTCCAGCTCCACACTGTGTTATCTCTGACTCCAACATCGGCAGTTCTTACTATCTCTGAGTGACATCCGTCCTTAGATATGTGCCAAAAACTGCTCACAATATTCCAAAGAGATAATAAAAACTGCTGATGCTGGAGTCAGAGATAACACGGTGTGGAGCTGGAGGAACACAGCAGTCCAGGCAGCATCAGAGGAGCAGAAAAGTTGACATTTCGGGTCTTTCTGAAGAAGGGTCCCGACCTGAAACATCAACTTTCCTGCTTCTCTGATGCTGCCTGGCCTGCTGTGTTCCTCCAGCTCCACACAACATTCCAAATGCGGTCTGACCAGAGCCTTATACAGTTTCAGCAGTACATCCCTGGTCTTCTATTCTTGCCTTCTCGAAATAAATGTTATCATTGTATTTGCCTTCCAAACTGCCAACTGAACCTTTATATTAACCCTAAGGATCCTAAATAAGAACTCCTAAGTTCCTTTCTGCTTCAGATTTCTGAAACCTTAACTATTTAGAAAATAGTCCACATTTCTATTCTTCCTACCGTAGTACACACTTTCTCATGTTGTATTCCATCTGCCACTTGTTTGTCCACTGTCCTCGCTTGTCCAAGTCATTCTGCAACCTAAATAAAAACTGAAAGAACTGCGGATGCTGTAAATCAGGAACAAAAACAGAAGTTGCTAGAAAAGCTCAGCAGGTCTGGCAACATCTGTGAAGAAAAAAATCAGAGTCAACGTTTCGAGTCTGGTGCCCTTCCTCAGAGCTGACGGTTGCTGGGAAAATGTCAGTTTATACGCAGAAAATAGGGAGGGGGATGAGGTAGGGAGTAAACGATAGGATAGAGCCTGAAGGGAGAGAAGAGCAGTTGGATAGACGAATGAGTTGATAACGATCTAGCTAGGAGGGTGAATAGCTGTTCATGGGGACTGTTAATGACTAACGATAGGTAGTGTGTTCCACCACTCCGCAGTTCCACTTCATTCTCTGGCTCATTTGTCGTGCTAACAAGAAACTTTTTCTTTACCTTTCAGGCATCAAGACCCACAAAACGCAACAACTCAGAGATACCCTTGATCATCTAGAACCTTCCTCCCCTCCCCTTCCTTCTGATTCCATTCCCTCTCCCAACCTCACCTCCTGTCGGGTATTCACCATCACTCCTAACCTTCCGCTCTCTGATGCTAAACATTCTGTACTCAGCAAAGTTCTCAGCTTTATTCCTCTGCGACCCCCCTCAATGAATTTCAGGCACGACATGACGTTGAACTCTTCTTCCGCCATCTTCGCCTCCATGCTCATTTCTTTGATCAAGAGTCCTCTCCCCGTCCCACAAACCCCTTCGCCCACTTACCACACTCTCCCTCCACCTGGACCCCTCCCTCTGGCCTTTTACCTGCACTCAATCTGTTCATTGAGAACTGTCAATGTGATATTTGTTGCCTCAATTTCCATGACCCCCTTCATCAAATCCAACCTATCTCTCTCTGAATTGACTGTACTCCGTGCATTTAGCTCAAACCCTGATTTTGTTTTTAAGCCTGCTGATAAGGGTGGTGCTGGTGTACATAAGGACATAAGAACATAAGAACTAGGAGCAGGAGTAGGCCGTCCGGCCCTTCGAGCCTGCTCCGCCATTCAATAAGATCATGGCTGATCTTTTCGTGGACTCAGATCCACTTACCCGCGTTCTCATCGTATCCCTTAATTCCTTTATTGTTCAAAAAAAATCTACCTTATCTTTAAAAACGTTTACTGAAGTAGCGTCAACTACTTCACTGGGCAAGAAATTCCATAGATTAACAACCCTCTGGGTGAAGAAGTTCCTTCTCAATTCAGTCCTAAATCTGCTCCCTTTAATCTTGAGGCTATGCCCTCTTGTCCTAGCTTCACCTGCCAGTGGAAACATCCTCTCTACTTCTTTCTTATCTATTCCCTTCATAATTTTATATGTTTCTATAAGATCCCCCCTCAATCTTCTGAATTCCAATGAATATAATCCCAATCTACTCAGTCTCTCCTCATAAGCCAACCCCCTCAACTCCGGAATTAACCTAGTGAACCTCCTTTGCACCCCCTCCAGTGCCAGTACATCCTTTCTCAAGTAAGGAAACCAAAACTGCACACAGTACTCCAGCTGTGGCCTCACCAGCACCTTGTACAGCTGCAACATAACCTCTCTGCTTTTAATCTCAATCCCTTTAGCAATGAAGGACAAAATTCCATTTGCCTTCCTAATTGCTTGTTGTACCTGCAGACCTACCTTCTGTGATTCATGCACAAGGACACACAGGTCCCTCTGCATAGCAGCATGCTGCAACTTTTTACCATTCAAGTAATAATCCGATATACTGTTACTCCTACCAAAATGAATGACTTCACATTTATTTACATTGTATTCCATCTGCCAGACCTTTGCCCACTCACTCAATGTATCTATGTTCCTCTGCAAAGCTTCACAGTCCTCTGCACACTTTGCTCTGCCACTCATCTTAGTGCCATCTGCAAACTTTGACACCCTACACGTGGTCCCCAACTCCAAATCATCTATATAGATTGTAAATAATTGCGGTCCCGACACCGATCCCTGAGGCACACCACTAGTCACTGACTGCCAGCTAGAATAGCACTCATTTATCCCCACTCTTTGCTTCCTGTTAGTCAACCAATCCTCTATCCATGCTAATACTTTACCCTTAATGCCATGCATCCTTATCTTATGCAGTAGCCTCTTGTGTGGCACCTTGTCGAAGGCCTTTTGGAAATCTAGGTACACCACATCCACTGGGTCCCCATTGTCCACCTTGCTCGTAATGTCTTCATAGAATTCCAAAAGATTTGTCAAGCATGACCTGCCCTTCATGAACCCATGCTGCATCTGCCCAACTGGACAATTTCTATCAAGATGCCTTGCTATTTCTTCCTTGATAATAGACTCAAGCATCTGTCCCACTACAGAGGTTAAGCTAACCAGTCTATAATTCCCCATCTTTTGTCTACTTCCCTTTTTAAACAGTGACATCACATTTGCTGTTTTCCAATCTGCTGGGACTGCCCCAGAGTCCAGCGAATTTTGGAAAATTACCACCAGTGCACCTGCTATTTCTCCCACCATCTCTTTTAGTACCCTGGGATGCATTCCATCAGGGCCAGGAGACTTATCAATCTTTAGCTCCATTAGCTTGCCCAACACTACCTCTTCCATAATAATGATTGTGTACTGACCTCTACATTGCAGAAACTGAGCACCAGCTCTCAGATACCTCCTCCTATCTGCCCATGCACCATGATGCATCAGGCCATTGTATCTACTACGGTAACTGATCTAATTTCATCTGGTGACGTCCCCCCACTGCTTCCAACCTGATAGGCCCCCAACTCCATACAGCTCGCTTCTACATCCTTCCAAAAATCCACAAACAGGACTATCCAGGCAGACGCATTGTTTCAGCCTGCTCCTGCCCCACAGAACTCATCTCTTCCTACCTTGACTCAGTCTTCTCTCCCCGGTCCAAACCCTGCCCACTTATATCCGTGATTCCTCTGATGATTTACACCAGTTTCAAAACTTCCAGTTTGCAGTTCCAGCCACCTCCTCTTTACCATGGGCATGCAATCCCTTCACACGTCCATTCCCCAACAGGAGGATCTCAGGGCTCTCCGCTGCTTCCTGGAGCAAAGACCTGAACCATTCCCACCCACCACCACCCTCCTCCACTTGGCCAAGTTCGTCCTCACCCTCAACTACTTCTTTTTTAACTCCTCTCATTCCTTTCTGTTCAGAGGGGTGGCCATGGGTACCTGCATGGGTCCCTGTTACGCTTGTCTCTTCGTGGGGTATGTGGAACATTCCTTGTTCCAGTCCTATTCTGGCCCCGACCCACAACTCTTTCTCCGATATATTCTTGATATCATCGGTGCTGCTTCCCTCTCTCATCCAGAATTGGAAAAGTTCATTGATTTCACTTCCAATTTCCACCCTGCCTTCACTTTCACCTGGTGTATCTCTGACTCCTCCCTTCCCTTCCTCGACATCTCTGTTTCCATTTTTGGGGATAGACTGCCTACCGATATCCACTATAAACCCAATGACTCCCACAGCTACTTGGACTATACATCCTCACACCCCACTTCCTGTAAAGACTCCATCCCATTCTCTCAGTTCCTCCATCTACTTCGTATATGTTCAGACGAGGCCAACTTCAACAAGGGAGCTTCGAAATGTCCACCTTCTTCCTCAACTGAGGATTCCCCAGCACCATTGTCGGCAGGGCCCTCAACCAGGTCCGACCCATCTCCCACACTTCCGCACTCACCCCTTCTCTTCCCTCCCGCAACAGCGATAGGGTTCCCTTTGTCCTTACCTACCATCTCACCAGCATCCACATCCAGAAAATCAACAGATGCCATTTCCGCCACCTCCAGCAAGATGTCACCACCAGACACATATTCCCCTCCCCTCCCTTGTCCGCCTTCCGCAGGGACTGTTTCCTCTGGGACACCCTGGTCCACTCTTCTGGCACCCCCAATACCTCCCCACAGCCCCACTGCACCTTCCCCTGTAACTGGCGAAGGTGCAACACCTGCCCATTTACCACCTCCCTCCCCAGTATCCAAGGCCCCAGACATACGCTCCAGGTGAAGCAACACTTCACGTGCACTTCCTAGAATCTAGTCTACTGCATTCGCTGCTCACAATGTGGTCTCCTCTACTTCGGGGAAACGAAGCGTAGACTGAGTGACTGGCTTTGCAGACACCTACGTTCTGCTCGCAAAAAAGACCCTGAGCTACCTGTTGCCTGCCACTTTTACACACCACCCTGTTCCCTGGCCAACATCTTTGTCTCTGGTTTGCTGCAGTGTTCCAGAGAAGTTCAATGCAATTTTCTGCTTGGGGACCCTGCAGCCCTCCGGACTCAATATCGAGTACAATAATTTTAAGGCCTAAAGTCTCCCATATCCTAGCCCCCTACCCCACACACCAGGCCTTGTTATCACATAGTCTGCCATTACACACTACCTATTGTTAGTCACTAACAGTCCCTATTAACAACTATTCACCGTCTGAGCCAGATCATTATCAACTCCTTTGTCTATCCAAATGCTCTTCTCTGTCTTTGGGCTCTATTTTATCATTTACTCCCTACCCCATCCCCCTCCCTAT
>NC_063333.1:25310793-25338056 GCF_021869965.1 Rhincodon typus
ATGGGGGCAGGTGTAGCACTTCCTGCGGTTGCAGGGAAACGTGCCGGGTGTGGTGGGGCTGCAGGGGAGTGTGGAGCGGATAAGGGAGTCACAGAGAGAGTGGTCTCTCCGGAAAGCAGATAGGGGTGGGGAGGGAAAGATGTCTTTGGTGGTGGGGTCGGATTGCAGATGGCGGAAGTGTCGGAGGATGATGCATTGGATCTGGAGGTTGGTGGGGTGGTACATGAGGACGAGGGGGATTCTTTTTTAGTTCTTATTGTGGGGACGGGGTGTGAGGGATGAGTTGCGGGAAATGTGGGAGACACGGTTGAAGGCGTTCTCAACCACTGAAGGGGGGGAGTTGCGGTCCTTGAAAAATGAGGACAACTGAGATGTATGGGAGTGGAATGCCTCATCCTGGGAGCAGATGCGGCGGAGGCGAAGGAATTGGGAATAGGGGATGCATTTTTGCAGGAAGGTGGGTGGGAGGAGGTGTATTCTAGGTAGCTGTGGGAGTCGGTGGGCTTGAAATGGATATCGGTTTCTAGGTGGTTGCCCGAGATGGAGACAGAGAGGTCTGGGAAGGAGAGAGACGTATTAGAGATGGTCCAGGTGAACTTAAGGGAGGCTCGGGGACCGGTTTGCAAAACACCTACGCTCGGTCCGCAATAAACAACTGCACCTCCCAGTCGCGAACCATTTCAACTCCCCCTCCCATTCCTCAGACGACATGTCCATCCTGGGCCCGATGCCACCTGAAGGTTGCAGGAACAGCAACTCATATTCCGCTCGGGAACCCTGCAGCCCAATGGTATCAATGTGGATTTCACAAGCTTCAAAATCTCCCCTCCCCCTACTGCATCCCAAAACCAGCCCAGCTCGTCCCCGCCTCCCTAACCTGTTCTTCCTCCCACCTATCCCCTCCTCCCACCTCAAGCCGCACCCCCACCTCCTACCTACTAACCTCATCCCGCCCCCTTGACCTGTCCGTCCTCCCTGGACTGACCTATCCCCTCCCTAACTCCCCACCTACACTCACCTTTACTGGCTCCATCCCTGCCTCTTCAACCTGTCTGTTTCCTCTCCACCTATCCTCTCCTCTATCCATCTTCTATGTGCCTCCCCCTCTCTCCCTATTTATTTCAGAACCCCCTTCCCCTCCCCCATTTCTGATGAAGGGTCTCGGCCCGAAATGTCAGCCTTTCTGCTCCTATGATGCTGCTTGGCCTGCTGTGTTCATCCAGCTCTGCACCTTGTTGTCTCGGATTCTCCAGCATCTGCAGTTCCTACTACCTCTGTGCAGTAGATTGTTTACTTTTGAAATTGGAGCTGAGCCGCATTGTTAGCATGTTTAGAGTGTTTGCACTGTGTACTTTATTTGATTAAATTTATTAAGGACTATGCAAGAAGTGATACATTGCTGTTACTGCAATGATGATGATTGCACTTCAAAGCTTGGGCATTTTATCTAAATTAAAGCCCTGATCTTGCTATTGTTTCCCAAACACTTTTGAAGTTTAACTCAAGCACATTTATTCTTGTATTATTGTACTCTAAACAATGGCATGATTAAACTCCAAAGCAGAAATCCTGATTCCTTAGAAAAGGATTGCTGTCATGATAAAGCACCAAATGCATGCATATTCTTTTAGTCAATAACTATAACAGATTTGCTTTCTTCCAGCAATGAAAAATAATGATTTTTAGATCCATATTTGTTACTCATGCAACAAAGAAATTGCTTTGATCTGCATACCCAAATGTATTTGCTTTTAGATCTCAATGGAAGAGTTACTTCTATGTCAGTAATTGGAAGGTGCAGCATTCCTGTCTAAATTTGGACACATTCTATACTGGTGAGCACATACTGAATGTGCCAACATTCACATGCACTAAAGTGAAAGAAAAGGTCTTTGTGTTGTTTCACAGATTAAGAAGCTTTTTACTTACTTTTGTGTGTGGGTCCTCAGTTATTTACAAACCCAAATGCACATTCTGTCAGGCAGGTTAGGGGTGTTGAAGGGGCATGAAAAAATTGACTGATCCTGATTTTTCTTTCACTGGCCACAATTTCTTTAGGAGCAAGACAAAACATAGGAACAGGATTAGGTCATTTTGCCATTGCAGCTTGTTCTGCCGTTCAGTTCACCTGCCATGGTTTCATATACCTTAATGTTCATAACTATTAACTGAGCTGGCATCTAATACCTTTTGTGGCAGAGATTTCCACCGTTTGTGTGAAGAAATGTTTCTTAAATTTCCTAATAGCCTGGCTCAAATTTTTTAAAGTTGTGTTTCTATGTCCCATTCCTCCCCAGATACCTGATTTCTAACTCTCCTCCACCAGAAGCAGAGAAGATTTCCTGCCATTGTTGCAAACGTTGCGGAGGGTGCAAACTTTGTAAAAAAGAAATTAATTTTGCAGGGAGCAATAGAAGGATTCACGCAATAAGGTTTCACTTTTTAAGACAAATTTTCATTTATTCATGAAACATGGGCATCGCTAGTTAGGCCAGCATTTATCACCCATCCCTAATTGCCAAGAGGGCAGCTAAGAGCCAACCACATTGTTGTGTGTCTGGTGTCACATGCAGGCCAGAGCAGGTAAGGATGGCATTTTCCTTTCCTAAAGGACATTAGTGAACCAAATGGGTTTTTCTGACAATAGACGACAGTTTTCATGGCCATCAGTAGACTTTTAATTCCAGACACATGGCCAATCTGTGAGTATCCAGTGATCCTGTAGCCATTTTAAGTCAGTATTATGGTGTTTTTAAAAAAAAATCTTTCAGTGTATGATAATCCCAAGCATTAAATCAGCCAATGGAATTCAAACATCAGTTGTTTGTATTTTATATACTTGTGATAACACTTACATTTTTAATCCGGCTGTGAGTTGAATTTCTCCTCCGCTTGGCTTGCATTGAAACATGCTGAACCTCCATCCTTGAACAAACATGTGTTGGCAACAGTTTCTCATTGACTGTTGTTGTCAATAGCATCAGTAGTTTCACCTAAACACAACTATTCTTTTTCTACTGATCTGGCCATTTTTAGCAGGCTTTTGTTTTCTGTTCATTGACTTCTCTAATGAGTTCCAAATGAGAGCTATTTGAGATCATTGAGAATATTAATGATCCAAATATTTAAATATTGCTGGGCTTTACTAGGTACATTCATTCTTGAAAAGAGAATGATTTTCTGTTGTGATCTTATTTTTCTCTTTTAAGATGAACAACATGTTTTCTATCCTGTATACTTTATCAGATAGATAGCTCCACTTTTGCAACATTGCCTGTCTCTGCCATACCTCAATTCATCTGCAAATGAAAGTCTCCATCATACCTCTGCTACCTCAACACTAAATAATTCCAATGCTCATCAGTACATCTCCACTTCCATCTCTCTGTAATCTGGAGCTCAACCAAAACCCTACTGCCCTTATCCTGGCCTGCATCAAGTTCCATCAACCCATCACCCTTGATCTTGCTGACCTGTGTTGGTTCCCGGTTCATCAGTGCCTTGATTTTAAAATTTGTATCCTGGTGTTCAAATCCTTCTAATGCCTTCCATTTCACAATTTTTGTAACATCCTCTGACTCTAAAACCTCTTCATTCCTCTCAGATACCTGATTCTATCTCTCCTTCATTAGCTTGCATGTCTTCACCTTCCTGGCCTCTTAAATGTGGACTTTTTTTATCGCTAAACTCTCTGCCTTTTTACTTCTCCTATGATCCTCAGAATCAACTTGTTTGATCAAATGTTCAGTCATCTCCCTTCAAATCTGACCTCATTTAGCCCACTCTCAAATTTTGTCTGATGCCATTCCTGTGAAGTGTCTTGGGAAATTTACTTCATTGACGACTTTATAAATTCAAGTTGTTGTTTATAATGCATAGATGCATTAATCAGGTCTTGATGTAGTGACATCTATTTAACCCAGAACATTTGAAGGCCAAAGTGCAGAAATATTCCATGTTAACAATAGTTGAACATGGGGTCAGTCAGCCCTTAGAGAATCGGGCATTGCAATTTCTCATGTTCATGAATTTTTCTGTTAAAGTAGTGCAAATTATTTAAAAGGGATAAACAACTAGTCCAGATTGTGTAGGACGGGAAAGATGGAAATGGTTTGTGTTTGAGAAGCCCCTTAGGCCCCTTATCCCCTGAGCCCATTGGACCTACTCTCCCTGTTCTCATGCATTTTAAAATAGCTACATAACTTTTGCTGTACAGTTTTCTCAATCATATTCACTTGCTATGGATCTGTATTCTTCTGTGGTGTAATTCCACAGTTAGGTTTTTGGAACATATTGGAAGAGCAGCAGAGAACAATGACATTCCATTAATACAGACATCGTTAGCACTCTAAAAAATGACTGTGCAGATTAACACAGTAATCCTGAGGTTGTGGCCTGTCATGATTCTGCTTTGTGCAACTTTAGACTGCACAGTGGACCCCATTTCTTTGTAGGGCTAGTAAGCACTGAAATAAGCAAGAATTTCAAGATTTGCACTCCATAACAAGATATTAAATGCCTTGAACTTGACATAATTTTTTAATCAAATGTAATCGGGTCTTTTACTCATTTTGTGATTGATGGCCCTAAAAACATAATTTTATAATTGCAGAATGCTGCTGTATAAGTGAATTAGTAGATTCATTAAGCTATGATGTAAAATATATTTTTAAATGTGTTCTTCAGGGTATCTTACCTTTTACCTTCATCCTCTGTGCATGCCCCAATCTTTAATTTGGCCTATGCAAAATGTTTATTTGCTTTTATTTCAGTACTTTTTGGATCCTGTCTGGGTGTCTGTTAAAATCTTTTAATGTCCTTGGCTTGTTGGACAGCCTGACAATAGCCCCAGCTCCACATAGTGTATCCTCAGTAAACGATATCGTGCGATAGTACTGCCAGTGATTGCAGTGATAGAGGTGAAATTCTCAGCTAAAGAGATAATCAGTTGATTCTGCTATGTGAATGCGGGGAGTGAGGAGGTAAAGAATGAATGAAGTTAAGTTGTTGCATTATTTGAATTTCTGTCACTTCCCTTTTCCCGTATTGTCCTTTTTAATGTAATATACCATTTTTAATTTAAAACCTTTCCTAATCTTTCAAATTGCTTCTTGGCCAAAGTACTGAAATTGGTATATTCTTTTCCATGCCACCCACAATCAGAGTCTCAGACCATGTATTGATTTACCCTCTTGACTTATAGAAAGTATTCTTGTTGGTCCCAAACTAAATATAGTAATGGTAAGAGTTCAAACTAATGGAAAAAATGTGACCCTTAGTTGTCATCTGCTTGCAAACTATTCATTTGTTAACGGCTGAAGCAAATTATTCTAATGAAACCATCATAGATAAGGAAGATTCCATACAACAGAAGTTAGAATTGTTTCTACATGAGAGAAACCAAGAGCTTACAAGGTCACTATCTTAATAGAAAAGGAAAATGGTAGAATCTATTATGAAGGGTGTGATATACTTAAAAATAATGGTAGGATTGGGCAGGTTAATATGAATTTATGAAAGGGAAATCATATTTCACAAATCTGCTGGAGGTTTTTGAGGAGGCAACTAGCAGAATAGATTATAGAGAACTAGTGGCAGTGATTACTTGAATTTTCAGAAGGTTTCAACAAATTGGCCTACAAAAGGGTTGTAAATGAAAATTAGAGCACATGACATGGTATTATCATACTGCCATGGATTGAGAATTGGCTATTGACAGTAAATAAAAGGGGTTCATTTTCAGGTTACCAGGCTGTGGCATGTGAAATATTGCAAGGAACAGTTCTCGGGTCTGTTCACAACATTTATTTATGGTTTGGATGTTTGGACCAAATATAATACAAATATAATTAATAATACAATATAATATTTCTGAGTTTTCTGATGACACAAAATTCAGTGCATTTTGAGTTGTGAGGAGGGTGCAAAAAGGCTTCAAGGGAAGTTAGACATAGCAGGGCAAGAACATAGAATCATAGAATCCCTATATTGTGGAAGGAGGCTATTCGGACCCATCGAGTCCACACTGACTCTCCGAAGAGCATCCCACTCAGACACACCCCCATCCCTATAATCCTGCATTTCCCTTGTTAATCCACCTAACCTGCACATTCCTGGACACTGTGGGACAATTTAACATGGCCAATCCCCTTAACCTGCACATCTTTGGAATGTGGGAGGAAACCGGAGCACTTGGAGGAAACCCACGCAGACATGGGAGAATGTGCAAACTCCACACAGTCACCTGAGGAAATCGAACCTGGCTCCGTGGCTCTGTGAGGCAGCAGTGCTAACCACTGAGACATATAATATGGAAAACTATGATCTATTTTAGTAGGAAAAGAATAAATACATTATGTGACAAGAGAATGGAAAGTATTGATGTCCAGTGGGACCTCAGTGTCCTTGTTCATAGGTCACTGAAAGGTAGCATGCAAGTGCATGATGCAATTGGGAAGACAAATTGTGTGTTTGCCTTTATTGAAAGAGGATTTGAATACGGGAGTAAATATGTCTTGGTCCAATTGTATACAGCCTTGGTGAGACCACAACTGGAACATTGTGTACCTAATAAAGGATATTCTGTGATAGATGATGTGCAACCAACATTTTCAGATTGATTTCTAGGATGGTGGGATTATCTTTTGAGGGGGGAACTGAGAGGCCTGGGACAGAATTCTTTATGTTGGGTTGCTGAATTGGATTACAGGAAATATAGCCTCAACACTGCAATTGGTTAAAAGAATTTGCAACTTTGTTCACCTAGAGAAGTGGTGAGCGTGTGGAATTCTTTGCTACATAAAGCAGTTAGGGCTAAAATGTTGAATGCTTTCAAGAAGGAGTTAGAAATAGTCTTTAGGGCTAAAGGGATCAAAGATTATAGGGAGAAAGTGGGGACAGGGTCCTAAACTGGGTGATCAGCCATGATAATATTGAATGGTGAATCAAGTTGGAAGGGCCGAATGGCCTACTCCTGTTCCAGTTTTTTGTGTTTCTATGTTTAATGCTTTTAGCTGACCAAAGATCACTTTCAAGTCAGCGTGAAAGCATTTTCTTTGACTTAGCTCATTTCAGCCCCTTTGACTAAAAGGTACAACTTTTCTGAATGAGTCGAATACCTGTATTGTTGCAGATTTGTGCAATATTCCTTAGTTAATCATGTCATTAATAGTGATTCAGCTTAGAATCTGTGTGTATGTACAGGTTGTAATATCAAGTCATTGTATAGGTCCTCAAAAATGAAGGTGACAATCAATTTTGAAAACTAATTTTACAAGCATGCAAGCACTGTTCATGACTATTTATGAGTCATTGTTGAATTAAGTGCACGTTTAAATGACAAGTACTGTAATGATAGGCTTACTTACATCAGAAAATAGTGAAACAGATAGTTCTAAATTCATTATTTTGTGGTGGATTTAACAGAAACTTTGCAAATTATTTTAACCAACTGTGGTGCTGAGGCCACTTTTCCTGTAAATCGATCTGGTAATCTCAGTTTTCAGAATGATTGTTCAGAATACCACCATCACACTACAACAATGACTATACTTCAAATGTACCAATTTGACTATTAAGTACTTTGGGATTTACTGTGGTCATGAAGGCCCTGTATGAGTGTATGTATGTATCTCCTTTTGCCATGGTCTTAATATAGAACATAGAACAGTACAGCACAGTACAGGCCCTTCAGCCCACGATGTTGTGCCGACCTATTATCCTACTCTAAGATCAAGCTAACCTGCATACCCTTCATTTTACTATCATCCATGTGCCTATCCAAGAGTCGCTTAAATGTCCCTAATGTTTCTGACTCTACTACCGCTCCCGGCAATGCATTCCATGCACCCACCACTCTCTGTGTAAAGAAACTACCTCTGACATCTCCCCTATACCTTCTTCCAATCACCTTAAAACTATGCATCCTCATACTAGTCATTTCCGCCCTGGGAAAAAGTCTCTAGCTATCCACTCTATCTATTCCTCTCATCATCTTGTACACCTCTATCAAGTCACCTCTCATCCTTCTTTGCTCCAATGAGTAAAGTCCTAGCTCCCTGAGCCTTTCCTCTTAAGGCCTGCCCTTCAGTCCAGGCAACATCCTGGTAAATCTCCTCTGCAACTTCTCTAAAGCTTCCACATCCTTCCTATAATGAGGCAACCAGAACTGAACACAATATTCCAAATGTGGTCTAACCAGGGTTTTATAGAGCTGCAGCATAACCTTGCGGCTCTTAAACTCAATCCACCTGCCAATGAAAGCCAACACACCATACGCCTCCTCAACAACCCTATCAACTTGGGTAGCAACTTTGAGGGATCTATGGATATGGACCCCAAGATCCCTCTGTTCCTCCACACTACCAAGAATCCTGCCATTAACCCTGTATCCTGCATTCAAATTCAACCTTCCAAAATGAATCACTTCTTAGAGTTCTGTGGTATTATTTTAATGCAGTGTTTCAAATAAAACATTACTGAATTACTCTGAGCTGTGATACCAGGAAATTTTATTTAACTTTCCTTGTGGCCTTTTCAACTCCCATGTACGGTAACAAAGTCTTTTCTCTTTCTTCTATAATTGTCTGGCATTCCTCACATTGGCCTTTACATGTAGAACAAAATTGCTATCAGAGTATGTAATCTTTAGTTTTTAGACTTCTAGCTGCATTTTTTTATGTCTGACGTGTTAAGCTTTTAATATTCAATGTTAGGATTCATTCAAAGTGAATGTCATAGAATCCCTACAGTGTGGAAACAGGCCCTTTGGCCCAACAAGTCCACACTGACCCTTGGAGCATCCCACCCAGACCCATCCCCCTATAACCCACACACCCCTGAACACTACAGGCAATTTAGCATGGCCAATCCACCTAGCCTGCACATCTTTGGACTGTGGGAGGAAACTGGAGCACCCAGAGGAAACCCACACAGACATGTGGAGAATGTGCAAACTCCACATAGACAGTTGCCCAAGGCTGGAATTGAACCTGGGTCCCTAACACTGTGAGGCTGCAGTGCTAACTACTGAGCCACCATGCCGCCCCTTGTACTACATCCAAGATGTCATCTTGGATGTAGTACAAGAAGTCGATCAGTGCCCTTGGAATAGAATTTTTTTTGAGTTCTTGCTTTCAGAAGAGGAAGTCAAATGATTGAAACTAAGTACCACAGCAGGAGAAAAATCCATTATGTAGTGCATTAAATCATAAGGAAATAAACACAAGCCTGCCTGCCATTGAGCGAGAAGAGAATGCAAAATAGTTTAATAGCTCTTATCTGGATGCTTCCCAGATATTTGTCACAGCAATAATACATTGATTTATTTTCTTCTATACTCTAAATGGAAAACAAATAAATAATTCTTCTGCCACTTAGACTTTTACCAGGAAGCTTAAAGGGTTTTAATAAATTCTGTCTCCTAAGTGTACAGAATGTGTATGTTCTTTTTTGTTATACAGTTGATGAAATGTGAGAGACTAAACCAGAAAGTAAATCTGTAACTATTCTTTTGGTATTGCTGAATCAGGTTGCGCTGCTGGACAGTTCCAGTAAAAATGCATTGACATTTGTTGACAAAAAAAAATGTTTTGGTTGTTTGTAATTAATATCTTACCACAAACAGAATTATTTAGTCCATCAGGACAGGGGTAGGAGGATTGCTGCTTAATTTTTAAAAATTGAAACAAATGTTATAGACTGTCTATCTTTAATCTTGCAGCAAGTAAGGCAAAACAGATGAATTGGAGTTAATATGAGATATTATGCTGAGTATTATAAATCTGTTTTGGAAATGTGAAATTCTGGCAGTCCTGAATTTGAAACCTAGAACCGAGCACTGGCTTGGCAGTAAATTCTAATGACAGATTAACTAGTTGAGTCTGAAGCATGGATAGATGAGAGCTTTGCTGGATTATGTCATTGATTGTACACTTTAGAATTTATTTGGTCTACACATAATCAGATTAATTTGAATTGTAACAAATTAGAACCTACTTGCTGTAAATACGTAATAATAAAAATTGTACTAAGCTCTGAGGTGGGACAGAAGTATAAAGTGATAAAATAGCTCATTTGTGCAGACATCAGATAATGATACATGTCAGAATATAGAACATATCTTTGTGTTACTGGACGAGTAATCCAGAGAATTGGATCAAGCTTCCCAACAGCAATGTTTTAAAAATTCTAACTATAAAGAAAAAGCTAGAGCTTTTTTTTAGAACTTAAAGCCTATAATTAATAAGCTGTTCTAGGGAAGGACATCTAGGCTCTCTTCTTAATTGTTTCATCCATGGTCACTATAACTCCACAGTTGATAGATTGTCTGTCAGCTGTGGAATCTGTTTATTCTGTATGGTTTTCAAGTCTAATTACTTCTGTACAAGACTAGCAGACTTAAGTTTTAAATTCATTTGAGACACATGTGGAGGGAGACACAATAGAAAAGGATTTCACAAATTCTAAGAAGAGGCAACTTCATTGTCCTGGAAAAATAAGTCATGCCATCAGAATGGGGATGAGGGAAAAAGGTGATTATGTCACAGAATCACTGAGTCGTTACTGTGCAGATGGAGGTCGTTATAGTCCCAGCCTATTCAGTCTCTCCCTTTAGCTCATACCCTGCAACCCTGGCGACATCCTCATAAATAATTTCTGAACTCTTTCTAGTTTCACAATGTCCTTCTAATAGGAGGGAGACCAGAATTGCACACAATACTCCAAAAGTGGCCTGAACAATATCCTGTACAGCTACAACATGACCTCTCAATTCCTATACTCAATGCACTGACCAATAAAGGCAAGCATACCAAACTTCTTCAATATATCCTCATCACTAAATTGTTCATCACTGGAAACATTTTTGGAAACCTCTTCTGGACTCCCTCCAGTGCCTACTCATCCTTTCTAAATTACTGGACTTTAGCTAAGGCTAAACTTGTGTTTTACACAACCTTGTTCTCAACTGTATGTATTTATTTTGAATTTTGCAATTAAAGTTCAATTTTAGAAAGCAAACCTGAGTAGAAGTTCTTTTGATTGATAATTGCTTGAACCTGTATGAAAGTATTTGGGAGACGATAATTCAAAACTTAGTTTAATAAAAATCTTTCCAGATCGCCAATGTCAGATGATTTCTCACAAATGTACTTTCCATAAAATTAATTATTTTGAAATGCAGGCATTATAGTAATTTAGATACGCATGATGTCTTTTTTCACACTGCAATGTATCATCCAGCAATAAAATGAATAGTATTGACCAGGACATCAGGAGAGTAATGTTCACCTAGCACTTTAGATGCAAATTGTAGAATAAAAATTGGGTTGTATTGGTTGTGTATAAACAGCCAATCCAAAACTGCCAGTTTTCCGTCCGCAACCAAAGTGAAATTGACTCAATTGTATCACTCCTTCCTGTTCTTCACTTCATGCTGTGAGGTCCTTCACACCACCTGAGCCAACAGAAGGTGCAGACAGGGCCCTGGTTTAACTTCTCTTACAAAGGATCAGTTTTTCAATAATGCAATACTGTCTCTTTCACTGCATCGAATTACATGATCAGCTTCCTAGAAAGTCCAACGTTTTGACTTTGATGTAAGACTACTGCAACTATGTTACGTTCACAGTAAACATTGTGGAAGAAAGATGGAAACTTATGTATCGTACATGTATTTTGTTAGGAAATACAAATGCCCTCCTTGAGACATTGTAAGCTTCGGAACATTTTGTCATAAATAATTTAAATTTGCTGAGTCCCAGGAAGGAAGAGTGTTACTGCACAATTGCATGCTCCATCACTGTATGCAAATAAATTTGACAATATCAAGGAAATGAATGTGTCATTTTGCTGTATGAATGTTTCATATAGAAAAAAGTGAATAAATAATTTGATATTTCGGTTTTCTAAATGTTATTTTATAAATGAGTGTTAAAAATTGAATTTTATTACTTGCATTTTTACTCAGCTAAGATAATCTTGCTTGGCAGATTTCCTGAATATGGCCCTGATGAATGAATATTTAGTACTGGAAGTATTTGAACATAAAGATGAAGATATATTTTTGAGTTCATTTGAAATGCTAAATTCTACAATTGAACAATACAGAATCGCTCCCAGTTTTTATTTTCTCAGAAACAAAAACAGAAGTTGCTGGAAAAGCTCAACAGGTCTGGCAGCTTCTTTGGAGAGAAATCAGAGTTAATGTTTTGGGTCAAGTGATCCTTTGTTAGAAGTTTTCAAGAAGGGTCACTCAACCCAAAGCGTTAACTTTGATTTCTCTCCACAGGTGCTGCCAGACTTGTTGAGCTTTTCCAGCCATTTTTGTTTTAGTTTCTGATTTACAGCTTCCGCAGTTCTTTCAGGTTTTTTTTTTATTTTCTCAGATTTGGAAAGAGCTGGAAACTCTGCTAGATTTTCAGGATTATTTGTCTTGAAGGGAGAGTTAGCTCAAGTGAGGGAATATGACTAAGTGCCTTCCTGAAACCTTGAGAACATGGGAGCTGAAGTAACCATTCAAATCATGGCTGATCATGTATGTCAATGCCAATTTCTTGCAATATCCCCATATCCCCTGATGTTAGTAATGTATAGAAATTGGTTGATTTCTGTTTTATATGTTTTCAATGACTGAGCCTCTACTGCCTGCCAGGATAGAGAATTCCAAAGTTTTACTACCCTCTAGGATAAAAGTTTCATCCTCATCTCCATCTGAATGGCACCCCCTTATTCTGACACCGTGTCTCTTGGTTCTATGCCTCTCAGCAAGCTGAAACAACATGTCTAATCCTTTAAGAATTTTAAGTTTCAATGAGAACTGCTCTTATTCTTCTAAACTCTAGAGAACACAGGCCCACTCTCCTCAATCACTGCTCACAGAATGGTCCTGCCATCCTCAATCTGGTGAACCTCTGCTGCACTTCCTGTGTGGCCAGTATATACTTCCTTGGTTAAGAAAAAACCTCTACATTTGTAGCAAGGCATCTATATCCTGTTGACAAATCATCTTGTGGTATGGTTCAACACGCAATTTGCCTTTCTAATTGCTTGCTCTACCTGCAGGTTAGCTTTCAGAGACTTATGAACGAGGACACCCAGGTCATTTTGTGTATCAACACTTTTTAATCACTCTCCATTAAAAATACTCTGCACTCCTGTTCCTCTAGTTTATACTTATCTGCATTATATTTCAACTACCATGTTCTTGCCCATTTGCTTTAGCTTGATTGAATCCAGTTGAAACTTCTTTGCATTCTCCTTACAGTCACATTCAGACCAGGTTTTGTATCATCTGCAGATTTGAAAATCTCATATTTGGTCCCCACATCCAAATCACTGACATGCATTATAAACTGCTTAGGCCAAGAACTGATCCTTGCAGCCTGGTCATAGCCTGCCAACCCCAAGAATGACCCATTTATTCCTATTGTCTGTTTAATTTCCATTAACTAAACCTCAATCCATACCAGTATGCTAATCCCATTCGGTGTGGTCTAATTCTTAGAGCATTTAATTCGTTTTCATTGGCTTTACTGCCAACCATGGATAATGTAGACTTTGTTGTAAACTTTCAAAATATGTACCTCGTTCACCAATTTCCCCATATCTACTCTGCAAGTAACATCCTCAAAAAACTTCAGTAGGTTTGTTAAACAAGATTTCCCTTTATCATAAATTCACATGGCTTGGATTTTCATAGTATTTTCCCTCCTACTGACGTCAGACTGATAGGTCTGTTGTTGCCCATTTTCTTCTCTCCCTCCATTATTAAGTAATGGGATTATGTTTGCAATTTTCCAATCTTCAATTGAGTAACAATTGTTAGCAGAAATCAAAGCTATGAGAATGATTTTTTTTTTCTGTGCTTCTGTTCAATTGGATACACTTTATTACAGTCATCTTGTTATCCTCAATAAATTAAATGTTGTAATAACTATAAATTATCTGTACTTTTCATGTGAAGAAGTGTGTTCCAATGTTAATAGTTTACCTGGTTATGTACGTGTCAGGTTAAATGGGGAAATGATTTTAAAGCATGGGTGACTGTATTTCATTTCTTTTGCTAGTTTTGTTGATTCTGAAAGCATGTTAACAGTGATGTTGATGTCTGATTTCACTTATTATCATAGGTATGAATGCGGCTGTCCGTGCTGTGGTGCGTATGGGAATTTATGTTGGAGCCAAAGTCTATTTCATCCATGAGGTTTGTTTATGCTTTTTAAATCTTTTTGTGTAATTTATTTTGAGTTGCAACAAACACAAAATGTGGTGATACGTGATTACTTCATTTTTAAAGTTTTTTTTAAATAAAATGTGCAGTTGCTATCACAAAACAGTTAAACCAATTGTCAAAAGTGCCTAAAACTGTTTACATTCATGCAACCCAATGATTCAGACCTTGTAAAGAATAATGATGAGGCTATCAGCACTGAAATGCTGCTATGGAGTAAATTGGCAGCTTTGGAGTCTGCACATGCAAAGCTAGATGAGGAAATCTGAAACTAGCTGTCCAGTTTGCCCTGGTCTTCCTTAACTGCACAGTTCCATCATTGGTAACTCAGCATTTAAATCCGTGTATTTGTGTGAAGTTGCTTTGCCCTAGTTGCCGACAAAATAATGTGGAGAAAGTGAGGGTTGATGCTTTTAGGTGTAGGTGAATTTTTAATGGCACAGTAAATGTTAAGCATTGCCAAACAACCTGTCTCTTGGTGGAAACCTGAATTTTCTGTCCCAACACCACAAAACCTCACTGTGAAAAATGAAAGTAAAATTTTAAATTTACCAGCAGATTCCCAATGGTCACTGTTTTGAACCAGCTGGTTCACCTTGGGGGAAACCTGTTTATGGAGGTGGGCACCACTGACAGATCAGATTAAAAGTTCTGCCCAACTTTAAATGTCATTATTAGATGCTGCATGGTAAATAAATTATGTTGCTACTGTTCTGTGAGTGATCATAGGGCTTTCTCCTTAAAGATAAATCATGAAATTGACCAGCATTGTGTAAATGGCCACATGAATTAGAGTACTTTCTCCATGGATAAAATAAGTTTCTCATTTGAACCTAATACTTTGATTTTTATGTTGATTTAACATCGAGATTAATTGAAGCCTTTGAAAAAGCTGAACAGAAATCTGACATCTTCACTTGAAAGTCCTTTTATTTATTCTGTAAGAAATTGGTTATCTGCTCATGTGACGTCAAAAGTACCGTTGAACATGAGAGAGTTGTTTATAGATTTGTGCAAAGGAATCTCTTTGTAGTTGATTGCCTCAGTTACAAATCCTATTTGTGGATTTAGCTCATCAGGCAGTGTTTATACAGAAGAGAAAGGTCAGTGAGCTTTGACACTTTTGTGAAAAGTTAATCGGGATAAAGAATTTTTGAGCCTTATTTTGACTGCTTCCCACCACTATTTATGTAAACAAGCTGCGTTTGAATTCCCTAAATAATTTCTTGGTGATGGTATTGTAACAATGGCCTCTAGTTCGACTTGAAAACACTCTCTCAAGTGTTTACTCCTATCAAAGCTTCCCTTAATTTTAATGACCTCTGCTAGTGACATTCTCAGCCTCAAGAAATAGAGAACACCTTATTTCTGATTGGTATAATCTTGTGGTACTGCTACTATTCCTGCAAGTCATTTTTTTTTCACCTTTGACTACGTCTCCAAATTCCATTTTATAAAATGTGATGTGGAACCACACGGAGTACCCAAATGTAATCTAGCTAAATGTTAATGCAAATTTATCATGACTTCTCTGCTTCTCAATTCTATCCTTTTAGAATAAATCTTAGTAATTGATCTGCTTTTGTAAAGGCCTGCACAGTGATTTTGGTGATTTTTATTATATTGGTACTCATAGTCCGCCTTACTCCTTTACCTTATTTTAGATTCATATTTTCTAAGTAATATGTGGACTCCTTATTTTTCGTACCATAGAAAAAAACCCTCACAATTAGCAAAGCTGTAGTTATTTTGCCAACTACACATTCATTGTGCAAGTTTATTCAAATTTGATGATTTGTTGCATTCCTCCTCAGGAGTTTATTGTTTCCTCCCTTTTGGTGTCATGCACAAACTTGGAAATTGTATTTTTGGTTTCAAAACCTGAATTGCTAAAATTCCGCAGTGATCCTTGAGGTACCACATCCAACCTTTTGTCATTATGAATAGCTACCCTTTATTCCTGCTGTTTTTTTTATTGCAACATTTAAAAGGCATCTGTAAGGGTATATGAATAGGAAGGGTTTAGACGGATATGGGTCAAACGCTGGCAAATGGGACTAGATTAATTTAGGATATCTGGTCAGCATGGACAAGTTGGACTGAAGGGTCTGTTTCCATGCTGTGCAGCTCTATGACTCTATGATACCTCTTAAAAAATTAATGATATTGGTCGAGCAACAGTTTCACTTTTGATCATTATTCATGGTTGTAATTTTTGGTTTCTCGATGTTTTATTATTTTCTTTCTTTGTCGGATTCCGTTATTTTTCAGCCCATCAGCATAAAGCTGCTTGTTCCATTTTTACCTCTTCAATATGAAACTAACATTAGCTATCCAACACACCTCTGGCATTACACCTTTTTCTAGTGAATTATTAAATATCTGTAATTGTGCTTCTGCTGTCTCTACCTGAAGTTCTTCTCAAATGCAGGGCTGCCAGCCGTCTGGAGCACTTTGGGTTTCGTTCATTCATTTAATATTTCTTCTCCATTATAAGAAGATATTTACATAATTTCTTATCTCATTTTCCAATATCATGTCCAGATGACATGTGTCTCAGTGCATTGCTGAAGCAAACCAATTATTTAACACTTGTGCCAATTCACCATGCTGCCCATGATTTCATGATTCCTTTAATCTGGAGAACAACCGCTGTATGCTATACTGTTTTGAGTATATTAGCCAATTTTATATCCATGCTGTTACTGTCCCTTTATTTGCAGGGGCTTTAGTTTTGTTACTGTAATCTTCACCATCCAGTCTGCAGTGGTTTGAGAAAGGTCACTGCAAAATCCTCAGGGGTTTACTTTCGTCGATTGCTTAGCAGGTTAATTAGATCTTGGCAGAAGGAGTATGTTTCGTTATGGATATCCACATTATGGCAAAGAGCACCTCCATCTCCTACCGACCAACCTCATCCCGCCCCCTTGACCTGTCCGTCCTCCCTGGACTGACCTATCCCCTTCCTAACTCCCTACCTACACTCACCTTTCCTGGCTCCATCCCCGCCTCTTCGACCTGTTTGTTTCCTCTCCACCTATCCTCTCCTCTATCCCTCTTCTATCCGCCTCCCACTCTCTCCCTATTTATTTCAAAACCCCCTTCCCCTCCCCCTTTTCTGATGAAGGGTCTAGGCCCGAAACGTCAGCCTCTCTGCTCCTATGATGCTGCTTGGCCTGCTGTGTTCATCCAGCCCTGCACCTTGTTGTCTCATCATTCTGTGTGAAGTCTTTTTGCATTTAATCTTCTCCCTGGGCTACGTGTTCTCATCGGCAGAGGTTATTGAATCAGCATCTGCTGTGAGAATTGAAGGTCATGCAGATTCAAGGACACAACAATGAATCTGTCAGAATATAAATTGTAGAACGTCAATGTGTTCTTTATAGTCTTTCCGACATAACAATTTGTTCTCGGACTGAGATTTAAAGCCCAAAGAGCTACAACCACAATTTCTTCCTGCCTGGAGCTGGTGAGGAAGTTGGCGAGAAGGACAAATAATTGAATGAGTTGGCTCCGCTTACACTCCCCTTGCCACTTCAGCAGTTAATTGGGGACCATCTTTACTCGCTACAAAATAATCCTTTGAGCAGTCAGAAAATGGCCACTTAAGGACCACAGCCCTTGATTGCTGTGATTGTCTCCCTGGCAGGTGGGAAAAATGGTTCGTTTCCTGATTGGAAAACCAGGGCAACCTACTTGTTGGTTTGAATGAGATTGGCTTCAGTATGCTCCAATCTTGGGCCAATCACAGGCAGGGATGAAGCTTGAGGGGTTGGCTACTGAAAACCAACTCCATGCTCTGGAATCCGACACCCCCGACCCTCTCGGCCGTCCCCGTTGTGTGAGACCTAAAGGAAAATGGCCTAATTTCTCACTATTGGAAGCTTTGAACCTTGGGCCTCCAGCAACCAGCTCTAAGACTCAGAACTTGCCAGGCTTGGACTGGCTGGCAGCTTCTATGGAGGTTGGATGTTAGCGTCATAACATGGCGTGGATTTTGGCAGCTGCTCCCCATGGCGCAAATGGAAGTTTCTACCCCCAACAACATGGCAGGCAGGTCAGTAAACCAGTCATTTTTCTTGCATGCTGGGAAGGCATGTAATTGGCTTGACAATTAAGTTGATGCCTTGAAGTGGCTGCTAATTGACCACTTCAGATGATGATTTAATTGGTGCCAAGTTGAGATGACCTCATGAGACCTTCATGCACACTGCGCTTGATTGCTGAGCTGGTGAGAAGGGGGCAAAACTCCATGAGCCTAACTTGCCCAATTATTTGCTCTCTTGCCATCTCCAGCATGGAGAAATTCTACTCTGAAAATTACTACTGTCTACTCTTATTTGTTCAATTTTTGAGTTTTGATCCTTGGAAAGTTCAGAGCATGTTCTTTTATGAGAAATATTTTAATTATTATTCTGAATTAGATGTCCACCAATAAGATCCAGATGATTAGAGATTTCTAAAGCTGGTGCATCTTAGGTTCTCACTTCTCCCCTTTCTCCTTTCACTGTCCCAGTGATAACTGTGGCTGCATGCTCCTGACTAATAATTTGACAAACAGTAGAAATATCACTTTGCCATTCACTCTATGAACACCTCTATCAGATTGAATTCTAGCTTTTATTCTGCCTCCATGAAGTGATTTTTTTTAACATAACTCTCGTAGTCATGAATCCTCAAGACATCTCAATAAATGTGAGGCGCTACATTTTGGTAGGGCAAATCAGGGCAGGACTAAACACTTAATAGTAAGGCCCTGGGGAGTGTTGCTGAAAAAAGAGACCTTGGAATGCAGGTTCATAGCTCCTTGCAAGTGGAGTTGCAGGTAGACAGGGTAGTGAAGAAGGTGTTTGGTATGCTTGTCTTTACTGGTGAGTGCATTGAGTATAGGATTTGCAAGGACATTGGTTAGGCCACTTTTGGAATTCTGCATTCAATTCTGGTCTCCCTGCTATGGGAAAGAGGTTGTGAAACTTGAAGGTTTTCAGAAAAGATTGACAAGGATGTTGAGGGGGTTGGAGGGTTTGAGCTACAGGGAGAGGCCGAATAGGTTGGAGCTATTTTCCCTGGAGTGTTGGATGCTGAGGGGTGACCTTATAGAAGTTTATAAAATCTTGAGGGTATAGATAGGATGAATTTTCCTCAGGGTAGAGGAGTTCAAACCAGAGGGCATGGGTAAGAGGGGCAAGATTTAAAAAGGACCTAAGAGGCAACTTTTTCACACAGAGGATGGTGCGTGAATGGAATGAACTGCCAATCTGGATGGGTATATGAATAGGAAGGGTTTAGCAAGATATGAGCCAAGTGCTGGCAAATGGGACTAGATTGTTTTAGGATATGTGGTTGGCCGGGACGAGTTGGACTGAAGGGTCTATTTCTGTGCTGTACATCTCCATAACTCTGTGCCTCTATGTACCTTTTTCACATGATTAATATCTTTCCCATAATGTGGGTCTCACACTATTAATATCTTTTGTATAATGCGGGTATCCAGGACTGTACAAGTTGCAACTTGTAATGTATAATAATGGGCTTTGGAAGCGTAGTAGCTGGAACATAAATGAAGTGCTCGAATATGTTTGTTCATCTTAAACTATCATCTGTCCGCTAAAGATTGTCTTAATCATTGTGTTACATTAGTATAACTGAGTGACATTCTTAGGGCGCTTTGGAGAGAAACTAATTATCATCTTTGTTGCTGTGTATCTGGTGTAGCAGTAACGGCCAGTCGAACAAAGACCTCTGTCTTCAATGGGTTTTAATTTTTCAAAACTTGCTTTAATTCTTGAACTACTGTGCTGAGACTAAGGGGGAGGCAACGGCCTAGTGGTATTATCGCTGGACTGTTAATCCAGAGCAAAATCAGAAGTTGCTGGAGAAGCTTAGCCGGTCATGCAGCATCTGTGAAGAAAAAATCAGAGTTAACACTTTAGGTTAACAAACAGGTTCTGAGGAAAGGTCACTGGACCCAAAACGTTAACTCTGATAATTTTCTTTACAGATGCTGCCAGACCTGCTGAGCTTTTCCAGCAACTTTTGGTTTTGGTCCTGATTCACAACATCCACAGTTCTTTTGGTTGTTAATCCAGCGACTCTGGTAATGTTCTGGAGATCTGGGTTCGAATCCTGCCATCGCAGATGGTGGAATTTGAATTCAATAAAAATATCTGGAATTAAGAGTCGAATGATGATTAATGATTTCCTGCCAATTGTTGGGAAAAACCCATCTGGTTCACTAAGGCCCTTTAGGGAAGGAAACTGCTGTTCTTGCCTGGTCTGGCCCTCATGTGACTCCAGACCTACAGCAATGTGGTCTACTCTTATCTGACCTCTGGGCAATTAGGCATTGGCAATAAACGCTGGCCTAGCCAGCAATACCCTCAATCCCTGAATGAATAAAGAATTTGAATTTGAACCTTTCGGTTGTGATTCTGATAGTACTACCCTTCAGTTTTGCAATGTTACTGATGAGTCACATGTACTGCTTATCTCTTGTGAGTCATCACGGGGGAGTGCAGTTGTGTTCAAGAATGGCATGTTGTCTGCAATAGAGGCATCATTTGCTGATGCAGGGGTTACTGCCCTACACCCCATCCTGTGATGGTGCTTTTCAGTCTGAAGAATTAGTTCTTTAAATTTCCATGCTCGATTATGGAGACTTCACTGCCAAGTGCTTTGGTCACATGCAGACTATTTTCAGTCTTTGAAGTCAGTCTGGCAGAAAATGATATTTGATTTTCATGAGGCCTTGCGTATTAGTTTTGGCCGCCCAGTGAGTTTAACTGGCTTTGTCAAGTTTTCCATATGGAGTGGCTTTTGACAGATGACCATTATCCATTGTAGCAATGTGGCTTAGTCATCCTAGCTGGCATTGCTTGAACATTTTTGTGTTGTGGTTGGTATAGTGGTAATGCCACTGGACTAGTAGTCCAGAGTAACCCAGGTTAATGTTCAAGAGCCATGGGCTCACATTGCATCATGGCAGCTGTTGAAACTTAAATTTCAATTAATAAACCTGGAATTGAGAGCTAGTCTCAGTACTGGGGACTACAGTAGCTGTATTTTATCAATTGTTGTATAAGTAAAACCATGTGATTCAATTATGTCATTTAGGAAAGGATACCTGTCTTCCTTACCTGTTCTGGCCTATGTGAGGCTTTCGCCCCCCCCAAGTTGCATTTGTACAGTTCAGTGCAATGCAGGATGAGTGTGGGTGTTGCACTGATTAGAAGGATTGCCTGAATTCTCTGGGACAGCATCCCAGTTCCCAGCAGTTTTCCTTTACCGCCTAAATCTCACTTGAACCCTAGGAAACTTTAAATCAGGCTCTTCCAAGTTGAACTGACAGCATTATTTAAATGTTGCAGTTCCCTTCTCTCCATGGGATACCACAAAGGTTGACTTTCTGAAATTGTGGAAGTTGTATACATTGTGGGTTACATTGAGCATACAAAGTAGGAACAGAAGTAGATTGATGAAAGTAAATGTCTGCTGATGCTGGAAATCTGAAACAAGGACAGAGAATGCTGGAGAAACTCAGCAAGTCTAGCAGCATCTGTATTTGTAACAGAAGTGGCTCTCTCAGGCCCCCAAGCCTGCGCTGCCATTCAATAAGATCATGGCTGATTGTTGGGTTGGGTCACTGTATGATTACTGTTTTTTTTCATTTTCATCAATGTTGTCTGTGGTAGGCCTGTTTTGGTGTAAATTAGGAAGAACAGTGAACCATGTAGATTACTGCAAAAATAGTTTTTGTCTGCACTGATACACTAGCATGGGAAAACAGTTGCATTTTGTGGAGGTGGAGAGAGCAAGGAGGAAGTAATAACAAAGCAAGATGTACTGTTACAAGCCAACTGAATAAAAAACAGTTTGCCTATTGACAGAAACTGGGTAAACTAAACAGCCCACTACTACTATTGTATTTTTTTTCTACATGAACAAAGTCTTTAGTAAAAAATAGAAAGATTGTTCTCTCTGCTTCTCGACAGACTTAAAATAGTTTCAATGTAACCTGAAAAGCAGCTTCCCAGTTATGTCTTTTAATGGATGAATTGAGAGTTGTTTGAGGTCACTGGTTCTAAGCTGATTTTTTTTTTTTGGCTTTACTTCAGTCATGTTTTCAAACCCTTAAGCTGTTCCCAATTCAGAGGTAATTTAAAATTAATGTTGATTTCAAAAAAGCTATTTCCAGATATAACCTCAGAATGCTCACTTGCAGTGCAAGAATAAATTGCTCAGATTCGCATCATTTTTGGTAAGTAGACATTTAGTTTGCAGAGCAGAAAGATATTTTTAGTTGTCAGGCTGCCAGACCTGATGCTGATTAACCTTGTACTTTGAAGCTTCCTACTTTGTCTTCAATGATTGTGACAATTTGTTCCATAATGGGCATGAATGCAGTCACTGATATTTTTGGTATAAAGTGAAATATTTTACAAACTATTTCTCTTTGATCTTCTGTGTCCTTGTCATGATGATCAGTCTTAATAAGTAGCAGTGTATGGAGCAAGTGCCAGCAACCTTAATAACAGGAAGAACCAGTTTTTTAAATTTACCAAGAAATGCAACCCGCACAAACCACGATGCTGTAACTCAAATGCCAATAATAATGAAAATTGAGACAGAAGTGTGAGATGACATAAATAAGATGACGGTTGCAAACATTAAGAAGTTAAATTTTGATAAAATTGCTGCTGTTTGATTTCTTTGGAATATTGTCTGCCATCTAGGCAGTGCGGTGTTAATTTATTTTTCAAGCAGTCTTCAGCAATAAATTGTCTTCCCAACACAGTTAAGGAGAAATGAAAATGGACAAAATGCAATGAACATCTTCCTTCCTTCTAAACGCGTTGACAAATGCATTTGTTCGATGGAGGTCGGGAGCTACGCATACACCCTTAATGAGCCTCAGTTTGTTAATGCCTGGTAGAATCATAGAGAATAGCTACAGTATGGAAGCAGGCCATTCAGCCCATTGAGTCCACACCAATGCTCCGAAGGGCATCCCACTCTCCCCCTACCCTATTCCTGTAACCCTGCATTTGCCATTGCTAATCCACCCAGCCTGCACATCCCTGGAAACAAGGGGCAATTTAGCACATCTTTGACAGTGGGAGGAAACCGGAACATCCAGAGGAAACCCACGCAGAATGTGCAAACTCCACACAGACAGTTGCCTGAGGGTGGAATTGAAACTGGGTCCCTGGCGCTGTGAGGTAGCAGTGCTAACCACTGAGCCACTGTGCTACCTCTCAGTCCATGGAAAGATGGAGCATGGCTCATTTGTTTTTTCTTTGGTTGTGAGACTGCAGTGGGCCAAGTAAGATAACAGTGTGCTCTCAATGTTGCAAGTTGAATGATTGCCAGATTCTGTCATGCTTCATTACCAAACGGTTCTCTGCACCCATGGTTTCAGATTAGGAGGAGGTGCCCTATGCTTTTTAGACAACAGGAGGGCATCAAGAGAAGAAAGGTGACAGCAGCACATATCAAGTTGCAATGTTTCCTTTTCCAATTGATTCTTAAAATGTGAATGTGTAACCAAAGTTATCACCTAGCAAAGGGTGTGTGGTAGCAGCAGCCTGAAGGATACATAAAGATATCTAATGAAAGCAGATTTCAAATATAGCAAGAATGAATCATCCAATATCTGCTTAAACATGACCTTTTGCTGTGAATGTTAATTACATTTTGCATTTAAGTGTACCAGAATGCTTTCATTGTAATATGGAAACTGCTTGGATTAATTCTAATGTCATTGTTTCTTAATCTCTTGCAGGGTTACCAGGGTATGGTGGATGGTGGAAAATATATTGTAGAAGCAAACTGGCAAGATGTCTCCAGTATCTTGCAAGTGGTAAGTCAATATAGTGCTTAAAATGTGAAGTAAAAGGCAGGACTCATTTTATGGAGATTCTGACGAACTGGGAAAGTTTCCAACTTTGAGTTAAGTAGTAATAAAATGCATTCTAAAATGCTGAAGAAAAATAATTATTTGGATTGCTGTCAAAAATAAATGTTAAGCTATTACACATCACCCTATATTGGTAGCTTTTTGATTTAGTTGAATCTGGCATTTTTACCATCAGAATGCCTTACAGTTTTTCAATTGACAATATTTCAGTGTCTTCCAGACTAAATTTACCATCTGTAGATTGTATGATATTTATTCTACTGGAACAGGCTAAGTAATATTATAGATTTAGTAATTATATGGATTTTTATTGAGAAAATTATCAGGGTACTATACATCAGATAATGCCTCTAACATATGTGATGAAAATGAAAGAAATCCTATTTTTGTCCATTTCATAAAGTAAAAGTGTAATAGTCAATGTCTAAAGGAAAAATAAAACTTTGAATTTTCACCCTGATCTTTCGTCAAAACCTGCTTCCTTTATGGGTGGGAACTGTGTGAGTTTTATTTATTTAATATTCCCATGAAAGTAGAACTTGAATGAACTTTAATGCTGGATTAAACATTTGGTAGAGAACTGTGTCCAATTTTAGAGTTGTAGGATGATACAGCCCAGAAGGAGATCATTCATCTCATTTTGCCTGTACCGGCTCTTCAGCAGAGCTCTCCATTTTTTAAAACTATTCTTAGAATGTGACCATTTTGATACAACCTCGTTGTACTTGTACTTTAACTGATTAGCATACTTCTATTTATGTAAATACCATGGTGACAAATTGGCAGTGGAGGAACATCACCTTGTAAAAATTTCTGGGCTGTAAAAGCAGACTAGAAAGACCTTTTTATACTCTGGATAACATTGGAAGATCAGTATGCAGTTAGGATCAACTTCAGAATCTATCGACTCCAGCGTATGGCCAGTAGACAACAGCCTAAAGCTACTGTTGACTCGTTCATTAGTTATTGGATTTTGGCTCAAATTAAAGATTGCAATTTTATGTGGATGAAGAATCTCTGAGAGAACAATGAAGCTGGTAACCATGTCGACTGCAATACCTGTATTGCAGAAGGATTTACTTGTGAAGAAAAAGAGATATGACATCGTGAGTCTATTTAAAAATGGTAAACGCCAAAAGATGGTAGCGTAGTCAATGTCTGCAAGCACTTGGAACGGAAACAAGCATACGTGAGGTTGCTGAGCTATGTAGGGGGAAGCAACGGCCTAGTGGTATTATTGCTGGATTGTTAATCTAGAGACCCAGGTTCAAATCCTGCCACAGCAGATGGTAGAATTTGAATTCAATAAAAAAAAAATAAATTTGGAATTAAGAATCTAATGATGACCATGAATCCATTGTCAATTGTCAGGAAAACCCATCAGGTTCACTAATGTCCTTTAGGAAGGAAACTGCCATCCTTACCTGGTCTGGCCTACATGTGATTCCAGACCCACAGCAATGTGGTTGACTCTGAACTGCCCTCTGGGTGATTAGGGATGGGCAATAAATGCTGCCTAGCCAGTGACACCCTTGTCCCATAAATGAATAAAGAGCAAAGTGTGCAACAGTCAGATCATTTTTATTCTTTAGTGGGATCTGGGCATTGCTGGCAAAGGGAGCCATTGTTGCACATCACTAATTGCCCTTGAACTGAGTTACTTGGTAGGCCATTTCAGAGGCCGGTTAAGAGTATCTGTGAATCTGGAGTCACGTATAGGTCAAACCAGCCAAGGATGGCAGATCTCCTTCCTTCAGGACCATTAGTAAACCAAATCAGTGTCGGGTTTCATGGCACCATTACTGTACAAACCTTTCAAGAACAATGTGGCATTCTCATGTCATGAAGATCAAACACACATTTGAATCATTAAAGCAGTCACTTTTGGCTGGGGCAAGCCTACACCATCATGATCCAAGGAAAGGAACTATATTCAAAGTAACTGTCTCACCAAAGGGAGAATAAGGTTTCAGAAAAGCAGAGCAGTTGTGTTTGGTTCTAAAGTTTATTAACCTTTCAGATGTACTAGTAAAATACTGAATGAAAACCGCTGCCACTGGTATTCAGCATCACCAGGTTCTGGATACATTTATTTGGCAAATACTTTGCTGTTGAGATGTTTCTCAAGCCACTTCAGATGTTTTGGAGAACATCAGTCATCAGTGAGGCAGCTAGACTTCAAACTTTGTTAGTCACATTTCAGCAGTACGATTATGAGGTCTGGTAAAAACTTGGAAACCTCATGCCAAGGTTGGCACTTTGAATAGGCTACCCAAATCCATGGAAACAGAGTCAGAAATCAGACAACACCAGGTTATAGTCCAATATGTTTATTTGAAATCACAAGCTTTCAGAGCGTTGCCTCTTCATCAGTTGAAGTTCTAACCTAGTCCACCCAAGTCCAACACTGGCACCTCCACATCATGAAAATAGAGACATAGCAATGTATAAAGAACAAAGAACAAAGAAAATTACACAGGCCCTCCAAGCCTGTGCCGATCCAGATCCTCTATCTAAACCTGTCGCCTATTTTCCAAGGATCTGTATCCCTCTGTTCCCTGCCCATTCATGTATCTGTGTAGATACATCTTAAATGACGCTATTGTGCCCGCCTCTACCACCTCTGCTGGCAACGCGTTCCAGGCACCCACCACCCTCTGCGTAAAGAACTTTCCACGCATATCTCCCTTAAACTTTTCCCCTCTCACCTTGAAATCGTGACCCATAGTAATTGAGTCCCCCACTCTGGGAAAAAGCTTCTTGCTATCCACCCTATCTATACCTCTCATGATTTTGTAGACCTCGATCAGGTCCCCCCTCAACCTCCATCTTTTTAATGTAAATAATCCTAATCTACTCAACCTCTCTTCATAGCTAGTGCCCTCCATACCAGGCAACATCCTGGTGAACTTCCTCTGCACCCTCTCCAAAGCATCCACATCCTTTTGGTAATATGGCGACCAGAACTGTCTGCAGTATTCCAAATGTGGTCGAACCAAAGTCCTATACAACTGTAACATGACCTGCCAACTCTTGTATTCAATACCCCATCCGTTGAATGAAAGCATGCCATATGCCTTCTTGACCACTCTATCCACCTGCGTTGCCACCTTCAGG
>NC_063333.1:25338456-25383108 GCF_021869965.1 Rhincodon typus
CTTCCAAAATGCATCACCTCGCATTTGCCTGGATTGAACTCCATCTGTCCAAGTGGATGAAGCAGATGGGAGTTAGATGTTGGGTATGTCATTGTCTTAATGCAGTTTAGATGAAGCAAATGTGAGCAGCTCAGGTAAGAGACTTCCAGAGATCCAGTGCTCACGGTTATTATGGCAGATCATCATCGGATGGCTCGAGACAGTGCAATAGGTTGCCACAGAAGTCCAAATTTGGCACAGTGAGTGGAGTCAATGTCTAGACAGACAAGTGTTGACACTCAAAGCATTTTGTCAAGATAACCTTATCCAGTTGCACTAAAGTCACCTTGGACATTTCCCCCATAGCCCTGCAATATTTTTCCCCTCCAAATATTGATCCAGTTCTCTTTCGAATGTTACTGTTGAATCAACTTCATCCATCCTTTTGGGCATTTCATCAGAGGGCTCATGAAAGTCTTTTGCCATTCACCTGAAATCTATGTCATTTGGTTAACAATCCCATTGCTAATTGAAATAATTCTCCTAATTACTGTAACAAAGCCATCCATGACTTTGAATGCCTCTATTTAAGCTTCTCCTTAACATTCTCTGCTCCAAGAACAGCAACCACAGCTTTTCCACTCTCTTCAGACAATGAAATTCCCTGTGTCTCGTAACATTCTCGTGAATCACTCCCGCATTCTCGACAAAATCTTGACATCCTTCCTAATGTGTAGTGCCCAGGTTTGAACAAGTACACCAGCTGAAGCCTACATAACCAGTCACCACCTTCCCCTGCAACTGTGCCATCCAACACACCTTGCTTTTTCTTTTATAATTACATCATTCAGTTCCTAATTGCTTCCTCTGCTCATTCTTTCTATCAAAACACACCACTCAACCATTTCTGTGTTAAATTTAATCTGCCTATTCTATCAGTCTACATCCTCTCGAAGCTGATACAGTCCTCACTGTTTCTTACACTGCAGAGCTTTATTTCATCTTTGTTTCATCCCTTCAGTAACGTCAGATGCATCTATTTGGATTGGAGACTGGTAGCCTCTTTATTTTTATTGTATTCAGTATCTCTACTGTCTCCCTCTTTTACTTTTGCAAGGGCAGCATTCTCTTCTTTCTTGAAGACAAAATGCAGAGGAAGTCATGGAGACTAGTACAATTATGACATTTAAAAGGCATCTAGATGAGTACATGAATAGGAAGCGTTTAGAGGGATATGGGCCAAATGCTGGCAAATGGGACAAGATCAGATTGGGATGTCTGGTTGGCGTGGATGAGTTGGACCAAACGGTTTGTTTCCATGCTGTATGATTCTACGACTCTAAGACTCTATGAAGCTTTAGACCCTCAGTGATGCCCTTCACCACCACAAGAATATCATATTTTTAAATACTCAATAAACATCACCCTTCCTATGAGAAGACTTTTATGTACTCTTCATAGTCAAGCATCTAATTGATTCTCATACTCTTTCTTTGCATCCCTAATTGCTTTTTGTTTATTCTTTCTGTATTTATTGTAGTATGTGACTCAATGCGAAATAGCTAGTTGAGTGACAATTTCACTCCTTTTATACATTTTGAATGTAGTCACTTAAAGTTCTTCAGTGGTTGCTCTGATCTCTCACAAAAACATATGAGGAAGATCACCAGGAACCTGTGTGCTTTGTTTTCAGGGTGGGACAGTTATTGGAAGCGCACGCTGTAAAGAATTTCGTACCCGTGAGGGTCGTCTCCGGGCTGCCAACAATCTCATCCAACACGGCATAACAAACCTGTGTGTGATCGGTGGAGATGGTAGCTTAACTGGTGCAAATCTCTTTCGTGAAGAATGGCAAGGCCTACTGCAGGAACTCATCCAACAAGGTATATTTTGTGTTTGGGTCCTGTGGCTTTTCTTTCAGATACCGGATATAGAGTGGTATTCCGCATAACAATAATCCTTGTGAAGTTATACTTTTTTGCTTTCAGTGCCATTTTTAAAAAATACAAAAGTCTTTGCCTGAAAATGCGTAAGTATTGCCACTAGCAGTGTAAGTGCCATATCCATGCAGTCTTTGAAAAGAAATATGAATCATGTATAAAATGGTGTATTTTAAAGATAGTCTTTAGAAATTGCTAAGTAGCAACTACTGCTTTACTGTTGTAGATAATAAGTTAATCTATGGCTGTCACATATTCTGCAATGTTTATGGTTTAGTGCAACTCAGTTGAGAAAATATTGATACCAGTTTCACCCATGATTCTTTAATAATGAGATTTCTGATTTATTGAGAGCTTTTAATTTCAATAAGATTTGAAATTTATAAAGATACAGTGATTACATCAATTAAGTTGAAAGTGATATTGAGTTCAGGGAAGTACTGAGGCTGGTTTGTAATGATATTTTAATTATATTTTCATATCTGCTATTAACTTGCTGAACTCATTATGAATTCTCCATGCAGTGACCTAATTTGGTGGAAATATGGCCACCATTTCGGAAAGAATTTTCTGGTGAAATCCATTTGATTTTAATGATCTTGCAAATGTATTAATCAATATTCAGGTGCACAAGTGACATAGCCACACTTCTACATTCTACCTACATTGATGAGCAGAGAGAAATTTTGTGTTACTTCTGATTATTTTCCAAAAGGATGCTTTAAGACTGTGATGTGATGACATATTAAAGTAATTAGTGCAGCTGTCAACCTAAACCAGAAGAGTTTGAAGAAAGTAATGCTCAACATTTCATGGGTTACTGAACAGTGCAAGAGTAGGACCAAATTACTGCAGATGCTGGAATCTGTACAGTGCAAGTTGTCTTGTTAAGTCAGTTTGTCATGTACCTTGTTCTGAGTCAGATTCAGTTAACAAATCATGCATAATAACCTCAGCATTGTTGGATTACTTCAGATGAGACATTGGCTGTGTCATTGCAGAGTAACAATCATGTTTATTCATGTGGCAAGTTTGCTGCAATATAACAACCCAAGGAGTTCAAAAGAGCATTATAAAACAAATTTCAGGGCTTGGTGAACAAAAGTTTTGCCACACATGTGCATTTCAGGAGATTCTTAAAGGAGGAAAGAAGTTTAAAAAGCTATGGGAGGGAGATAAAGATTCGAAGACCTAGGCATCTGAAGGCGCATCTATCAATGATAGAGCAAGTATTGACCAGAAGGCCAGAATTGGAGCAACACAATTATCTGAGATAAAATAAAAACAGAAAGTGCTGGTGAAACTCAGCAGGTCTGGCAGCATTTGTGGAAAAAGAAAAAAGTTGATTTTTTGAGTCCAGTATGACTTTCTTCGGAATGAAGACCTTTATGAAGCTGGAAACTATGGACCAGTTAACCTAACATATGTCCTTGGGAAAATGCTAGGGCCCATTACTAAAGAAGAAGTACCAGGGCATTTAGAAAACCTTAATATTATCAAACTGTGTCAACGTGGTTTTGTGAAAGGGAAATCATGTTTGAAGTATTTGCTGGAGTTCTTTGAGGATATTCAAGGATATTCCCCGATAAAGGGGAATCAGTAGACTGGATGTATTTGCATTTTCAGAAGCTATTTGATAGGTGGTATATAAGAGGTTGTTGCACAAGCTCAGATCTCACTGTATTGAGGGTAATGTATTGATATGGACAGAACATGCAGTAGACATCCAGAGTCTGGATTAATGATTTTTCGTTGAGGTTGGAAATACATAATGTGAAGTGCCACAAGTATCAGTTCTAGAGCTTCAATTATTTACAATCTATATCAAGATTTGGAAGAGGGGGAGAGAATGTAATGCAGAGTAATGTGTCCAAATTCACTTAAGATGCAAAAATAGGTAGGAGGGTGTGTTAAATGAGGACATAAAGTATTTGCAACAATATAGGTCAATTGTGAGTGCAAATTCATAGCAGATGGAGGTTAATGTAGGAAATTGTGAGGTCATGAACTTTGGTAGGAAGAATCAAGAGATAGACAATTATTTAAACTGAGAGAGACTCCATAAAAGAGCAGCGCAGAGCGATCTGGATGTTCTCCTAGGTGAAACAAAGTTAGCATGCAGGTGTCACAAGTAATTAAGAAGGCAAATGGGATTTTGGCCTTTATTGCTAGGAGGTTTGAATTTTAAAAATGGCGAAATCTTGTTACAACTGTAAAGGCTGATGGTGAGGCCACACCTGGTATACCATGGACAGTTTTGGTTCCCACATTTCATATGGATGTTTTGGCATTGGAGGCAGGGGAGGCAATGGCCTAGTGGTATTATCACTGAAATGTTAATCCAGAGATCCAGGTAATGCTCTGGGGACCCGGGTTCGAATCCTGCCATGGCAGATGGTGGAATTTAACCTCAATAAATATCTGGAATTAAGGGTCTAAATGATGACCACAAATCAATTGTCAGGGAAAAACAAAGCTGGTTCACTAACATCTTTTAGGGGAGGAAACTGCCATCCTTACCTGGTCTGGCTTACATGTGACTCCAGATCTACAGCAATGTGGTTGACTCTTAACTGCCCTCTGGGCAACAAATGCTGGCCTAGCCAGTGACACCCTCATCCTGTGAATGAGTGAAACAAAAGAGATTCAGTAGGTTGATTCCAGTGATGAAGGGGTTGACTTATCAAGACCAGCAAACAAATTCGGCCTTTATTCATTGAAGTTAAGATTGAGGGGAATCTTATTGAAGCATGTAAGATTTTGAGAGGGCTTGACAGGATAGATATCGAGAAGGTGTTTCCACTAGTCAAGGAATCTCAAACAAGGTTACAGAATAAGGGGACGCTCATTTAAAACTGAGATGCAAATGAATTTATTCTCTCAGAGTAGTGAATGTTTGGAATTCGCTACCCAGAGAATTCTGAATGTTGAATTGCTGAAAACCTTTAAAGAGTAGGTAGATATGGAGTTAGAACCATAGAATCCTTCCAGTGCAGCAAGAGACTATTTGGTCCATTAAGTCTGCACCAACCCTTCAAAGAATATCCCACCCAGACCCAAACTTTGGATGGAAGAATCAAGAGATCGAATGTTATTTAAACCGAGAGAGACTCCAAAAAAGAGCAGCGCAGAGGGATCTGGGTGTTCTTCTACGTGAAACACAAAGTTAGCATACAGGGATTACATGTCATTAAAAAAGCAAATGTGATTTTGGTATTTATTGCTAGGGAAATCTTGTTACAATGGTAAAGGCTGGTGGTGAGGTCACACCTGGAGTACTGTGAACAGTTTTGGTCCTCACATTTGAAAAAGGATGTTTTGGCATTGGAAGAAGTTCAAAAGAGATTCAGTGGGCTGATTCCAGGGTTTGACTTATCAAGAGCCACTGTGCCACCCCAGTTGACACCTGATCTGGCATGGAAGAGGAATTAAGGCCAGGGGCACATTAACCATGATCTTGTTGAATGGCTGGGCAGGGGTGAGAGACTGAATGGCCTAGTCCTCCTATTTCCCATGTTTCTCATGGAGGAATGGTGAATCCAGGTCTTTGAGAGATTTCCAAACATAGGTGTGAATTTTAAAATGTATAAGGAATGGAGAGCAATTGACGGAGACTTGGAAAGGCAAGGAACGAGGAGGTCCTGCCGAACATTACTGGATAAGCTCACTTGAATTTTGTTTTCACAATCTTCTGAGTAGGAACCAACCTGACTTGGGAGGTGCTGGTGATGCGTTCGAGATCTATGGGATAAGAACATTGGTTTGCTGGGTTAACTAGCTGAGAGGAGAGGGGCTGCAGTGGTGATCCTGGAGAGAGGGTCTAATCATGACAGATTAGCTTTTTGAGAGTATTGACAGAAAACAAAATCTTGTATTTCACCTGGCCTACAAGCATCAGCAATCCTCTTAAAAAACATGCTGTGCTGCAGAGGAACCATTCTCACTTCTTTCAGCTCCCAATTTTCACAAGGCCCGCAAAACCAGATGTGCAAAATTAAATCTAAGGCTACTTCTCTTTGCAGTCAAGGTGATAGATTCATTTTCCCTGAGATAGAGCCTGGAATCTGTAATCTGATTATTCAGGCTACTGCTTTGTGTAACCTGATCTGTTTAATGTCCTTCACACTTTTAAGTTCAGGCAAGACAAACAGCTGACGTTGCAGGCAGCTCCCACTCCTGGTTAGGATCATATACTGCTAAGCCACAGCAGTCCACATTGTAACAGTGTTTTCTCAGTGCTGTTAAGTAGGAAGTTCAATAGATCTGACCAAGCATGAATGAAGGAACACCATACATTCCCAAGTCAAATTGAAGTGCTTTGGAAGTGAAGTTAAAGGTGCACCGAGAGCCCTTATCTTTTAGGTGGGAGAGGATGTGGATTTATTGTTGAAGCCGTAGAGAATTTCAACAGTATGTCTTGTAGTTTATACAGCAGCAGCCATAGTTTGTCAGTGGTGGATGGGAAACCAACCAAGGTACTTTCTCCTCGGTAGTATCAAGCTTCTTGAGCATTGTTGGAGCTGTACCCATCCAGGAAAGCGGCCAAAATTCCATTACTCCCAGTATGCCCCTTGTCAATGATGGACAAGATCAGGCAGTGAGTTGTTAGCTGCAGAGCCTCTGACCTGCTTCTGTAGCTACAGTATGCGAGTAGTTTGTTCAGTTAAGCCTTGGCTCCCTGGTGTGACCAGGATGCTGGTGATGGGGCATTTGATGTTGGTTATGTCATTGAATATCAGGGCAAATGCTAATATTATCTTGTTGAGGATGGTAATTGCCTGGAATAAATGTTGTTTGCTACTAATCAGCCTAAACCCATTGTTCAAATTCTGCACACGCAGACATAGACCCCATTGTTATTTGAGTGCTGCACAATTATCAGCAGCTGTCCCCACTTCTGACTTTGTGCTGAAGGGAATGTTATTGATAAATTAGCTGAAGATGGTGGGGTTTAGTAAATGACCCCCAGAAGCTCCTGGAGTTGTGTCCTGGACTAAAAGCTTCCACCAACATTCCTTTGTATTGTTTATGACTTCAGCCAGAGTTTTCAATCCCAATTTTCAGTGGCTACGGTTTTATTTGAAATGCTGTGATGTCTAGAGTAGCCAGTCTCAAAACATTTGGATCCATTTCTTGTTAATGTGTGGACCAAGACTCATAGAATCCCTACAACGTGTAAGCAGGCCCATCGAGTCCACACTGACCCTCTGAAGAGCATCCCACCCCGTACCCTAGGCGCTGTGGGCAATTTAGCATAGCCAATCCACCTAATCTACACATCTTTGGACTGTGGAAGGAAACCGGAGCACTTGGAGGAAACGCATGCAGACACAAGGAGACTGTGCAAACTCTACACAGACAATCACACAAGGCTGGAATTGAACCTCGGTCCATGGTGCTGTGAGGCAGCAGTGCGAATCACTGAGCCACCGTGCTGCCCGTAAAGCCTGCACTGGAAACTGGAGCTGAGTTTACTTGGCAGTACCTAAGATGAATTGTATTAAATAAATTATTGGTGAGTCAATCTGGCTGTGTTGTGAGTGGTGTAGGGTTGATGGTTTATTAAATAGCTGATTGTGCCTTGGTGAAACTTCATGCATGTTTTGGCCCACAGATTGTCCTTCTTATTTAAACTGTCAAGCTTCATGAGACCTGAGGTGGTTGGTTGCTTGTGCTTCAGGATTGAATGACTATTAAAGTGAGGGTACTCAGTACACAGACGCCTGAACAAGCTCAGGAACAGCTTCTTTCGGGCCGTTATCAGACTGTTGAATGGACTGTAGCCTCAAATAATGTAACCTGCAATGTAACTTGTATGCCTCTAAGTGTTTTTGATCTGTACATCCTTTGCTTGCTGTGATCTGCGTGTACTGCTTGTAAGCAAAGCTATTCACTGTAGTTTGGTACATGTGACGATAAAATCAATCAATCAATCAATCATTACATATCTAAATGAACAGCCTGTTTCCCATATTCCTCTTCTAAACATATTTTCGGTTAACCTTTGTCATTTGTTTTGGGAAGTTAAGATTCATCTGAAAATACCAGACTTAAGAAAATTGTATATTTTCACAATTATATAATCTGTTGATGTGTTATATGTGCTACGATTTACTGGATGAAAATTATTCTGAATTACTTGTACCTTGATCCTGACTGATGAGGTGTTCAAAAATCTTCTTGTCATGCTTCTTCCCTTCCTTCGCTACATAGGTAAAATTGACCATGCAGCAGCTCAGAAGTACAGCCACTTAAACATTGTAGGCATGGTTGGATCTATCGACAATGATTTCTGTGGAACAGACATGACCATCGGTACAGATTCTGCTTTGCACCGCATTATTGAAGTGGTGGATGCCATCATGACCACTGCTCAGAGGTAAATCTAGAAGAGGACATTAAATACTGTGCAGTCAGAATTGAAATACAAAGCAATCGTAGAAAATTCAACACATAACCAGGCCATTTTTCTCATTATTTCATCCCATTGTTTGTGCTGCACTCAAACCATTTCCCATCTTTCCTCAGCTATCAGCATAATCCTCTATTTCTTTCTCCTTCGTGCTTATCTAGCTTCCACTTAAATGTACCAATGCTTTTCATTTTGACCATTCCCTACAATAGTATGTTCCGGTTTTTCAGCATTCTCTGAGTAAAGACAGTTTCTTTTGAATTTACTATGAACAGATGAATAAATGGACAAGGAACAAGAGTGTACCATTCAGCCCCTTGGCTGTGCTCCATTATTCAATAAATCACAGCTGGTTCAATTGTAATCCACATTCCCATCTACCCCTGACAACTTTATATCCCTTTGTTGATTGAGAGTCTATCTACTTTGCCTTTTGCGGTGATTGGAACCAGGTGGATCTTATTGACTATGAGATTCTCAATTCGGGTTGACAACCTGGGCCAATCAGGGAGCCCTGGCTGACAGATATAAACAGGGGATTCAGAATCTTGAGAGACTGACTCCAAGTTAGTGTACTGTGTATGTATTAATAAAGGGTGGCTTGGTGATGGAGTACCAGCTTCTGTGCAGTTATTTCACCTTAAAACAGTCAAAAGCTCTGCTTCCATTACTTTTTCTGGAAGTGAGTTCCAAAGACCTATAACCCTCTAAGAGAACTGTTTTTGCCTCATCTCTGTTTAAAATGCATGACCCCTGATTTTTAAACAATGACTAGTTCAAGATTCTCCCAGAAAACATCCTCTCCACATCTACACTGTCAAGACCCCTCAGGATTGTATTTGTTTTCATCAAGTCACCTCTTACTCTTCTGAGCTCCAGTAGATTATGAGCCAGGCCAGTCCAATCTGTCTTCATAACAAAACCTACTTATTCTGGGTATTAGTGTGGTAATCTTTCTTTGTCTGAGCTGCTTCCAACATATTTACATCCTTCCTCAAAAATGTTTACCAGTATTAAGCTAATACAGTACCACTAGAGTACTCCAGGTATGAAACTCAATGCCCTTTATAACTGACACATATACTTCCTACTTTTGTATTTAATTTCCTTCAGGACAATTGATAACATAGAGCATGGAAAGTACAGCACAGCAACAGGTCCTTTGGCCTATCATGTCAATCTTCTCCAATAATTTCCCTAGCACTGATCTAAGGGTCACTAATCTATAATTTTCTTGATTATCCCTGTTGCTCTTCTTATACAAAGGAGCAACATTGGCTATTCTCCTGCATCCTGGGGCCTTGCCTGTGTCTGAAGAGGATACAGAGATCCCTGTCAAGGCCCCAGCAATCTCCTCCCTTGCCTCCCTCAGTATTTTTGGATAAATTCCCTTAGGCCCTGGGCAATTAGCTTAATGCTTTTCAAACATTCTATCAGCTTTCCCAATTACTGGCTGCTCCTGTATACTAACTTGTTGTGATTCATGCACTAGGACATCCAAACCCTTTTGCATCTCAAAGCTCTACAATTTCTCACCATTTGTATAATTAGTATGATTATTCCTGCCAAAACAGACAATTTCATGTCTTCCTACGTCAAACTCCGTTTGCCATTTCTTTGCCCACTCACTTACCGATTTATAAACTTTTTTTTCCTCCTTATGTCTCTTTTCACAATTTACTTTCCTATCAGACTTTGTGCCATCATTATTTTTGGCAACCATACCTTCTGTCCCTTTATCCAAGTAATTTAGCTAAGCATTTGAGGTTGCAGCACTGCCCTCTGTGAAACAATAAACCTTAAATCTTGCCAACCTTACAAGACTCATTTATGCTTACTCTCTCCTCTCTTCTGTCTAACTACTACAACCACAAGCTTTTATTTTTGCACTAAGCTCTGAAGTGTCACTTTATCACTGTAAGATTATTTCTCCACTATTTTTCAATGCCCAGTTTATAAACTGTAGCTATGTATTTCCACGAAGTGTTATTTTGATCGCCTATAGTAAATTTAGTGGAAATTTTGTAGAATCCTCCAACAAACAAGCAGTAAAAATGCATGTTTATGATCATTACACAAGTGTTCTAGAATTCTGAAGTTAAGTTGGGAGACTTGAACAGGTCCCATGGAAATTCAGGAAGTTCATCTCTGTGATACTTGGAGAGGAATCAGTGCTCTTAAGGCCTATGAACAAGAGAGCTCACTGCCAGATGACTCTATAAACCTCTTGCCACTGCTCCATTTACCTTCACCTCGAGTAAATGCAAAGAAAATCTATGTCATTACAATAAGGACCATTTGTTCTGTTGCCCCTGCTGCTTCTTACCCCCATCTCCTGTCCCCCATCATTCCCTTTGCCAAATATTCTCCTTCATTTCTTTGAATCATGCCGTGTAATTTTTTTTACATCCTTGGAGAGGGCAGACATGGCCAAGGTTTAATGCTTCACCTTAAGGCCATGGGGAAACAGAGGTGTTGCCATGGAGAATGCACCAGTCAGTCATTATTAACTAATACATTCTCCATGGCAATGCCTTCGTGAATCAGAGTCCACTTGCCAAACAATAACACATTCCTTTCATGCAATATAAATATGACCTTCCCTTTCTGTATTTCTGGCTAATTGCCATGGCAAAATGCTTTGCCAAAGTGTTTTTTATTCAGCAATACTCATGTTCAAAAAATACTTTGATGGCAAAACACTAACTATATGTCCATTTCTGAAGCGAGGTTGATTTTATTTTGGTTTCAAGAGCATTTTGATGTGTTGGCAACAGAATTAACTTTCTTAAAACTGTTTATTGATAATTCTGCTGTTATGTGGGGTGTCCTTCATCAGAGCTTAGCACGCTGTTGTTTTATGGCATGTTTCAAACTGATTAAGCAAGTTTATCTTAATAACAGGAAGGCCTTATCCTTTCAGGCATAAGCCACTTGAAATATGTCACTTGCAAATGGTTAAAGAAAACTAGAATATTTATCTCTTTGTAAGTGTTACCTAAATGGCCAATACCACCACCTGTCAGATGGTGCAAATTCCCTTTGTATTGGAGTGTTAATGATTACATTAAACATCTTGAGTAGAAACCTTGCTGCAGGTACAGGTGTGCTTTCTAGAAAACACCAGTAATATTTGTGTTTATTTAAATGCTGCAGGTTTTATGGTACTACTTAAACTCAATGCACATTGCTTGACAAATGCAGCCAAATTGTACCACAACAAATGGTGGATTGTTGCCACAATATTACTGTGACTGTAGAAGGACCTTTCATAACCTGAGGGCTTTTTAGTCCTCTCAACTCGAATGGAAATATCGCTAACTTTTAAAAAATATTCCCCTCATAATTGTGACCCCCTTGCTGATGTTGGTGTGAATCTATTTTAATTATTATTTCTATAGCACACCAAAACTAGTTATAATATTACAGTTGTAAGCTAAGGTCTTGTACACTTGCTGCAGATTTTACTATGGCTTCACACTTTGCAATGTTACTTTGATGTCGTCATGTTGTGACCTTCCTGTTCAATGCTGCTGTGCAGAACTGCATATTGCTGAAGCTCCTGCTTTAACTTCCCAGCACAACTGACCCAAATACAAAGAAAGAGATTATAATCCAGTATTCAGATTCTAATGAAAGGCCACAGACCTGAAATATTGCCTTTGACTTCCAATTTAAGTCACAAACAAGAAATGTAGGCTATTTCCTGAACTTGCACATGTGTGCTTTAGGTGGATCACTGGGAATTTGAATGCTGCAGTTAATTAACTATCATGAGGGAGGTTTGATAGGTGGGCTGCTGACAGAGGAGAATCAATGGGAAGTCCTCCAACTCAAGGATTGGCATTTTTTTTATTCATTCACAGGATGAGGGCATCTCTGGCTAGGCCAGCATTTATTGCCTAATCCTAATTGCCTAGGGGCCAGTTAAGTGTTGTGGGTCTGGAGTCACACGTAAGTCAGACCAGGTAAGGATGGCCGATTCCTTCCCTAAAGGACGTTAGTGAACCAGATGGAGTTTTTCCTGACAATTGTTAATTTATATTGAATTCAAATTCCACCATCTGCCATGGTGGGATTCGAACCCAGGTTCCCAGAACATTACCTGGGTTTCTAGATTAATAGTCCAGCAATAATACCACTAGGCCATCACCTCCCCAGGTGACCCACTGGCTAAGGTGGGAGCTCCAAGCTTGAAGATAAAGATTGCAAGGAACGTGGCAAGAAATGTTTTCTTGCTGAGCTTTGTTTTTAAAGAAAAAGCCATTGCTACCTGTCATGATCCTGGAAGGGCAGTTCTTATAGGGGACAGCCAGCACCCATATCTGCAAGCCTTATAAGCCATTATCAAGCAGAGGAGAGGGGGACCCAATGGGTGATCCATCACGTCACTGCCCTCCCAAACCCCAACCACACCTCACATCCCTCTTTCAACTCTCCGCATTGGCCTAGTCTAGGTGTGCCTACTCTGCTAACTAAAACACACAGTCAGTGTGGGTGATGGGGCTTGAAACAAGCACCATAAGGTGGGGTCATTTGCTCAGTTGGCTGGATGGCTGCTTTGCAATGCAGAATGATGTCAACAGCACGGGTTCAATTCTCATATCATCTGAGGTTACCAACCTTGCTCCCTTGCCTGAGATGCAGCGACCCTCAGGTTAAATTCTCCGATGACAGAGCAGTCCTATCACCCACCTGGACTGTGGCAACTTTAACTTTTAGCTATTTAATTGAAAATGAATTTTCTCAACTGATTGTCCACTTCCATTCCAGACCCTGTGTGAATTCAAAAATCCATTAAGTTAGCTCAATTTCTTTCACCACACATGCTACCAAACTGCTGAGAATTTTCAGTTCCTCTTCTTCTCATTATAATTTCTTGTATTAATCAGCACTGATAACATTTAAAATATCTGAGGCTATCTAGTGATGCCTGTAAACCTCGATAGTTATGAGCGAAACTGTTTTCACATACTTTGAGTGTTCATCACCAATTCCTCATTTTATGCTTTCCCCAAATTATTTACCATTACCATTCTGTGTATCAGGGAAAATGGCTCATGAGCACTGTAAAGCCAAGGGAGTGTTTTTTTTTGCTCCTGCAGAACTTTCTGAACAATACCCAGTAATGGTAGTGTAATAATTTGGAGAAGCAATTTCCTGCTTTATATTCCATTTGCCAGATCTGTGCCTATTCACTTAACCTATAAACCTCTTTTATAAACATCTGAGGGGTGACCTCAGAGGTTTAAAAAATCATGAGGGGCATGTGTAGGGCGAATAACCAAAGTTGTTTTTTTCCCGGGGTAAGGGAGTCCTAAACTAGAGGGTGTAGGTTTGAGGTGAGAGGGAAAAGGTTTAAAAGGGACATAAGGGGCAACTTCTTCATGCAGAGTGTGATGTGCATATGGAATGAGCTGTTAGAAGAAGTGGTGGAGGCTGGTACAATTACAAGATTTAAAAGGCATCTGGATGGGTATATGAATAGGAAGAGTTAGAGGGATATGGGCCAACTGCTGGCAAATGGGATGAGATTAACTTAGCATATCTGGTCAGCCTGGATGATTTGGATCGAAGTGTCTATTTCTATGTTGTACAGCTCTATGGCTGTATGAGTCCACCTGGAATACATATCCTGATCCATGAAAACCTCCTGTTAAGCATTGTAGTAGAGAAGAGCTCAACTGAGTTCAGGAGCCAATTTATCTATTGTCTGAGAGATTGTAGTAACCTTTTCACTGAAAGCATCCAACAGTAGGACTGATGCAAGAGTTGTCCCTCATTCATGATGTGCTTGATTTCCATTAAAATTCTTCAAGAGACATTTCATCAAGGAAGACTGGCTCATCAATAGCTTTCCTGCTAGTCATCTCCATACCCTTAAAGAGACTGCTTTCCTAAAACAGCAGGAGCAGGCATGGCTTCCAAATAGGAGAACACTATTTTGTAAGTTGTGGAAGCAGATAGGGGAGAGGAGACATAAAATAATTAATTCTGTAACTCTTTCCCTATTCTTTTGCAGCCATCAGAGGACATTTGTGCTGGAAGTGATGGGGAGACATTGCGGGTGAGCAAACTAATTTGTGACATTTGACCTGTAGTTTTAAGATCAACATGATTGAAGTTACTGGGAATCTTTTTGAAGAGAGGAATGGAAGATAATGAAATATCTCTTGCTTTTAGATACCTAGCTCTAGTAAGTGCCTTGGCTTGTGGTGCAGACTGGGTTTTCATCCCTGAAAGCCCTCCAGCAGACGGCTGGGAGGATCAGATGTGCCAGAAACTCTCAGAGGTAAAACATCATAGAGGACACATGACATTGGCTTTTTTTGGAAATGCTAGACCTAGTAGAAACAGTGAATTTGAAATTAGTATTTGTTATTTATATTAGACAGGATTTACATTGGCAAATTCTTAGTGCATGATGCCAATGAGTTTCATGGGTAAAATAAAATCAGAAAGTAAGCAGCTGGGATTCACTTTTTGTTTCACGATTTAAATAATGCTTCTTGTACTATTGACAAAGGATTTTGGTCGCAGGTGAAGGAGAGTGTGACCTTCTTCTGTTGATAACAAATGGAAAAAGTCAGTCTTTTTTTAATTTATTCATTCATGGGATGTGGGTATCGCTGGCTGGGCCAGCAGTTATTACCCATCCCTAATTGCCCAGAGGGCAGTTAAGAGTCAACCAGATTGCTGTGGGTCTGGAGTCACATGTAGGCCAGACCAGGTAAGGATGGCAGTTTCCTTCCCTGAAGGACATTAGTGACCCAGATCGGTTTCTCCGAAAAGAAGTGATCATTTCATGGCCATCATTAAACTCTTAATTCCAGAACATTGTTGAATTCAGATTCCACTATCTGTCATGGCAGGATTTGAACCCAGGACCCCAGAACGTTATCTGTGTCTCTGGATTAATAGTCTAGCAATAATACCACTGGGCCATCGCCTATCCGAAGTCAAAGTATAGGATGAGGAATAGTGTATTATTGCACTCTGAATTTTGCTGTAATTACTGCAGAATCTTGCCTTTTAACAGAAATATTAGTTCTGTTGCTTTATCTAACATATTATCAGATTCTAAGCTGTGCAACTGGTAATCGCCTTTATACGATATGAAATTACTTCATACAGCACTGCAAAGTTTCCATCCATCATCTGTGGCATTATGTTGGTAAGAAAAATAATTCCAAAAGTGATTGACATCCAAAAGCTGATAACCTTTCACAGAAATAGTTTACAGTTGGAGACTAGCGTAAATTATAAGCACAACTTTTTTGTTACCATTTATGATAAAATCAGGAAGAGATATCAGATGGATATCTAGACCAGTGGAGTTAATTGCATGTCTAACTTCTTGAGCTGAATTTATGGGTGCCGAGATGGTAAATTTCAATCAGGAAATCTACAAATTCGCCTTGGTAAAAGGTGCTGATATGGGTGGAGGGGAGTGGGGCTTGACATTGGATGAGTTCTGGATGGAGTTAGGTGCTGGAAGTGCACAGGCTGGCAAGGCTGGCTGGTTAGAAAGCCTGCCTGAGTTCTCAGGGACTTGTACCCAGTTATTGCATAAGATTTTAAGTAATTTGTCTCTCACCACTCATTCCCTCTCACTTTATTCAACCCTCACTGCCTCCTTCTGCAGGGCCCCTCTTAATGCCCAATCCAACCCAACGGCCCCTCGCAACCATTATGCTAAATTAACAGCTACTATGTAATAAGGGTAGACCCCAAAAACCATGTAGAGAAGAAAAGGCAAATAAATCTTTTAAAATCAAGTGGAACTTGAACAAATCAGACTTGTTAGTAAAAAAAATCTTTTTATGAAAACATCAAAGCTTTTAAATCTTCTTGAATGGTTAATCGTTTATAAAAACAAACAAGCTTCTGTTCTGAACCCTAATCTTTAGATAGCATTTTTAAATTATAAATGAAATTGCGACGTCAAAATTTGCTGCTGCTCTGATTGTAGCTTTTGAAATTATGATGCATAGCCTAAGGGAAATGTCAATGCATGGCTTTATTGAGACTACTAGAACAGATCCTGTCCCGACTGGACTGTCAATCAAAACAGTCTAGAGATTTTTTTTTAATAATCACTGCCAGATCTTTTTTAAAGTTTGAAGAGCAGGGCATTTAAATTTCAGACCATGACAGTAAACAGACCTGATCTGTTTTAAGAGTGTTTATATCTATTCTGTAAGTTCATGATTTTCACACTGTGGTTTAGCCTTGCAACAGCCAAATGTAGTTTCTTTAAACTTGGTGCTAAGTTCAAATGGTCTTATTGTATTTAAATCTCTCTCCTGCATAATTCATACCACTGCCCCTTTTCCACATTGGCAAATATGAAATCAGGTGGAAATAGTTGAGGCTTACACATCTGGTCCTACCACCATTTTTGGAAGTCCAAGGAGTCTAGCCTCTGATCTAAGATGCTATCTGAGTCTCTGAAATGAATACATCCTCAGAATATATTTTACCCTCCATTTGGTCAACTCAAGTTCATTTTTATAATTTGATTGTTGTCTGTCTTCATTTTACAATTAAGCTGATTGTTATGAAGATACTTGTACATTTTTACTTGTTGACCATCACTCACTGGAACTCTTCCCCATTCGTGTTCTATTCCAGTAAGATCACAAGATCATTGTAATTATAAAGAGCTAAATTCATTTGGTCTATCAGAGTTCTTTGATTCAGAAAGATCATCATACGGCCCTGCTACTGTATCGGGAAGATGATTCCATAAATATATGTATATTTGGGCGAGCTGCGAGTGCATCTGTATCAGTCCTAAAGTAGTTTTGAACATGTATCCCATAGCAGGTATGGAATTGACTCTGGTGTCAATGCAGGTGACTACCAACTGCAGCTCTGCACAACTTCCTTTGTCCTCACAACCAGCTTTTGTGATTTCACACTGCTCATCTTTTAGTATCACTACTGAACCGTAAAAAGACCAATGCTATCAGCGTCAGCTGCTGCAATAAGTTGTGCTCCCTTGACATTGATATCCTGCATTTTGTGCCTTACTAAGGCTTCTCGTAGGTTGGACTTGAAATCCTGTATCTCGCCTTCTACGTGTTCAAAAATCTCAAAATACACTTCACGGCTTCTAAATCTCCCTCCTGTGGTTGATAATTTAGCCATTTCCCAATGCTCTTCTGCACTTTATTCTAAATATTTTATTCAAAATGTTAAGTTACAGCAGTGTCTTTTTCTAATGCATTTTGCAGGTAACCATTGGGTAATTGAGGAACTTCCTGAGGTGAAACTCTGGTTTAACTGCTTATTTTGATGTTGTCTCTGCATCCTCCAATACAGTGTTTCACACTTACTAATTGCACAGTCAAAATGGGAAGTTTTCATAATTGTGAGAGGCCAACTGTGTCCGACTCTGAAAGATAAGATTACTTCTGTTTCAGACCATATACTAGCTTTGACTTCTACAGAATCCCCAAAAGCAGTAAACCAATTCTTCCATCATGTCTTAGCCAAATTATAATTTTAATAAAGTTTTAAATGTTTCCAGTTACTTGTAGAGTGTATTAATTTGAAGTGTTCCTGTTAAAAAATAATCTAGCCAGTGATTAAGAAATGGTAGCGAATGATGCTTATTGCGAAATTGATACATTTACGTTAAATTCCTACATTAGCTAATTCATTCAAATAGATCAGTTGGCATTAATATTCTCATTAAACTGCCAGAAAACAGCAATAGTATTGTACGGGCAATTTGAAACAATATATAGTCAAATTAAACGTCTTGATGGAACAGCCTTGGAAAAAAAATACTAGAATGGTGTTTGCCTCATAAAATAAATGTTCACTTTTCCAGTATTTCTTTCTGCGTTCTTTAGAACCGTTCCCGGGGCACCAGGTTGAACATTATCATAGTTGCAGAAGGAGCCATTGACAGACAAGGAAAGGCAATTCCTTCCAATGTTGTTAAGGATGTGAGTACCTGGAAAAAGATTCGGGGCAAGGTGGAGCACTAGCTGCCGTAGTTTCCCTCCTGGTGCATTCTTCTGCTGTGTGGCCCCATCTAATTTAAAAAGAATGCTCCCTTTATTTTAACAAAGAAGCTAATTTGATGGAGAGATTCCAGGATTTCAATGCTCCAGGTAGACTCCTGGGAAGGAAACTATAATGGCAGAAGATGCTCTGGTGCCTGAATTTTGATGTAGTGTCATGTATTCTTTATTTTTTTCTCTCAGAACCGTGCCCAAAAGAAAAGGCTGAATATCATAATTATATCGGAAGGGGCAATAGATTGTTACAACAAACCTATAACCTCTGACCTGATTAAGGATGTGAGTACGGGCCCTCTTGTGGTGCAACTCCTGCTCTGACCAACTGCTGCATGGCCCTTTGTCTTTCTGCCTGTGTTTATTTGCAACATGACTGCTGCATGTATTAACCCTCACTAGTGTTTTAGCCAAGAGAGTGTTCCTGTTTGCATTTGCTTTGCTTTTGTGTTTTGTCATGTGATGAGGTAATTGCATACCATTTATCATGGAGAAAATTACAGGCAGTACAGGTTGAATTTGTTCAAAAATGCATGTACATGTATCATGAGTCAAAACCAGGAAGTTTGTTTTTCAAAACTGAATGTTGCATGCAGTAAATAAATAAACATCTCACAAAATGCAGTTTGTGCCAGGATGAAGTTGTCGTCTGTTCCCTCTTTCTTTATCCCTCCAGGAAACAAACATCCTGTACTTCATGAGACAGGGGCAGAAAGTGGATGTATGACATTGGTAGAGATTTTGTTTTTGCTTGTAAGGTTGGTGAAAGGGGCTTGTGCAGCTTTTACAAAAATTAAATCCTGATATCCCATTCCTCTGGGACTATTGGTAGTGTATGCACCAAAAGTATGAAGTTTGTCGTGAAGAAAACAAAATTCAAAAGTGACATTTCTAGTGTGGATGAAAAGGCAATAATAATCTATAATGCACAATGGCAGCTACTTCACTCCCAATAATCTTTTTGGAATGTGTAGGTAATGGGATATTTTGATCCTAGGTACTATAATCAAGGCATAATGTGGTCCTGCAGGAGTTGAACTCCAGAGATGTGTACTTCTGTCTAATAGATCTCTTGTCTTTGGTGCTGCAAAATATCTACTTTATAGATTGAGGTTATACTGAATTTTAATTTGTGTATATGGTGACTTTGAGTAAATAAAACATTTCTCAGATACTTCTTGGCCTCTCTGCTCTTGTTGCACCTGCGATTGGAACTAACAAAAAAATTCTGTTTCATCCCCATTATCTCTCAAAAGACAGCTTTAGAAACTGAAGGTTAAGTGGAAAAGATTAATTCCCTTGTTTTGCAGATGATAAGAATGTAACTTTACCTGGGTAAGGGCAGTTTTAATCCAACTTGCCTTGGGGTTAACTGGATTGAATTATTCAGAAAATAATAATTGGTGAAGAAAACTAACAAAGTTCTTATACCTGTCAATTAATTGGAGCTTTTAACATGTGAAATATAGGTATGTTTAATTACATATGTTTTTATTCATTGATCTGACTTCTGACTAAGATATATCTTTTTAACTATGTCTGTGATGGCGTTGCTTGTATATTTTTACGGCTATATTAACAGATGTAATGAATCAACTTGCCTGCTTTGTATTTTTATGCACTGCCTTATGTTTGAGTCACATAAAGTTCACTTTCCCTTTCCTATTATGATGCACTGATTTGGCATTCTAAGCTAAAAAGTGAAATTATAACTTCCTTAAATGCAGGACAATTTATGAGATTCATTGCTTCACTCAAAAGAACATATGAAAAGAAAACAAAAAGTAATGAAGCTCTTCTTGTGCATTAAGGAAAGTGAAGCTATCTTTGTAGCAGACGCACTATTTTAAAATTAATGAAATGAATATGCAACAAAAGAATAATATCAGTGACACCCACCTTGAAACCACAAGGGTGAGATTACACAAGAATCCATCTGCTCCACTTTTCGCTTTATGGAGGGAAATCTGTCATTCTGGTCAGTATGATGTACAGCAGTTGACTTCCTTCTGAAATGGAAGGCTACTCCAAATGTAGCCCAGTTATATACAAAAATAATTATGCTTATAAGCCAAGATTTCCTCTTTACCTGATTATTTTATACTATTACTATGAGATTTTAAGAACAACAGAAACATATTTATGAAGTCAGATGGAATAAAGTGCAGTCTGTATCATATCAGAAAGGGATTACATAGAGATCTCAGTCAAGATAAGTATGTGCACAACACCAGGCCTTGACAATGGGACTGATAGTGTGGCTACTTTCAGAAACAAGAGCAAGAAGATTATCCTGGACAAAGACTTTTTTTTATCCATTCACAGTATATGGGTATCACTGTCTGGCAAGGACAGTGATACTCATCACAAATTGTGTTTGAGAAGTTGGTCCTAATCTGCCTCCTTGAATTATCCACACTGCTGTTAAGTATTGCATTTATGCTGAAAGACAGTGATGGATGGTGCTATAATTCCAAATCAGAATGTTGTGTGACTTGGAGAGGGGCTTGCGTATAATGCTAATCCCATGTCATTGCTGCACTTCTTCCTTTAGTTAGTTGGTAGAGGTGTTGCTGAAAGAGCCTTGATGAATTGCTGCAATGTCTTTTAGATGATACACACTGTTACCATTGTGTGCCTGTGATGGAGAGAATGAATATTTAAGGTGGTGCAATTCAGGTGGACTGCTTTATGATTGACTGGATGGTATTAAACCTCTTACATGTTGTTGGAGCTGCAATCATCCAGGCAAGTGGAGACAATTTTATCAGTCCTACTTGTAGATGGTTGACCACTTTTGGGGATTTACTTACTGCAGAATTCCCAGCGTCTGACCTGTTTCTGCAGACACAATGCTTCTATGGTGTTCAGTTTTTGGTCAATAGTGATCCCAGGAATGTTGATAGTAAGGGATCCAGTGATGGTGACATTACAGGGAGATGGTTAGAGTTTCTGTTATTGGAAATAGCCATTGCTGGCATTAGTGTTGCATGAATATTATCATGCCACGCATGTTCAAGATCTGCTGTTTTGGGCAGGGATGGTGTTATTATCTGAATTGTTGTGAAAGGTCCGAAATATTCTTCTGTGGTCAAGCAAAAATGCCTATTTCTGTCCTGATGGTTGACAGAATATCTCTGACTAAGAGCTCAAGGTGGTTGGACTCAGGACCTGAAGAACTCCTGAAGTAACATCCTGAGGCTGTGGAGATTGGCCTCCAGTGTCGACAACTAATTTCTTTTGTAATAGATGTGACTCCAACCAATGCAAAGTTTTCCCCTGATTCTCAATGACTTCAATTTAATTAGGAGTCCTTGGTGCCACACTGAGGCAAATTGAAGGCAGTTACTCACCATGCTAGATATCAGTCCTTTTGTCCCTGTTTTTGTTGAGTGTGCAGTAATGTCGGGGAGCGAGTGGCCCTGGCCAAATCTAAACTGAGCATTGGGTAAACCACTTGATAACACTGTCGCTGACACCTTTTACCACTTGTTGATTCAGAACAGCCTGATGGGACAGTAATTGACAGTAATTTGTCCTGCTTTTTGTAGACAGGGTATAACTGGGCAATTTTTCACATTGCCAGAAAGATCCCATTGTTGTAACTGTCTTGAAGCAACTTGGTGAAGGGCACAGTTAGTTCTCAAGCTCTAAGTGTTCAAGACTGCAGCTGGAATATTATCAGGGCCCATAACTTTGCTACATCTGGTGCTTTTGTCTTCACAGTCTCATAATATCATGTGGAATGAATTGAACTAATTGCAGACCTGAGAAAGAGACTTCAGGTTTCAGGCTGGTGATAATTATATAGATAGTTATATAGCTCTTGCCCTGATCTTTGCATTGTAGCACTGTTTTCCCCACTTATTGAGGATAGGGATATTTATGGAACCTGCTTGTCCCCTTTAGTTGTTTAATTGTCCAGAACCATTCATGACTGGATTATGCAAGAAACCCCAAGAAACCACACCTTCTTCTCCTAACGGTTTTCACAAGATGAAAATGTTTAAGAGTTGCCAAAAATAGTGGGTAAGAATTGTCTCTTGGGGTTTGTCAAACATTCCCGAGGTTCATTGGTATATTGCCAGTGGTTCAGCGTTAACATTAAAGCACAGTCACAGAATCAAAGTCCTTTTTAAACGTAAGGAAAGACAACACTAGTTAACAGGCTATCACCATGATAAGATTATTTTATTCAATAATAGACCCCTTGGCAAAGTGATGTCTCCACTCTGAAATAAAATTAGACTTTTAGGTCTTAATAGTTTATTCTGTTCCTATAAATTTAATACATCAACTCTTAAGCTTCTATCCAGGTAACTTCAAAAGATTCAGTTCAGTTTTAATTATTGAGGAGTATCAAAATTAATTCAAACTGAACATTAAACATGCGGACCTTAAACTTGTGGCTAATATTGTGCAAGTGCAAAATACAAGCACACAAATTGATTCTACTGGATTTCCCTTCTCTTCTACTAATAGACCCACTCTTGGGTTGTCTCAGTTTTATCTGTTAAACCAATTAGAACTAACTGTACGTTCACAAACGTTTCTGATAGCTTGTAGTCAAACGACTGGGATTTGACACACGTGTGACCATCTTAGGGCATGTCCAGAGAGGTGGTACGCCTTCTGCATTTGATCGAATCCTGGTAAGTAACTGGATCTTCCTTATACCAGTTTGGGTAGTTTGAGGGAGACCGAATGCCAGTTCCATAACAGTTGTTAGGAACAATGGAACAACATGGCATTCAGCTGCTCAAACCAGTAAATTAGATTATGGCTGATTTGTATCTTGGCTCCATCTACCATTTCACTCATGGTTTCATAACTCTGTGTGACCTAAGAATAATCAATCCAAGTTTTAATATATCCAGTAAATCTACCTTAAGTGTTTTCAGACAGTGTCAGATATGTATATTTGCACAACGAAAGTGTGAAGACACTTTTCTTGATAATGTTGCGACTCATTGTTTTTGGACTAGAGGACATGGTTTCTCCCTATGCACCCTATCAACTCTGTTTACTCCCCTTAATATGCTTCAATTAGATCTACCTTTGATCTTGTTTTTGTAAGGGAACACCAGTGTCATCCAGCACTACTGACAAAGGGAATGTTTTTTGATTGATCCAGTGTTCCTGACATTATAAAAAAAAATACCCTCCAAACTAACCATGGTACTCCATTTAAATACTGAGGAGCACACATCACTGAACTATATATCGATTGACTCACCTCTTTAGTTCTTTCAGTCTTCATGGTATCCTGCATGGTTTAGTTTCTCAAAAAAATCACTTGTTGAGAGTTCCAGCTTATCTCAGTGGCAATACTGTCATCTCTGAGTAAGAAGATATGAAACAGTTCAGATGAAGAGTCATGTGGGCTCAAAATGTTAACTGATATAAAAGGTGCTTTATTACTGCAAACTCTTCTATGAAGAAGGTTATTGCTGTCTTGTCATTGACCCTTGTTTTTGCACTTTTTCCATGATCCAGGCCAGCAGAATGGGAGTAGAAGCAGTAGTTGCCTTGCTAGAAGCTTCACCAGAGACACCAGCCTGTGTTGTTTCACTGTCTGGGAATCAGGCCATCCGAGTTCCCCTAATGGAGTGTGTACAAATGGTAAGTCATAATCGTGAGCCAAGACATTGTCTACAGGCAGCATAAATCCATGCAAGATGATCTATTTGGCAGTAATGCAAGGAAAGCTCATCTTGCAATCCATATTTTTGTTTTAAAGATTGGGTTTTAAAAAAGCTTTAGTGAATGCTTAGATTATTTAATCACCAAATGTTTGCTACCTTGATCTCATTAAACCATGAATACTTTTTGAAGCTACATGACAGAATGAATTTGAGGAATTATGTGTCAACACTTGCAGTGTTGATGCTTTAATCATTAAACATTTATATGAATGTCATTGAGTAGAATGACCCAAAATATAGGAGGAGAGCTTTTCTGCTGCAAAAAATATGACCAACAGAGAGCATGTTAATGTCTGTGATAATGTATAATGCTAGAATGAAAGCTTATCATAAATCCAATTGTGACAACAAATCACATCACAGTTAAGGCAAACCTTGTAAAAGTGGTACAGATTGTGTCTATTATTCTCTACTTATACGGTTATCGGTCCTTTCAAACAGTCTTTCTAAAGCTTTATAGAGTAAGTACAAACGTTGAAAACTGAGGTAACAGAAAGCACTGAAATCAAAATACAGATCATTGGTATCTAAAAAAGGGGAATCCATTTAAAAGAAAATTGTTGACAATTGGTCTGGAGGTGGTGGCAGTTACTGCTAAATATTATTATAGAGTGGCCACAGGCAACAAATGGATTTGACATTCTGTGACCAGTGACTTACAAGTACTGCCATCTAGCATACCTACTTTATCATACTCATTAGAGGTAAAAATCACACCTTTCTTGTATTTGTTTTTGGGACGACGACATTACTGCCAACATTATTGCCCATCCCTAGTTGCCCTTGAGAAAGTGGTAGTGAGCAATCTTCCTGGATTGCTACAGCCTGTGAGGTGAAGGTATTTGCAGAATGCTGTTACAGAAGGAGTTTAAGGGTTTTGACCCAGTGATGGTGAAGAAAAAGCACTAGGATAACCTTTAGAGTGTCCAATGATGTCTGACTTGAAAGGGAATTTGCAGTTTGTGATATCCCAAATACCTGTGGCCCTTGTCCTTCTGAGAATATTGCACTCATTCACAGTGGAGGTGGGTAGTTTGGAGTAGATAGTGATTACTGACTGAATACTTACTTCATTTCCATTTCAGTTAAATATTGGTTAAGATCTGTTGGTAGGTAATATTAAGAAAGTAACAGCAGAACATTTAGCAGTTATAGTGTTTAATTTTAATTGATCAATCTGCTCAGGAAAGCAGTTAAATCATTTAGAGAACTTCATTTTAATTTCCCTTATTTTACTTTACACCTTAAATATTTACCATACAAATTAGACAAATGTGCACAAAGAAATGACCAAAATTGCCCATAAAATTGATTACTCAATCTGCAGCCTTGATGGCTGTAGATTTTACTCTAGTGTCAGTCAGGCTGCTGGCCAAGACTATTGTGAAGACAATTTATGTGTCAACGGTATAAATAAAGAACGTTGCTAGGGAGCAGTGAATAATTTGGTATTGTGCTGTGGTTGTGATGCTGAACTATCAATCCAAAGGAAATGGACCTTCTCTGGTAAGTCGAGGGTCAGCATTAAATGAAGCTTTTGGATCAGTAAGGGCAGTCACTATCAGCTCACCTCTGGATTTCAGTTCTTGGAGTCAGAGTCAGAGTCACACAGCATGGAAACAAGCCCTTCGGTCGATGCAGACCATTATCCCAAACTAACCTAGTTCCACCTGCCTGCGCTTGGCCCATATCCCTCCAAACCTTACCTATTCATGAACTTATCCAAATGTCTGTAACTATACCTGCATCTATCACTTTCTCTGGCAGTTTATTCCACACATGAACCACTGTCTGTACAAGAAAGTTTCCCCTCATGTCCTTTTAAAATCTTTCTCCTCTCACCTTAAAAATATGCCCTCCAATTTTGAACACCCCCAGCCTAGGAGAAAGACTCTTGTCATTCACCTTATCTATGCCCTTCATGATTTTATTTACCTCAATAAGGTCACCCCTTAACTTCCTTCATGCAGTCTTTCAGTCTATTTTTGTGTCTCAAACCCACTATTCCTGGCAACATCCTGGTAAATCTTTTCTGAACCGTCTGAAGTTTAATGATATCCTTTATATAACATGGTGACCAGAATTGCACACAGTATTCCAGAAGAGACCTCACCAACGTCCTGTACGACCTCAACATGACATCCTAACTCCTACACTCAAGGGTCTGAGCAATGAAGACAAGCATGCTAAATGCTTTTTTAACCACCCTGTCTACCTGTGATGCAAATTTCAAAGAATTATGCACCTGAACCCTTAGCTCGCTGTTCTACAACATTACCCAGGGCACTAGCATCCATATTTTTCCCAACTCACCCAAGCTTTAAGAAAAAAACTTGATGTTATAGGAAATTAGTAGCTTTGTTGCTGACTTTAGTAGTTTCTTTTAAAGAAAACCTAAGCACCAATTTAGCACAGGAAGAAAACTTTTCATTTATATTTGACATGAGAGGTGAATTGATACTAAAAAGGAACATTTCTCAGAATTTTTAAAGCACATTTCAATTTGTAAAGGAAAAGATTATAGCCTGATGTAGATGATCTCATGTGTCTTGTGCTCATGCTGCAGTCATGGCTGCGGACTGATGACACTTCCCATTCGTGAATTCTGGATATAACTTGCACCGGTTGCTCTGCATTAATCCCTGCGGTGGTGATGTAGCCTTTATCTCTAAGCCACACATTGATCACCATACTCCTAGCAACTTCTCCTTTGAGCATCTCCTTTCGTTTCACTCCTCGTGCCTCTCAGTTAAGATCTGCTTGCCTGAGCATCACACCAAGTTTCATGTTCAGATATTTTCTTGGCTTTTCTCCCTCAGCTTCCACATTGAGTCACTTCTCGTCCTCAGTGATTACAGTTTCTCATCTCAAATTGCGTTGCTGCCACTCCCTCAAACTCTCTTTAGCCCCAAAGACTCATCCTATTGTATAAATTTTCCTACCATTATTCATGGGCACTCCTTCAATCTTTCCATCTTGCAGGGCCTTCCTAACTCTATTGTAACTGGCAGTGATGAGGCAATCTGTGATCACTTTCCTGTATTGCTCCCTACCCATATTTTCCCTAGTCCCCAACTCCCCCCAATCCCAAAAATCCCTTCTCCTTTTAATGTCTAACCTTGGAAAATTAATTTCTGCTGTTACTTGTTTGCATAATCTGATCCTACAAGACCATAGGATATAAGAATAGAATTAGGCTATTCAGCCCTTCGAGTCTGCTGCATCATTTGATCATGGCTGATATGTTTCTCAACCCTATTTTCCTCCCTTCTCCCTGTAATCCTTGATTCCTTACCAATCAAGAACCTAAGAATCCTCTTCAACACATTAGTGTCTTTATCCCTGTTTAAAATATTACCTCCTCTCTTCCTTGTCAATTCTCTTGTTTGTCCACTTACGTTAGTTTGAAAATCATTGGCAGGCAACTGGTTTAACCATTTGTTTCCAGGTCTGGCTGCACCACATTAAGCCTTATATGAGCTATTATTGACTCTTGCTGTATTGCTAGAAGTGCTCACAGTTGAAACATCACCCAGGGATCCATCATCTATTTCATTGCACCATCCTTCCCTCCTCCTGCAATCTTAGCTGTAACAAAGAAGCATGCAGAAGTTGGGGACTTCTTTTGCCCCAGAGATTGAGTCCATTCATTCAGCTGCCCCTGCTACTCCCTGTCATTTTCCTTCTTCATCTGGTCACATTTGCCGATTTGTTCCCCACTGTCCTAGTCCAGAATTCATCAGTTTCCATTCCATATCCTACCTTTCACTATCTGATAAGTTCTGAGTTCTGAGGAAGGGTCACCAGACCCGAAACGTTAACTCTGTTCTTTTTCTTCACAGGTTCTGCCTGACCTGCTGAGTTTTTCCAGCAACTTCGTTTTTGTTTCACTATCTGATCTTGTTGTATCCATGACTCCTAATGCCTATTTTCTTGCTTCTATTCCAATGAAGCCCTTGACTGCTAAATGTCCCTTTCTGAACCTCATGTTAGCTCATATGAATAGTTCCTTCTCCTCAGATACTGCACTTCCCCCCCCATCCTTTTAACTGTGCTGTCATCACTCATATAAAAAAAACCCTGATCCTCATGTCCTTGTAAACTCCTGCTCTCTCTCTCAACTTCTTTTTCTTCTTAATTCCTTTAACCTCTAATTCTATACTCATTTTCCCTCAACTCTGTGTTGAATTCCTTCAATTTGATTTTCAGCCTTGCCACAATATTGAAATGACTCATAGTAAAGTTGCAAGTAACATTATTTTATGACTGTGATTAAACTGTCCCTTTTCAATTTTCTCGATCATCTTACAGACTTTGACACAGCTCACCATACCATTCACCTCTCGTGCTTTTTCTCTGACATGTCTAGCTAGGTGGAAGTTCCTTTGCTTTGGTTTCACTCTTACACATTAAATCACAGCCACAGCAACACTTGCAATAACTTCACTTCCCATTTCCCAACTGTTCCATGTTGACCTCACCAACCTTCCCACCAAAAAAAAATCTTGTCCCTGGGTCATTCTGGTTTTCCCTCAGTGACATCATCTGAAAAACTGTGTCAGATTCCACATATATGCTGATGATACTTAGTTTTACCTCACCATCGGCCCTCTTGACCATTTCATTCGTCTCTAAATTTCTTCCCTAATGTCCTGGACTGGCTGAATGGAAACATTCTCCAACTGAGTATCAGAAAGATGAAAATCATTGTTTGCAGTCCCTGCCTCTGTTCTGTAGCCAATGATTTTATCCCTGACTTTCAGCTGCTCATCGCAGCTGAAAGACTTACCCAAGTCTTTGTTGCATCCGGATTATGTAACAGGCTGCTACATAAACTTGAGGTCATCTAAATCTCTGTGTCACGTGTCTTAATTCACAACAAGCTTGGTTCAGCTTGTGCTCCTGTTCTTGTTGACCTACATTAGCTGATGTTTGATCAGTGCTTCAATTCTAAAATCCTTGTCCCAATCTACAGCCTTGCTCCTCTTTACCTCTGTCAATGCCTCTGGTTTATTAGCCTCTTAGACATCCTGCAGCTCTCCCCCAACATTGGGCTCTCGACTGTCAAGTTTAATTACTCCATATGCCCTCAGCTGCCATGGTACAATGGCTGGAGTTTCCTCCCTAAACCCCTCTGCCTCGATATCAAACTTACCTCCTTTAAGACATTCATTCTTTGGCCATGCTTTTGGTCATCCATCCTTGTGTGGCTCTAATCTTATTGTAATTTTCGAATTTTTTTTATTGTAATCTTCTAATCCTATTGTATTATTGCATCTGTCAATGACCTTGAAAACTTTTACAAGATAAATGCAAATTGCCATCATTGTAGTAATCATAATTGTAATACTAATTGTTTAGACTTTGTAACTTCTACATTTTATTCTCTTAAAATATGACGTTAGACGCAAGAAGTCCAAAAAGCCATGGATGAAGGGAGGTTTGATGCAGCAGTGAAACTGCGAGGCAGGTAAGGAGACTGCAGTGTGAAATTGGCATCATTAATGTCCATCGTTACTTCGCAATAACGCCCACTATGCTCGTGCACACTTTTAGGCTGAATTGTGCCAAAATTCCTAGTAGTAAAGATGTTGGTTCATGTGAAAGTTTGCTGGAAGCATGCAGAGCAGGAGGATCACACAGTCCATCAAGAGTGAAAATCTGACGTAATGCCAGTATTGCCGGTTTCAAGATCAACAACTTTTTATATTCAACAAGAACAGGAAGTGATCATTAAAGTGATCATAAAATCATAGAGACATAGAGATGTACAGCACAGAAACAGATCCTTTCGTCCACGTCATCCATGTCGACCACATATCCTAAATAAATTTAGTCCATTTGCCAGAATTTAGCTCATATCTCACTGAACCCTTCCTATTCATATACCCATCCAGATACCTTTTAAATGTTGTCATTGTACCAGCCTCCACCACTTCCTCTGGTTGTTCATTCCATTCACACATCACACTTGCATGAAAAGGTTGCCCCTTGGGTCCCTTTCAAATCTTTCTCTTCTCATCTTAAACCTATGCCCTCTAGTTTTGGACTCCCCCTACACTGGGGAAAAGACCCTCATAATTTTATAAACTTCCATAATGTCACTCCTCAGTGTCCGATGATGTAGGGAATATAGCCCCAACCGATTTAAGCCTCTCATTATAGCTCAAACCCTCCAAACCTGTAAATCTTTTCTGAACCCTTTCAAGTTTCACAACATCTTTCCTATAGCAAGGAGACCAGAATTGAATGTAGTATTCCAAACGTGACCTAATCAATGTCCTGTACAGCCCCAACACGACCTCCCAACTCCTAAACTCAATGCACTTACCAATAAAGACAAACATTCCAAACCACCATCGTCACTACCCTGTCTGCCTGCAACTCTATTTTCAAGGAGCTATGAATCTGCATTCCAAGGTCTCTTTCTTCAGCAACACTCCCCAAGACCTTACCATTAAATGTATAAATCCTGCCCTGATTTCCCTTACCAAAATGTAGCACCCCACATTTATCTGGATTAAGCTACTTCTTCCATTCCTTGGCCCATCAGCCCATCTGATCCAGGTCCCATTATATTCTGAGGTAAGCTTCTTCGCTGTCCACTACACCTCCAATTTTGGTGTCATATACAAACTTACTAACCATACATCCTATGTTCACATCCAAATCATTCATATAAGTGACAAAAAGCAATGGACCCAGCACTGATCCCTGTGGCACACCACTAGTCACAGGCCTCCAGTCTGAAAAGCAACCCTCCACCACCACCCTCTGTCTCCTGCCTTCAAGCTAATTTTTGTATTGAATTGGCTAGTTCTCCCTGTATTTCATCTGACTTAACCTTGCTAACCAGTCTACCATGCGGAACCTTGTCAAAAGTCCAGCACAACTTGCCTTCGAAGTTTATTTGCATGCAGTCGTTCTGTGCAGAATAAATTCCATTAATATTTAGATTACATTTTTCTGTATTTATTAAAAATACAGATGTTGGGACATACCAAATCAAATGTTATCATTGTTGGGTGTGTGATATTTCTCTTTTATTTCTTTGATTTCTTGCCCTTTTTTATCCCTCTCTCATTGGTTGAGCAATTGACACAAATTATTGGCTTATGTGCTGAAACACTGGGTGAGGCTTTACCTTGCTGTTCCTCCAGAAGGTGTTCCACAGCATCACTACAGTGCGGGAAGAGGCCATTCGGCCATCGAGTCCATACCAACCCTCCGAGGAGCGTCCCACCCAGACCCAAACTCCCACCCTATCCCTGTAACACCACATTAACCTAGCTATCCCACCTAACTTACACATTCCTGGACACTACAGCCAATTTACAGGCTAATCTAATCGGAAGATCTTTGGACTGTGGGAGAAAATCGGAGCACCCAGAGGAAACCCGCGCAGACACAGGGAGAATGTGCAAACTTCACACAGACAGTCACTCAGGAGTGAAATCAAACCTGGGTCCCTGGCGCTGTGAAGTAGCGTTAACCATTGAGCCACCCTGCTGCCCTTTCACAAAGATAAGTTTCTTTTCCCCTCTTGCCCGCCTGCAAGGCAGCTGGCAGGTCTGTAAAACACAGGGAAATGTTTCATTTTGTGCGTTACCTATTGAGTGTCAATGTGGCGCAATTAAAATGAATTGATGATAGCCACCTGCCAATAACATTGCATTAATTTGTACTTCATTTAGCTGCGTTAGATTTTACTTTTCTCCCAGGCTAAACTCTGACACATAGTGAGAAGCTTGTTGAATTATTCACATTTCTGTCATTTACCAAGGGGAATAAGCCTCTTGTCCAATGCTAGTTTGCAACTTCTTGTTGGTAGTTAAAGAGGATAATGAGAATAAATGCTCTTGTTGTTCTTGCCTGGAATGGATTTCTCTTGCTTCTTATATTCCTGATGTTAAACAAATCATATCAGGTCATAGGTGATAACCACTAGATAGAGTACTGTAGAAGACTGTAAATTGACAAAAGACTATTGCAAAAATAAAATGCAGCATTTGGATCTGAAGTTTGCAGCAAAACGAAGGCGAAGAATAGCATACTGATCCACCGAAGAAAACCGCACTCTTCTCTCGCCACAAATTGTGTCATTCTCCCCAGTCAATGTCAGGCTCAACAAAACTGTTTGTAAGTCTGGCCACCTGTTTGACCCTGAGATTTGCTTCCAGTCATATATCCACATGAAAACTGGCAGCTCTGGGTCACCCATGCTTTTGCTACTTCCAGACTCGGTCTACTATTGCTTTTCTGATTAGATTTTAAGGTCTATAAATTTTAGTTTGTTCAGAACTTTTCTGCTTGCATCCTAACCCATATCATTTTTCACTCAACCCATAAATTCTGTACTCACTGACGCACGTTGACTATCGATCTACCTTATTTTGAAATTCTCACCTTTTTTTTCTATTCATTTGTGGGATGTGGGCATCTTTGGTGAATTTCTGCAGTGCATCTTGTAGATAGTACACACTGCTGCCACTGAGCGTCAGTGGTGGAGGGAGTGGGGGTTTGTGGATGCAGTGCGAATCAAGCAGGCTGCTTTGTCCTGGATGGTGTCGAGCTTCTTGAGTGTTGTTGGGGCTGTACTCATCCAGGCAAGTGGGGAGTATTCCATCATGCTCCTGGCTTGTGTCTTGAAGATAGTGGACAGGCTTTGAGAAGTTAGGAGGTGAGTTACTTGCTGCAGTATTCCCAGCCTCCGGCCTGCTATTGTAGCCATTATGTTTATGTGGTGAGTCCAGTTGAGTCTCTGGTCAATAACCCCCAGGATGTTGATAGTGGGGAATTCAGTGATGGTAACACCATTGAATGTCAAGGAGCGGTGGTTAGATTGTCTCTCATTGGTGATGGTCAGATCATCACATGGCTTTGTGTCTTGGTATCTCTACAACTTCCCACAACCTTAAAGTACTGCACTTTTTGTAATCTGCCTCCTTGTCCATCACCCACTGTCTTTGATCCACGTTCTACAGTGGTGCCATCTGAGTCTTAAACTTTGAAATTTATCCTGTAACTGTACATGCACCTTTCAGAACCTCTTTATGACCTACTTCTTTGCTAAATATTGTGACTACCGTCTCTAATATTTCCTTTTAGATTTGTCAATTATTATCCAATCAGGCTCTGAGAAAATGCATTTTTTTTAATATGCCAAAGATGCTTCATGAATGCCAGTTATTATTTTTGACGTGATAAATTCTTAACATAGTATATGCATTCTAAAGACCATGTGGGGATGTCTGGGCTATAGTCAAGAGTGCAAAACTAAGTAATTACTAAATAGCACCTTAATAAAATCAGATGGATTAGTTGGCTTAATCTTAAAAGTTTCATTCTGTTAATGTTGGTGTGTTATATCAGTTTTGGAACTTATGGCATCTGTTTGTCAATTAGCTCAAATGTTATCCACATTCAGGAAAGTGATTTTTTCTGTTCAATTAGTACAATAAAGTAAGTAAGTAAAATCGACATAGTTCCAGCAGACCATAGGGCAGTTCTCCCATCAGGGAGAGAGAGCTAGTGGCAGTTTAACCTGAAGGTCACCATGCCTCAGGTAAGGGGCAAGATGGGACCTTCATGGTAACCTCAGCCAGTATAGGCATTGAATCCACGCTGTTGGTGTCCCTCTGCATCGCTAACCAACCCCCATACTTAGCATAATGTATTATTTTTAATGCACAACACCATAACGTAGTTATTGTATAATTAATGTCATTAATATTGCCTAAACTTTCATATCTTGTCTTGAGATGTAATTCTAGTCTATGCTAATTTATGTATTATTGTTTTTATAAACAGGAGTTTTGAGAACAATTTAAGGATTTATAAGTTGTTGGTACACAAGAAACCGGATAACGAGCAGACTCGCGTAAGTCCACATTGATTTGAGAATCACAGAGGCAATCACAAGAATTATGTTTCTAAATGGCAATACAGACGTGGAGAGTAATAATTTGTAGCTGTAGACACTTTGCAGAAGGCCTTGACTTTATTATAATGTAAAACAGGTCAGACAGCAAGCAGCCCATTTTATGGTTGGAACAGTTTTTCCCTTCCAGTGAATTAAATGAAAATATGAGTTGAGACTGAAATAAAACAAACAGCTTTCTCTTGCACTTTGCTGATTGCATTGATTACAAAATATTAAAATTCATTTTAGTGCTTTTTCCACCTGCTCCGTTGTGATTTTTGGTCCAATCTGATATTTTTCATGGATATCTGCATCGATCTCCAAGATACAGAATGAAGATATTACGTGGTTAGAGATTTCTGTCCAACAGCAATGAGGGACAAGGCTCAATGCTCTTCTTTTACAAGAAAAAGAATGTTGCATTCAATGTTACATAATACTCTTGTTGATTCTCCCTTCTCTTATACATACTATGAACCAATTTATAGGTTTTATTTTAATAAATTCAAATTTCTGCCATAGTGGGATTTGAACCCATGTCCTCAAAGCCTGGGACTTTGGATTACCAGTCCAGTGACTGACACCAACTCCCCAGTAATTTTATTTTCATTCGTGGGATAAGTGCCTTGCTGGGCCAGCACTTATTGTCCATCCCTAATCCCCCAGAGGGCAGCTAAGGGTCAACCACATTGCTGTGGGCCTGGAGACTCATGTAGGCCAGACCGGGTAAGGGTGGCAGTTTCCTTCCCTAAAGGACATTAGTGAACCAGATGGGGGTTTCCAACAATTGACAATGGATTCATGTCATTATTAGACTCATAATTCCAGATTTTTTTAATTGAATTCAAATTCCACCATCTGCCATGGTAGGATTTGCATCCCAGTTCGCAGAGCATTAGCTGGGTCTCTGGATTAGCACTGAAAACAAAAATTGCTGGAGATCACAGCAGGTCAGGCAGCATCCACAGAGAGAGAGCAAGCTAACGTTTCAAATCTAGATGACTCTTAATCAGATCCGATGAAGAGTCAACCAGATTCAAAATGTTAGCTTACTCTCTCTCCACGGATACTACCTGACCCGCTGTGATCTCCAGCAATTTTTGTTTTCTGTACAGACTACAGCATCTGCAGTAATTTGCTCTTGTCTGGATTGATAGTCCAGTGATAATACCACTAGACCATTGCCTCCTCATGTATGTAGATATAAATACAATATAGGTACAACATCGGAACAAAGGAATAAATGCAACCTTATTATAGCATAAGCATTGACCCCAAATTGGGCTCTCGTGATTCAGAATGATAAAATAACTCAAATTAGTCACATCTCTTTAAAAAAAATGAAAACAACCTATGGAAAACACAGAACAAGTCTCATAACACCCTTACACAGGCATGGCTTTCTAGTCAGTCTGTCCATTAATATCACATTCCTCTGTAATTTTCAGTGGTTGACTTGTTGACCACTTGGCTACAGCAGTGACTTCTGGAAGCAGCATGCCTTTAAATCAAATTTCTGGCTCAAATCCAGCCTTTCGAGTCTTCTATCCATTGTTTCTCAAAACAAAAAGTCTGAAAACAACATGTGCCTTATCTCTTTCAGACTTGGCAGAATCTGTAAATCTGTTCATAAAGCTAAGATTGTTCACCTATCTGTGACAATGTCTCTCAAATGCTTTCTGTCTGTTAATCAAATCCCATTGCATTGTAAGGTCATTCCAGCATGTAGTCCCAGGGTCAGTACAATAAGGACAATACATTTTTTAAACAGCAAAAGAGGTACTTGGGCATAAACATCTGGGGGCAAAACAATATCCAGTCAAAACACAGCTGGATGTCCTTGGGAGCAGGGCCAAAATCTGTGGCCAGTATACACTGCTCCTGATTATAACAATTCTTTTTGACATAATCAAAGCACAATTTGGTTTAAATCAAAGTTGACAAAGTAATAACGAAAACAGACATAGCTGGAGAAACTTAGCAGGCCTGGCAGCATTAGTGGAGAGAAAGGGAAGTTAATGTTTCAGGTCCAGAGACTCTTCTTCAGAACAGATAATAGCTAGGAAAAGGTTGATACATATGCTGGGTTGTTGCGGGAGGTGCTGGGGAGTATACGATAATTGGGGATGGAGTCAGAGATGGAGGATTGCAATTTGGCAGACAAAGGGTATTGATTGGGTTCGGGGAAAAAAAAAATCTGTGAATGGCAACCGTTAGCAGGTCAAACCCGGAAATTACAGACCAGTGAATCTCATGTCAGTGGTAGGGAAACTAATGCAAGGTGATGCAACTTGGCCGAAGAAACAAGATGAGGGAGTATTCAATGAATAGCAGGACACTGGGTAGCTTAGAGGAACAGAAGGATCTCGGGGTAATTATTCACAGATCCCTGAAGTCAGCAGAGCACATGAATAGGATAGTTAAGAATGCATTTGGGACACTTGCTTTCATCAGTCGTGGCATAGAGTATAAGAGCAAGGAGGTAATGTTGGAGTTGTACAGAGCGTTGTTGGGCTACAGCTGGAGTACTGTGTGCAGTTCTGGTCACTTCACTACAGGAAGGATGTGATAGCATTAGAGTGGGTACAGAGGAAGTTCAGTAGGAAGTTGCCTGGAATGGAGAGATTGAGCTATAAGGAGAGACTAGATAGGCTTGGATTGTTTTCTTTAGAATAGCAAAGACTGAGGGGGGCCATGGTTGAGGTGTATAAGATTATGAGAAGTATGGACAGTGTGGATAGACAGCAGCTGTTCCCCTTGGTTGAGGAGTCAATCACAAAAAGGCGTAGTTTTAGGGTAAAGGGCAGGAAATTTAGAAGGGACAGTGGGTGGTGGGAATCTGGAATGCACTGCCTGGGAAGGTAGTTGAGACTGGAAACCTTACAACCTGTAAAAAATATTTGGATGAGCACTTGCGAGGTCATGACATTCAGGGATATGGGACAAGTGCAGGAAGGAGGAATTAGCACACCTTTAGTGGTAGTTATGTTGGTGCAAACTCGATGGGCTGAAGGGCTTTTTCTACGCTGTATGATTCTATGAGGAGAGTGGTCTCATTGAAACTGAGAGAATACTAAGTGGCCTGGATAGAGTGGATGTGGAGAAGATGTTTTCATTAGTAGGAGAGACTAGCACCCGAGGGCACAGCCTCAGAATGAAAGGATGACCCTTTAGAGCTGAGATGAGGAGGAATTTCTTCAGCCAGAGAGTGGTGAATCTGTGGAACTCATTGCTGCAGAGGGCTGTAGAGACCAGGTCACTGTACTTAAAACAAAGATAAATAGGTTCTTGATTGATAAGGGGATAACGGCTTACAGCGAGAAAGCAGGAGAATGGTGTTGAAAAACATGTCAGCTATGATCAAATGGTGGAGCAGACTCAATGGGTAGAATGGCCTAATTCTGTTGCTATATCGTATGGCTTTCCTGCTCTTCCAATGCCAACCTGCACAGGTTGTAGTTCTTGGCTATCTGAAGGGATGAAGATAAAAGGATAAGGTGTGTTGAGGGGAGGGAAAGACAGCAAATGATGCATTCCTATGCCATCTGCAGCTTGAAAATGAGAGGAGATTGGGAGATGATGGTTACGTGGACCATGAGAAGGCAGAATAGGTGTGATGGTTTCATGCTTTCACGTCAAAGCGACTGAAGGCTATCCTGCAAGAACATTGACAGTTTTCCACAATGATGCTCCACAGCCTTCTACTAGCCATACTGCAGCCACTGGAATACCATTGTGTAGGAGCATTAGGACAGGCAACAACACACTGTTGGCAGGCTCTTGAGGAATGCATGTCATCCACAGCCATGGCAGCTCCTGTGATAACAACTACTATCTCCTCCACTTGGGGGAGACATGTAGCAATTGGCTATCCTGTGACTTTTAAATGCTGATACCTCGAGTTCTGCACCACCTTGTCCAATACTGAGTCTGTGAGGGTGAGCGAATATTGGGTATGAATCATGATTTATTACATGGTAAGGGATGGGGATGTGGTTCAATGGAGCAGGGGCTGAGGTTAGTAGTGCAGTTGATTTGCCATGGCATTTCAAAGAAGTTGACCATTTGTATGAGGTCATTGAGCTGATTGTACTACCACCTCGTATCCTTGAAATTAGATTCCTGGTAGTAAATGTCAGGGCACTCTAATTTTCCTGTCTTTGCAGTGCTTGTCCGGAACATATCCTACTATCATGCTCCACCTCTCCTCATGAATAACTGACTTCTTAGTTCCTCTCCACCTCACGAACCTAGGAATCTGGTGGGATGGGCAATCTTGGAGCCCCATTTGTCTGCATTCCCCATTTAATTGGGACTTAATGGCTAGTAATATCATCACTGGGTTATATCCCACCACAGTGTGGCAACTGGTGGAATTTGAATTCAGTTAATTAATCTGGAATTAAATCCTTGTCCCACTAATGGTGACCATCCATCCTTTGTTGATTGTCATAAAAAATGCAGCCTGGTTTGCTAATATCCTTTTGGAAGGAAATCTGCCATCCTTACCTGATCTGGTCTGCTTGTGACTCCAGATCCACATCAACATGGTTGATGTTTATCTGCTCTCTGAAGTTACCTAAACAGCCCCTCAGATGTATCAAACCATAAAGGAATGGAGTGTTGGTGTACCAACCCTTCCATGAACTGTAGTGGCTCAAGAAGGCAGTTCACCACCACTTTCTTAAGGGCATTTAGGGATGGGCATGAAATAGTGACCCAGCCCACATCCCATGAATCAATTTAAAAAATCAAGATCACATTTTCATTAATTTCCAAAACCTGTTCTAACTGCAACACGTGTCTTCTTTAAAAGAGGCTAACTTTATGGAGTGCTAGACTTTCACAATTTTAGAAATTATGTCTCGAAGAATGAAAGTGAAATATAAATAATTTGGGCTAAACTTATACTGAATCTTGGTCAGACCACCACTTGAGCATTTTGTACCGTTCTGTTCGCTGTCATTACATAGGAGATTTAGAAGCACTGGAGAAGGTGCAAAGGAAATTTATAAGCATGATACTAGAAGTGTGGAGTTGGGCAGATGACATGGGGTTGGGTGGTGACAGTGATAAAAGGAGAGGCTGACCTACTTGTCTATAAAATTATGAAAATTTTTTTGCAATGTAGACACAGAGAAGGTTTCCCATGTGTGGTAAGAACAAAACCCATGCAGTAGTCTCTCAGAAATCAAATGGAAATTTTGGAAGAAGCTTCCTTACCCAGAAAGTGGTTAGAATGTGAGATATGATACCATGAAGAGTAAATGAGGCAAATTGGGGCATTTTAAGGGAAGTTGGATGAGCTCACTATGAAGAAAGGAACAGAAAGATGTGTTGATGGGGTTAGATGAAAGATGGTGGAAGAAAGCTTCTAAGGAGTATGAACACTGGTATGCACCATGTGATGTAAATACCTCATAATATTGTAAAATGGTTTGTTTCATCTGTAACATGACTGAGTACACCTAATCACATTGTATGTTGATCTGTATTTCCCTCTCCTTTCACCCTCAGAGCAAATTCAATGTGGCAGTCCTTAACGTGGGTGCCCCAGCAGCTGGCATGAATGCAGCTGTTCGCTCTGCCGTGAGAACTGGCATCTCCCAAGGTCACACAATGCTTGCAGTTTCTGATGGATTTGAGGGTTTTATAAAGGGACAGGTGAGTTAACTCATTGTCTGAACTTAACTTGTCTAAACGTGTTGTTTCCTGTATTTGAAATGGGCACCGACAATATTTTTAAAGAAGGTAGACGAGAAAATGAATTGTTTTGTCTACATTCTGAAGAAAATAACTGGTATCTCTCATTTTTGGGTAAGCATGTAAACATGTGACTATGCACTAAATGATTTTGAGCTACTGAGGGGACACCAATGTCAGTACCCCATCAGCTCCAGTGGCTATATCTTCAAATTTTTTAATCAGACTGACAATACCTGAAGCAGCTGCTTATTTTATTGATATGAAGTTTCATAGTTTATAATTATTATTTGAGCATTTGGGTTTGAAAGTAGAGTTTAATTATTCTAACAATCCTGATTAGATCTGAGCCAATGCCCTTGTCAATTAAAGCAGCAATTCTAACCTTGTCTCCAGCTCATGTCTGCCTTCCCAACAAGAGCATCAAGCATGTGGATTTCTCCAGGATGATGGAGCATGGTGGAGTTGGAAAGTTCCCAACTCCCAAGGTCCATTTCCTTGACATAAAAACATCTGACTCTTATCTTGCTATACCTCAGTGGGAAAATCAAAACTTAAAATTGGGCATTGTATGGTGCAATGTAGATGCTGCATTTCAGAGAAACGAGGCGTTTTATATTGGAGTGATAAAGAATGAGTTTGCACACCCAGTACTGGGTGTAGATGGATAAGTCATCTGTCCCTATTTCTGTATTCCCTAGAAGTTTCTTTCAAAGAAGCATTGGTATTGTGTAGGATCTGGTTGCTCATGTGGTGAAATAGGGAGGTCAGAAGAAATTTGATATGAATAATAAAATAAATCGAAAATAGCTTGGCCTTATTGACAATTGGCATGGTTGCCCATTGGGGATAGCACTTCTGCTTCACAGTTCCAGGGACCTAGGTTTGATTCCAGCCTTAGATAACTGTCTGTGTGGCGTTTGAATCTTCTTCCTGTGCCTGCTTCTTCCTGTGCCTGCGTGGGTTTCCTCCGGGTGCTTCAGTTTCCTCCCACAGTCCAAAGATGTGCTGGTAAGGTGGATTGGCCGTGCCTAAATTGCTGTGTAGTGTCCAGGGATGTACAGACTAGATGGAATAGCCGGGGATATCTGGGTGGGTTACTCTTCAGAGGGTCTCTGCAGACTCAATGGGCCATGGGGCCTCTATCTGCACTGTAGGGATTCTATAATTATCTTATAATGTTTGAAAATAAGGTCAAGCATTTACTCTTTAATTATTAAGTGTGAATTAATTCATGTGCTGGTGCTTACATTGGGTTGGAATGCAAACTCAGAGGCTGGAAATAAAATTTATTCTGATTCTCGTATTAAGTAGAGATCCCTAACACTACTACTTGTGTCTCAAGTTTTTAACCAGTTTGAAGTCTGGAGAGCACTCTGCTCCTCCTGCCTTTACAACAATGATTTGCTTTCTATAAGAGCTGACCTTTTGTTGGCAATCGCACATAAACCAATGTACAATTCCACTCTGTAATATTGAATCTTGGCGAAGATGCCAAAAGTGGTGTTTAAATACTTCATTTGCGTTTGAGAGGACCTAATCGACCATTCTGCATGACCACCAGGTATGCCAGAAAGATCACTTGGCCCACTTTTTCATCAGACTTCTTTTGGATGTGCTTGGAATTATAGGTACCCAAATTAAACCTTGTACCTGTTTTGCACCTGTCAAAATCAATGGCGCGAGTTCCAATTTTTACCTGCCTATAGTTTAAGATTTCACATTAGCAAAGAGTGAAATGGAGTTGAATAAATGTGGTGATTTTACGGCTGACTTTCAAATGGCAACTTCAGGATTATTATAAGATCCTAGTGGGTTTTCTGGTGTTAGGTAAGGAGACCGCTATCTTTACTCAGTCTGGTGACTTCACTTCTATACTTTTTTTTGTATTTTTAATGCCCTAACCCTGTTGAGGGAAGGGAATTACATAACCTCTATGCTAAAGATACCAGCATAATAAGAGCAAAGTGACAAGAAACATGCTCTGAGTGCAAATGTACGCTAAATTAAAAATCTCACACAAAAAGCTGCAACATTAGTTCGGTGCTGGAGAAGAAATTCATGTTGATGCAGAATAAGTTTTGGTTTAAGTTTGGACTTGGGATATATTTTTGGAATAGAAATCTGCTGTGTGCTTGGTCATGCCATACCAAGGTGTCCTGAATCCTATTGTTAATGATACATATTTCAAATAATAGCAAGCGCATCCCAGTGTTGAGAATATGAATTATTTAGCTGTGCGAATAGAAAGATTATCATTAGGTTGCAGACTGCTTTAGGCAAAGTTGGCAGTTTTCCTTTATATCTAGAAAGATCCTCTTGCCCTTTCAAATAATTGGAGAGACATAAAATAGTTTGAGCTTTTACTTTAACCTGATCAACAGACTTGCATTATGGCTGCTTCCCTTTTACAACAGTCTTACAACCAGCCCATTTGATTTGATCAGCTTGATACTGCTGCTTTTTAAATGAATTGAAATATCTTTGTTACTCAGAGCTGTAAGTGGATCAGTTAAGAGAAAGTGATTTCAACAATAAGAGAAGTTTCCATCTCAATTTCTTGCTTCCATCTAACATTTGATAGAAATTTTGTTATTCAGCTCCACACTCAATTGGAATGCGACCCTGAATGTTAGCCTAGAACCTATCCTCGGCTATGTGAAGAATGAATAGCTATTTTCTAAAGAAGAGGTCACTATTTAAAGCACATTACTCATCATTGTCTTTGAGTTAGAGTTGGATTGTTTCATTAACGAGAGTTATATGCAGCATGCTTTAAGGGTCTCACTACTGTAACGACTTTGGTTGGGAATGTTGTTGGCGATTAGGCCAACAAATGGCCTCATTTCACACAGTTTATTATTTAAAAGAAACAGTCATGGCTAAATGAACATGAAATAAAGCACTTTTTAAAAGTATACTTTCAGGTGCATGAAGAGGTAGTTAATTTTGTGAATTGATTTTCTTGTGAATGAGTTCATTACCTTCCAGACTCAGTGTAACCAGGAGGGAGCTTGAGCAGCTGAAGTGGTTTACTGATACGTGCAGTATTGCCACAAACCAGTGACTCCATAATTTTTAGATAGCCAAAACAGTCTATCTTAACAAGCACTTCAGATGAAGAATCGCACAGGGAGTTATTTGATAATCTCATATGCTACAGCAGTATAGAATGTATGTTCATGCCTGGGATTACCCACAAAACAAACAAAGCAAGTTCCAAAAGTCAGTCTGAGTAAACACTGAGTGGAGGCCTGGTGACTTGCTTACAGGGCGGTTCCGCCTTGGGTCAATTTCATGCAGCTGGTAACTGGCTCCTAAACAGTTTCGAAGCAGCAAAGATGAAAGAATGCCAGCAGATTCAGTGTTCTGTCTTACTTTGGGGAGTATTGCTTAGCATAGGAGTGTTTGAAGGCAAGGTAGTCAAAAATGGATAACAAGAAAAATAACAATCAGTTTTAAGAAGTACAAAATAAATTACAATGGCATCATTTTCTCTTCTTCCTTCAGATCAAAGAAATTAAGTGGGGCGACGTTGGAGGCTGGACAGGTCAAGGTGGTTCCCTTTTGGGTACTAAACGGTAAATACATTGCTAAATATGGTGTGTATGTCATTTAATCTTGAGTGAGTAGAAATGTACAGTGGCATTTTTAGATGTCACTCTTTTCAGAGGGCCGTGAGTCTTTCAAACCTGTCTTCCTGAAAAAGGCGATGAAATCAGATTCCTCGAATACTTTTAAGGCAGTGATAGACAGATTGCTGAGAAGGAAGGGGTGGAAGGTTATCAGGATAAGATGGGAATTCAGATTTGAGATTACAATTAAATCAGTCATAATTTTATTGAAGTGGGGAAGCAGGTCCGAGGGGTTGACTGTCTAATTCTTGTTCTCCATTTGTAGTCATGTTCAGTAATGAGTGAATTGAGTTAGAGTTTCTGGGAGATTAGCAAACAATTAAAATAGCATGGAGTGAATGTGCAGAAATTTGCTGAAAGGAAACCGATGGCAGCTGTGGCAGCAGAGAAAGAAGCTTTAGTGTCGAGATAGGGGTGACTCTCACTGAGGTTTGAATATCCGTAATGGTATTGCTGGGATAAGATGGATGAATCTTTACTTCTGATGTTTGTAACAAGATTGTTCAAATAGTTCTTGTACAGTGTAGTATGTATTTTGTTTCTGTTTTGTTTCATAAACATTCATGTGTCTTTCTTACTATATTTTCAGCCTCCTTAATATATGTACATTGCTTGACCTCCATAGTAAACCAAAAATTAAAACTTACGATCTATCAAACAGGTTTCATCATCAGCTGGAATCATAACTGAGTTTTTTTTTGGCGTTGAAGTGGTTTGTTTGCAAATAACTTCTAGCATTCAAAATGATAATTCCTTTCTTTTTCTGCTAATTGCAATATGTTTTTGTTAAGTACTCTGTTCGCATTAGGGTTTTGTAATTAATCAAGGAAAATATGATGTATTTCTGTCCAGTATAATGGTAACTGTAGGGATTGAGTGTTAGCATGAAGCCATAGAGTCATACAGCACGGAAACAGACCCTTTAGTCCAACCAGTCCACACTGACCATGTTCCCAAACTGAACTAGTCCCACTTGCCTGTGTTTAACTCATATCCCTCCAAACATTTCTTATTCTGGTACTTATCTAAATGTCTTTTAAACGTTGTAACTGTACCTGCATCCACCACTTCCTCTGGAAGTTCATTCCACCCATGAACCACCCTCGTGTCTTTTTTAAATCTTTCTCCTCTCGCCTTAAAGATATATGCCCTAATCTTGTAATCCCCCACCTGAGGGAAAAGACCTTTGTCATTCACCTTATCTATACCCCACATGATTTTATAAACCCCTATAAGGTCACCCCTCAACCTCCTATGCTCCAGTGAGAGAAGTGCCAACCTATCAGCCCTCCCCATAACTCAAACCCTCCATTCCCAGCAACATC
>NC_063333.1:25383608-25395397 GCF_021869965.1 Rhincodon typus
CTGGTAAATCTTTCCTGAATCCTCTCCAGCTTAATAATATCCTTCCTGTAACAGGGAGACCAGAACTGGATACAGTACTCCAGAAGAAGGCTCACCAGCATTTTGTACAACCTCAATATAATGTCCCAACTCCTCAACTCAAAGGGCTGAGCAATGAAGGCAAGTGTGCTGAATGCTTTCTTAACTACTGTATCTATATGCGATGCAAACTTCAAAGAATTATGCATCTAAACCTTTTTTGTCTCTCTGTTCTACAACACTACCTAAGGCCCAACCTTTAATTGTATAAGCCCTGATAGCTTAAATCAGTGTGGAAGGAATGCCCTTTCTTACACGGTATGGAAAGACAATGGGAAAGAACTTCAACTACCATGCTTGTTTGTATTCTTAAGAATAGACTATAGAGAAAAATTGGTGGTTGTGGTTTGGCTAATTTTGGATGCCTGAGCCCAATGCAGTTTTGATGATGTAAGTTCATTTGCAGCACTCCTGCTCCAAACAAGAAGATGTTTTCATATTCAAAACAGGGTTCTACATCATTACTGGACCATGATTGCAATTTCCAAAATACAGATGGAGGTGTATCGAGCCATGAGTGTCCTCTGTCAGATGGACACGAAAGAAAAGAAATTCAGAACTTATCAAAAATAAATTGAATTTGTGGATCAAAAGACTGGAATTATCATCCGAGCTCCAAAGGTATTTGTCAAGCCATGCTCAATACGTGTATTTGAAAAGGCAAATGTATTGGCTGACTCTATGTGGAGGGTCAGCAGCTTTCCTTATCCTCATACAACCAGTGAGCTGCAGTGAAGTGCCTGTCTGCTACTTGCTGGTTCTGTTCAATTGATTCCAGAGCCTAAAAATGGTTAAGCGGCTTAACAATGCTATTTTGAGGTGGAGGAAAGACAATGGAGGTTGTTTAGTTCATCCAAATACAGCAATCCTTATTCTCCACAATATTCATTGCAAATGATTAAGGACCAGTTGTCCTTGTTTCTGATGTGCCTCTATTCGCTTATACATCACAGTACTCTTCCCACAAAGAATGCAGAAGCCATCGCTGAGCGAATACGTTTACATAATATCAGTGCTCTTCTGCTTATTGGTGGCTTTGAGGTACGTGCTACATTTTTTTCTATATTCTGAAACATGCTTAAAGATTAAGTATACACTTGAAAGTTAAATGTAATTACCAAGTATAGGCTTTGCTCAATGTACAAAAAAACTTGCTCAACGTACAAGACAAATATTCAAAATTACCAATCAAAGAACAAAAATCCTACAAAAGTCAGCTCATGAAAACAGCGACACTCATTCCATTGTGCAGCTGAGTAAATAATCTTTGGGTCGCTACCTGATCTTCAAACAATTCAAACGAGGCACACTGGCTAAGATAGCTAACCCTGCTGTGTGAGCAGAAAACTGGCAATGACATTGCATAAACAATCATGTAACCTAATTGATGAACTCTAGTGATAAGTCCCATCTATCAATTTAACTACACTTGTTAGACAATTGTCATTTACAACAACAGCTGACATATAGTTATGGTTTGTTTTCAAATATATATATATATATATTTGTTAAATATTTGTGTTTTAGGTCATTTGAACTTTTCAAGTCAATACTAACTGATCAAAACAGTGGTAATTGATACTGATACATTTAACTGAATTCATGCATTTTACTTTCATCAAAATTTAAAGTTTTGCACAGCCAAAGATGTGTTTGAAAGTTGTACCTTTAAAAAAAATTGATATAGAATTGTGATTCTGCATTTAAAAAGTTAATTTTACATTTGAATGTAGAATGTATATTGTGAATTGGTAAACTAGTGATACAATATTAAAACAACAATGAAATCTAATATTTCATCTTCAAATGGCTTGACATATGAACTCCCTTTGAAAAGAAAAAAAGTACTGTGACTTTGTGGGAAAGTGCTTGGAAACAATTCTAAATGCTTTCAAGTAGTAAATGATGAGAGTGTAGTAAAACGTTGCAGAAATCAGGTCAAGGATAGGTTTTCATGACAAACCAATGTGAAAAATGATTGAACAGCTTGTTCTTTTCAATGATTGTTTTTTTTTTCTCCCCACTGGGTAATTAACCAAAGGGATTGTTTTGATTTGCGAGGAAAAGCTAAGAAAAGTAACCAAAAATAAACTTCAAAAAGTACTAAACAGTAACCGATGCCTTGAATCTTATTCAAATTTAGATGACTTTGTTTAAATTTTCGGATATTCAAAATGGGCAAGTACTTTAAATATTTGCAATCAAGTTCAATTCGCTGAATGACTATCTTTCAAGTTTCTCATTTCCCACCTCCACTTTATTGAATTCTACAGATTCTGATCTTCAGACATGCAATTTGGAGCTGTTTGCAAGATATTAGTAAAGTGTGTTAGTGAACAATTTTTCAGGGAAGTTATTGAGTTAACGTTTAACTGGAACCTGAAGTAACAAAGTTTTTGAACAAAGTAGTTAAGATCAATGATGGATACATTCAAGAGCAACATCCCAGAATTTAGCAACACAGACAGAATATGTATAGCATTTTGTAGAAGTTGATAAGTCTTGTTGAGTGGCTCTTGATTGTTTTTATACTGCCTTGCTGGCTCAAACATATAAAGTAATGGTGAGATGGTCTTTTGTAGTTGGTTGTTGTAGCCGCTCCTTTTACTGGCATTTCATCGCACATAATTTTGATACTTGGTGATAAAAATCAACATGTATTGCACAGCCAGTGTCCAGATCTTTTTCTGTTGTTCAAGTGTGTTAGAAATTTAGTTTGGATTTCACATTGAGAAGATCTGTATCAAGGCAGAGATTTAACAAAGGAACTTGTATGATTGTATAAGCCCTCATTCTCCAGGAGTTTATGTACACCATAGAAACACCAAGTTTGCATCATGGAGTTTTAAGTGCATGTATCATTTCATATAATATACATGTTGTCAATATCTTGCTTCAAATTCTCTACATCTAGTTACAGTATCTGGGCTCATTGGAAAGTTCGAGAGAAGTGGATTAGTTTTAAAGTTAGATTAAGTCAATTTAAGAGTTTTATTGTAGTCTAATGGGTTATGAGGTGACCTCAAAGCAGCACCATTGGATATTTCACAAGAGGGTGCAATAAGGTGAATGTGGTAAATTTAACCATTTTATAGGCTGAAATGATGCAAGTTGGAAGAAGGCTTATTTGTTTTTTTCCTCTCTTTGAGCGGATAGTGGGAAAGCATAGGAAGGATTAACAGAGAGATTATCAAAGTGATAAATGTGTCAAGAACAATCCTTTTGAGGCCAACAAGTGCTGTGGAAGCTGAATCCAAAGGAAGGCCAATGGCCAATGTTACTCACTGAGCTACTGAGCTACAAGATGATCTCCTCATTTCTTTTTTAATAGAATCATGCCCTTTGTTGACCACTCATGTTTGGTGAATCATGTGGATATTTCATGTTGTGGCTTTCTTGGATGAAGGAGGAAGAGCAGTGGTTGGCGGTTGCAGTGGGAGTCTAAATGATGAAAGTAGACGAAGAGTGTTACTGTTTAAAATATGTCTTTTTAAACAAATGTGAGAATTTTGCTGATTTTTATTTAACAAATGATGGATGGCTCTTCCTTTGGCCCTTGCCATCTCTCTGATTTAACTGTTTGTACGTACAAGCTAATGTGGATGTGCCCTCCAGGCATACCTGGGACTTTTGGAGCTGTCAGCTGCACGTGCCAAGTATGATGAGTTCTGTATCCCCATGGTTATGGTTCCTGCCACTGTCTCCAACAATGTACCTGGTTCAGACTTCAGCATTGGTGCAGACACTGCCCTGAACGCTATAACTGATGTAAGTCTGTCTAGGAATGTGTAATTACAAGACTAATATAATGGTCCAAAGAGATCATTCAACTGCATCCGTTATCTACTGGCACCAGCTGTGTTCATCCTGCTGTTCAGGACCACTTTCCTCCCTTACAAATGTAAGATTAACATCCGTTTTAATCTTGTTGACTTATGCTTCAAAGTGGACAGTTAAGTGTTGAACTTTAGATAATGCAACCCATTTCTTCCAGTACAAAGCCTTTTTCAATTATTGTGAGAAGCTAATATTTGTTAATGCCATTTCTGACAGAGGAGCTGTTTCTAAAGCATCCTCAATCAGACTTCCTGTTCTAGGCAGTTCTGACATCTTGTCGATGAGATTTTATTCAGTTGAAAACCACTCTAACTGCAAATTCTCAAGTTGTGCCTCTGAATAGTGGAGCGCATTAAAAATAACACTGGGGGCTTTCAAACCAGAATTAACATGACCCATGTGACTCATTGCTGTGAAGTAGAAACAATTCCATTTATATAGCTCTCTTCCCAACCACTAGGCATCTCAATGCATTTTACAGTTGACAAAGTGCATATGAAGTGTTGTTCCCATTGTAAAATAGGAAACACAGCATCCACTTTGTGCCCTGCACCCTTCCACAAATAAGCAGCAATTGATGATTGATCATTTGTTTTTCTGGGATTGGCTGAAGACTGAATGCTGGCCAGGATGCCGTGGGTAAACTCCCCTGCTCTTCTTTGAAGTAGTGCTGTGGGATCTTTTACATTCACCGGGCCTGGCCAGACCTCAGTTTAATGTCTCCTCTAAAAAATGGCTCCTACAGCCGTGCAGCACTCCCCTACACTGAAGTTCCAGCCTAGAGTCATGTGTTTAAGTTCTGGGGTGAGATTTGAATCTGAAACCTTGTGATTCAAGAATTGCCAACTGAGCCATAGCCGACACAATCAGCTGACACAGATAGAAATGCATACATCCAAAAATAATGTCATTTCCATAGTATACTTAATGCATTGTTCTTTTTCCTGTGGAATCCAAGAAAGTAGGTAATTCCAAAATTCCCTTCTTTGTTTTCCCCAAAAAACAACCTGACGATTGTTGTTGTGTGTACAACAGTATGACCCTTGTTAGTGCTGGTGGATAATGTTGCAGTTGGATATTGTTCAAGGTAGGTAGACCTGCTGTGGCATACAGTGGAGCTTAAAAAAACTTTCAGTGTCTGTTACAGCTTTTGTTTTAGACTAGTTGCATACTAATTGCTGCATGTACTTTATGTGCTGATGAGGCAATATTTCTTGTGTTCCTGAAACTGCACCAGCATTAAAATTGATTTATAAAAATGGGCAGATATTGCAACAAATAGAAGTACACAGACCAACAACATTCTAAAAGAAAAAAATACATTTGGATATTTTATAAGTAGATATATCATTGGGACTGTTTATCTGTCAAGTTTTTGACAGCAGTGCAAAATTAGTGATCTATTAAATCAGCATGCAACTCAGCCACATTTGCCAGGTAATGACAGTGTTTCTTGATGATCCATAAGACCATGAGAAATAGGAACAGGAGTAGGCTGTTTAGCTTCTTGAGCCTGCTCTGCTGTTCAGTAGGATCATGGCTGATATTTAAAGCAAATTATTTTATTAGATACTGTTCTTTTAGTTTATTTTCTTCTTTGTCTTGTCCGTGGCTGTCTTCACTGAGAAATTAAAAGAGTAGTTTTTTTTTTTGAAAAGGTGCAGTTTTTCTCTCCCTTTTATTCATCTTTAGCAAATCTAGTGAGGAGATGAAGCTAGGCTTGTTTCTATTTTACCTCTTTCAATGGTGTGATCCTTCACTTAGTGATTTGGCTTAGAATTCATCCAGGATAGTTAAGGTAGTATCCCAATCTTTATTATATCCTACTCACTCATGTGCTGTCTGATCCACATTAGATTGCTGATTGATCAATGCTTCTGGTTTAAAATTCTCCCCCACTTGTCAGAACCATCTGTGATTGCCCTTTCTTATCTCTGTGACCACCTACAAGCCATACACACCTCCAAGAACACTGCATTCTTCCAACCCTGCATTCTTATGCATCCTTAACTTCTTTCACTCCACCATTTGGTAGCTGTCCTTTCAATACTGTAGGTTCCAAGCTTTGGGATTTCCTTCCTGAATTTAGAGTCATAGAGTTGCTTTGAATGGAAACAGACCCTTCAGTCCAACATATTCATGCTGACCAGATATCCTAAACTGATCTAATCCCATTGCCAGCATTTGATCCGTATCCATTTAAACCGTTCTCGTTCATATACCCATCCAGATGTCTTTTAAATGTTGTAATTGTACCTGCCTCAACCACTTCCTCTGGCAGCACATCTATACATGCACCACCCTCTATGTGAAAAAGTTGCCCCTTAGGTCCCTTTTAAATCTTTTGCCTTTTCACCTTACACCTATGCCCTCTAGTTTTGGACTCCCCTACCCTGGGAAAAAGACATTGGCTATTCACTTTATTCACTCTTTCCATGCCCCTCATGATTTTATAAACTTCTATAAGGTGACCCCTCAGCCTTTGATGCTCCAGGGAAAATAACCCCAGCCTATTCAGCCTCTCCCTATAGCTCAAACCCTCCAATCCCAGCAACATCCTCGTAAATCTTTTCTGATTCTTGCCATTCTTTTTGCTCTTTTAGAGATCTTCATTAAAACTATCTCTTTAGCTGAGCTATTAGTCACCCTTCCTAATATCTTTTTGTTTTCTTTTGCTGGGTGTTATTCTCCCCGATTACACTTCGAAGTACACATTTTCCTGTGTAAAAGGCACTACAAAAATACAAGGTGTTGAGAGCATGCTCACAAAAAGCTAGCATCCAAGTTCAGTGGGTAATATAAAGGGCATATAGAATGTTGGCCTTTATTTCCAGGAGAATGGAGTGTGAAAGTAGGGAGGTTTTGTTAAAACAAACAAGGCATTAGTCAGACCACAGCTCGAATACTGTGAACTGATTTGGGAAGCTTATCTATTGGCATTGGGAGCAGTCCAGAGAAGGTTCACTTTGGCTGATACCAGGAATGGGGGGACTGTCTTATGAGGAGAGCTTGTGTAGGTTGGGACTGTACTTAGTAGAATTTAGAAGATTAAGATGTGACCTTAGTGAAACATGCAAGATTATTAAGGATCTTAACAGGGTAGATGTGGAGACATTATTTCCCGTTGTTGGGTGAGTCTACGACAGAGAGCATAATCTCAGAAAAAGAGATTATACATTTAAGACAGAGATGATGAGGAATTTCTTCAGTGAGAGTAGTGAATCTGTGGAACTCTTTACCCCTGAGGGCTGTCGAGGCTGGATCATTAAGTATATGCAAGGTTGAAACAGACAATTTTTTAATCAAGAAGGGAATCCAAGGTTATTAGGCAAAGGAAGGAAAGTGGAGTTGAGGAGTTTCAGATCAGCCAAGATCTCATTGAATGGCAGAGCTGTCTCATAGGGCTGAAGGACCTACTTCTGCTTTTAATTCTTATGACCTAATAATAACGAAAAAAAGTGGTTCATATGATTTGTATCGACTGAAGTTTAAATCACACATTTTAAATTCTAAATGAGTCAAGTCCTGTTAGTTGCTCATTCTTTTTTAATATTATGTTTCAACTTTTATTTAAGTTTCAAGATTATGATGAAGTGTTGCCTCTGTTTGTGTCTATAATCATTTATGAAGCATTACATATCTCTGCCAACTCCTCCTACGTAGACTTTATTTGTATTCAAAACTTGTGCTGTGGTGGCATTACTCCAAACTTGCTTGAAGCTGTACGTGCCAGTGTGGGTTTTCCTGTGCAGGTTTGTATTGATTGCAAGTGCTTTGCGTGCATCTATGCTTGAAGTTTGTGTTTATGAATGGGAAGCCAAACCTCTCCTCACATTTAATGCGGTGATGTTTCACTCAGTAGTGTAACTGTAAAATTAAACTCTAAAACGTGTTTGTTCTGGAAATCCAGGCTTTTGAAGCTGTACTGCAATTATATTTTGCTCGTGCATGCGTTGAGGAGTTTTGCATCCCAATGTGCCTTTTGCCTGCTACCATAAGTAATAATATGCCCGGTAGTGATTTAACTATTGGTGCTGATACTGCTGTCAATATCCTTGTGGAGGTAAGTTCCATCTTTTTCAGTTTCATTTATCATGATGCTAGCTACCTGATAGTTTGTGGCTCTGTGCACAATGTGTAACTGGCATTACAAAAGTTTTGTATGTATTTATGTTGCATGCTGCTTCCACTGTTGCTTTGTTTCCTCTCTTCTGCCTAGGAGTTTCAATAAATGTGACCAGTTATCATGACAATTGCCATTTTACAATAGTATGTTTGTTCGATTTAAAAATACTCTTTATTTTGAAGCATGCTGTGAGAATAATTAAATCTGGTCTTTTACTGCATTATTGCCACCCAACATGCTTTGTAAATTTTCTGTAATTTAATGGAAGAAAAGCATTATTTTTGAAGACCAAAAGAAGTTTTAGGATTTGTATTTACAACTTAGTAGGATGTTATGTTCTAAATATAAATGTGTTCTCCTAATTTTGTAGTGGAACAAATGTTACTCATTAAACAATTCAACCTTTTTGTGATATATACTGTAGAAATGTGAGTAAGTATTCCATTGATAAGAACAAAAATTGAATATAGTATAGTAAATAATAAAATGCTGGAATTCATGTTGGGCAAATTTTTATCTCAACAAAATAACATTCTGGGTGGCCAACATGTATAGTTATAGAATCATACAGTATGGAAATAGACCCTTTGGTCCAACCAGTCCATGCCGAACTTAATCCCAAACTAAACTAGTCTCACCTGCCTGCTCCTGGCCCATATCCCTCCAAACCCTTCCTATTCGTGTACCTCTCTAAGTGTCTTTTAAATTTGTAACTATGTGCACATCCACCAATTCCATCTTACATGTGAATCACCCACTGTGTAAAAAATTTGCCCCTCATATTATTTTAAATCTCTCTCCTTTCACCTTAAAAAAAAATGTACCCCTAGGCTTGAAATCCCCCATCCTAGGGAAGAGACACCTACCATTAACCCTAACTATACCCCGCATGATTTTATAAACCTCTATAAGGTCATCTCTTGACTTCCTACACTCCAGTGAAAAAAGTCCCAGCCTATCAAGCCTTTCTTGATAATCAAACCTTCCATACCCAGCAACATCCTGTTAAATCTCTTCTGAATCCTCTCTAACTTAGTAATATCCTTCTTTTAAAGAGCGACCAGAGCAGCACACAGAGGAGGCCTCACCAATGTCCTGTACGACCTTAACATGACTTCTTAACTTCTATATTCAATGGAATGAACAATCAAGGCAAGCGTGCTAAACGCCTTTTCAACCAGCCTGTCTATATGTGATGCAAACTTCAAAGAATTATGTACATGAACCCCTTGGTCTCGCTGTTCCACACCAAGGCCCTACCATTAATTGTAAAAGTCCTGACCCTGTTTGTTGTACCAAAATGCAATACCCCACATTTATCTGGATTGAACTCATAGAACATAGAACATAGAACAGTACAACACAGTACAGGCCCTTCGGCCCACGATGTTGTGCCGAACTTTTACCCGAAACCTAAGGTCTATCTAACCTCCACCGCTACTATCATCCATATGCCTATCTAATAGCCGCTTAAATGCCCCTAATGATGCCGACTCCACTACCCTCTCCGGCAATGCATTCCACGCCCCTACCACTCTCTAAGTAAAGAATCTACCTCTGACGTCGCCCCGATATCTACCTCCTTTCACTTTAAAACTATGTCCCCTCGTAAAAGCTACCTCCACCCTAGGAAAAAGGCTCTGGCTGTCTACTCTATCTATACCTCTGATCATTTTGTACACCTCTATCAAGTCACCTCTCATCCTTTGTCGTTCTAAAGAGAAAAGCCCTAGCTCTCTCAACCTTTCCTCATAAGACCGTCCCTCCATTCCAGGCAACATCCTGGTAAATCTCCTCTGCACCTTTTCCAATGCTTCCACATCTTTCCTGTAATGAGGTGACCAGAACTGGACACAATACTCCAGATGTGGCCGAACCAGGCTTTTGTATAGCTGGAGCATAACTTCACGGCTCTTGAACTCAATCCCTCTATTAATGAAAGCTAACACACCGTACGCCTTCTTAACAACTCTATCCACCTGGGTGGCAGCTTTCAGGGAACTGTGAACATGAACCCCAAGATCCCTTTGCTCCTCCACACTGCCAAGAATCTTTCCGTTAACCCTGTATTCTGCTTTCAAGTTTGTCCTTCCAAAATGAATCACCTCACACTTTTCAGGGTTAAACTCCATCTGCCACTTCTCAGCCCAGCTCTGCATTCTATCAATGTCCCTTTGAAACCTAGAACAGCCTTCTGCACTGTCCACAACGTGACCCATCTGCCATTTGTCAGCTCATTGATCCATTTGATCAGGATCCCTTTGTAACCCTAGAAAACCTTCTTCACTGTCTACAATGCCACCAATTTTGGTGTCTTCCACAAATTTATTAGCCATGCCTTCTATATTCTCATCCAAATCATTCATATAAATGACAAACAAGAGAGAACTTTTTCTGATGAAGGGTCTAGGCCCGAAACGTCAGCCTCTCTGCTCCTGTGATGCTGCTTGGCCTGCTGTGTTCATCCAGCCCTGCACCTTGTTGTCTCAGAACTTTATAAAAGTCCTTATAAAAGTTATAAAACTGGTTGATAATTTTGTCCATCTTTAAACACCAACTGACATATTTTTAATAACAAACTACCATTGCGTTTGAACAATATTGGATTCTGCTTGCATTTTATAGCTTAAGATGATTTCTGTAATCACACTTGCAGATGATTAAATGAGGATGATAAAACAAGTTTATTGAACTGTTCTCCTTAATGTAATTTGTGCTTGCTATGCTGACTTGAAGTTTTCCTGTTAGACGTGTGATCGTATCAAGCAGTCAGCGAGTGGAACAAAACGTCGAGTATTCATTATTGAGACGATGGGAGGTTACTGTGGCTACCTAGCAAGCATGAGTGGCCTTTCTGCTGGCGCTGATGTTGCCTACATCTTTGAGGAGAAATTTGATATACGAGAGTTGCAGGTCTGTGTTTCTTTTTTTCCTTATTAAAGATGACTATTTGATTTTGTTACAGTTTCCTAACCAAAACTTCAAAAACAAAACTTTAAGATTTACAGCTTTAGATATGTGTATGTGCATATATGTTTTATTCATTCATGTCACTAACAAGGTCAACTTTTATTGTCCCTGAGAAGCTGGTGGTGAGCTGCTGCCTTGAGCTGTTGCAGCTCTTGTGCTTTAGATATTCCACAGCATGCTTTGGTAGGGAGTTCCAGGATTTTGAACTATTGACAATGAAAAACTGGCAATATAATTCCAAGTAATAACTGCGTAGGACTGGAAGTGAAACTTATTGTTGACTGTATTGCCATACACTTGCTGACCTTGTCCAAGAGGACAGAGGCTGTGGATTTGGTAGATGCTGTTAGAAAAGCTTTGACAAGATGCAGCAGTGCATCTTCTAGGTGGTACGTAACATTTACCATTCGGTGATGGTTTAGAGGGAGTGGATGTTGAAGATAGTGAATGAGATGCCAATCAAGGTGGTTTTTCACCTCGATGGTGAGAAGCCTTTGAGTACTGTCAGAACTGCACTCATCCAGACAAGTGGAGTAGAAAGGAAATCTGTTATCCTGATGTGGCCTGGTCTATGTATGATTCCAGCCCCGCTGAAATGTGGTTAGTTCTTATCTGCTCTCAACAATGGCTAGTGAGCCACTTAGTTCAAGGGCACTTAGGTACGCACAACAAATGCTGGTCCTTGTCAGCGACACTCACATCCCTTGAAAGAATAAAAAACATGCCATTACACAATGATAGTAGGAACTGCAGATGCTGGAGAATCTGAGATAACAAG
>NC_063333.1:25395497-25396627 GCF_021869965.1 Rhincodon typus
GGATAGAGGAGAGGATAGGTGGGAGGAAGAACAGGTTAGGGAGGCAGGGACGAGCTGGACTGGTTTTGGGATGCGGTGGGGGGAGGGGAGATTTTGAAACTTGTGAAATCCACATTGATACCATTGGGCTGCAGGGTTCCCAAGCGGAATATGAGTTGCTGTTCCTGCAACCTTCGGGTGGCATCGTTGTGGCACTGCAGGAGGCCCAGGATGGACATGTCGTCTGAGGAATGGGAGGGGGAGTTGAAATGGTTCGCGACTGGGAGGTGCAGTTGTTTGTTGCGAACCGAGCGTAGGTGTTCTGCAAAGCGGTCCCCGAGTCTCCGCTTGGTTTCCCCGATGTAGAGGAAGCCACACCGGGTACAGCGGATGCAGTATACCACATTGGCAGATGTGCAGGTGAACATCTGCTTGATGTGGAAAGTCTTCTTGGGGCCTGGGATGGGGGTGAGGGAGGAGGTATGGGGGCAGGTGTAGCACTTCCTGCGGTTGCAGGGAAAAGTGCCGGGTGTGGTGGAGCTGGAGGGGAGTGTGGAGCGGACAAGGGAGTCACGGAGAGAGTTGTCCCTCCGGAAAGCAGATAAAGGTGGGGAGGGAAAGATGTCTTTGGTGGTGGGGTCGGATTGCAGATGGCGGAAGTGTCGGAGGATGATGCGTTGGATCCGGAGGTTGGTGGGGTGGTACGTGAGGACGAGGGGGATTCTTTTTTGGTTCTTATTGCGTGGACGGGGTGTGAGGGATGAGGTGCGGGAGATGTGGGAGACACGGTTGAGGGCGTTCTCGACCACCGAGGAGGGGAAGTTACGGTCCTTGAAAAACGAGGACAACTGAGATGTACGGGAGTGGAATGCCTCATCCTGGGAGCAGATGCGGCGGAGGCGAAGGAATTGGGAATAGGGGATAGCATTTTTGCAGGAAGGTGGGTGGGAGGAGGAGTATTCTAGGTAGCTGTGGGAGTCGGTGGGCTTGAAATGAATATCGGTTTCTAGGTGGTTGCCCGATATGGAGACAGAGAGGTCCAGGAAGGGGAGAGAGGTGTTAGAGATGGTCCAGGTAAATTTAAGGTTGGGGTGGAAGGTGTTAGTGAAGTGTATGAACTGTTCGAGCTCCTCGTGGGAGCACGAGGCGGC
>NC_063333.1:25401627-25458608 GCF_021869965.1 Rhincodon typus
GAGAGGTGTTAGAGATGGTCCAGGTAAACTTAAGGTTGGGGTGGAAGATGTTAGTGAAGTGTATGAACTGTTCGAGCTCCTCGTGGGAGCAAATGAATTGACACGAACTGGGCCAGGTCATTTGAATAATTAGGATAAGTTAACCTTATGCAGCGTGTGGAAAATTTGGAGAACAGCTCAAATTTAACACAACGTACTTGTTGAAATACAATGTGCTTGTCAATCACTTCAGCCATCATAAAGCTCAAAAAATGGATTAAATGCCTTTTCAAGCATGGAAACTAAGGAGCTGTGAAGTGGAAATTGTAAGCAACTGTTGGAGCAGTTCTGGTCACCATTGTTCCCCGCACTATCCACTCAAAACCTGTTTGACTGGTAGACTGGAAGGACTGCTGCATGAGCTTTGTGTAAATAGGGTTTGCAATTGCAGCCAACTACACCTGTGCGCTAATCCAGAATGTGCATGCACATGTTTCTCGACACTACATCACCATGTAGAATGTACATGCGATGTCATGAAGCCCATGGGATTTTGAAACAGGGTTCGGCAGCAGAGAGTCAGGATGTGCTAGGGTGGAGTGGGAGTGGCGGTTGGTGGTGGAAATTGGGGTGGCTCGTGGACAGAGTCAGGAGGACAGTGATGGGGTGTGCAGGGTATAATGACAGTCAGGGAAGGAGAGAATTTGGGTTGGGTGGGGTCAAGACCCTTCACCTCCTTCCCCTTGTTCCCAAGCCCTGGTGCTGTTCCCTTCTCCTGGGTTGCTATCTGTTCCCCGGCTCCCTGCAGGCCCCAAACTCCACACTCCCGGGTCCTGATCCCACGATTCGAACTGGCACGTAGGGAACATGCACTGGTGTCAGCCAACTTGGCCTTTGCCTTTGAGAAGTGTTGGACATGCTCAGCAATCTCTTTAAATACTGCAGTTTGATCCCTCTTGCACTCTTGAGATCTCTACGACTCGGTAAAATGTTAGCTTCTCTCTGCCCTTTCCATGGAGAAGATAATGGAAATTTTTTTCCTCCTTGACACCCTGGTTCAATCTTCAAAGATCCCAACACCACATCAGATGATGCAGCCTTATCCAGGTACTTCCTGCTCACAATGTCATCTCCTCTACAGTGTGGGGATCAAACACAATTTGGGTGACTGCTTTGTGGAACATTTTCATTCAGACAGCAATATGGACCTGGGTTTATGGTGGCTTCTTGTTTTAATTCTCACCTTGCTCACATGTTGACAGCCCTGTCCAGCCTGTTGCATGGTTTCAGTGACACTCAATGTAAGCTTGAAGAACAGCACCTCATCCTTCGATTAGGCAGTTTACAGTCTACTAGACTCAAAATTAAATTCGACAGTTTCAGGCCATAACCTCTGTCCTGCTATTTTGTTGTCTTACCTTTGTATTCTTCATTTTATTTATCTTTTATGTGTGCATATCTTCCATTTCATTGGCATTTTTTTCATCCTTGAGGTGGGTAGCAGAAAGTGAAGAATTGCCCGGCTTCATGTGCCCACCTCAGGGAATATTGTTGGGATCTATCTCACCAGGGGTGGGGTGGGGGCAGATGCTGGTTGAAGTCGGGCCAACTGACTCTAGAGAAAGTTAGGACACAGCCATTGAGCCGGCCAGTTATGGGAGTGAGCCGTTTGAAAGGTCTGGGACATCAGTGTTGTGGGACTTCATTCCAGCTATAAAAGAATGTGGGGCCATGTAACCCCTCAGCCTTCACTACTCACCCCATCCCTCCCCAAACACAGAGTCCCCATGTCCTATCTAACCCATCTTTTTCCTCCAGATCTATGAAGTTTCAGTATCTTAGACTCCACTTGTAAACAACCTTGTGAAATTGCCAGCTGAGAACTGGAGCTATCAATCAAGCAGGGGCTCAGGGTGTTTCAAGAGAGTGATGGTTTGTCTAGGGTCTCAGCTAAGGTTTCTTATATATTTTTAGTTGAGAGAAAAGCTATTTGATTGTTATTAAACTGATAAGATATTTGCATTACAAGTTCCTAAACTTGGCTTGGGTCTTCTGATGAGATAGTGGTGCCAGTTGTTTGAAGAAGTAGCTGAGTATCTTCCATTTTATTAGATGAGGCCATTAAAGGATATGGAGCCAAGGCATTCACTGGAGTTGAGGTATGTATCAGCCAGAAGGACAGAAGAGGTGCTGAATGGCTTAGTCCTATGCTCTGCTTCTGTACTCCTTGATTATACAAAGCTGCACTGAGCAAATATTGGTGAGAGGAGACCAGTCCTGAATTATTGAGCTGCAGTATTTTAATACCTGTGAACATGAAGACAAATCCTTACTGTCAGCTGCAAGTACAACAGTCAAAATAATGGCCTTGGTTATACTTATCCAAATAAGTGAGTCATTTTGTCTGCCTTAATAAAAAAAATATGAGCTGCTCACACACTTTGATGGGGCTGATGTATAGCCTTTGACAATGCCTCACTCTTTAGTAGCACTCTTTTTTGGGAACAAATATTTATACAACCTATGCACCCTGTTTTGTGCTATTTGTAGGATCAGCACACAATGAACTAAAACAGCATTCTGCTCAGCCTGGGACAATGATGAGGAGCTGATGAAATCCATGTTTTTTGGCAAGATGAACATCTCTTAGACCACTGTTTATGGAAGCAAAGTGGGCAATATATGATCATGGAATAGGATGATTAGAAGAGACTGAAAAGAACAAAATCATCTTTGCTGTCTCCATGTTGTTATTTTGATGTCACTCTGATGTATCTTTGCAATGTGATTTAGTGCTAGTGTGTTTGGAATGGTGACATAAAGTTAGGCAGGTAGTTGAGTAAGCATCAACAACAACCAACAGTTCTGAGGAAGGGTCACAGGACCCGAAACATTAACTCTGATTTTTTTCTTCACAGATGCTGCCAGACCTGCTGAGCTTTTCCAACAACTTCTGTTTTTGTTCCTGATTTACAGCATCCGCAGTTCTTTCAGTTTTTAGTTGAGTAAGCATGTTGGATTGTGCAGTGGGATGTAGTTGAGAACAAGGATTGTTTAGGGAAATTATTCCGATCCTCTCTAAAGCTCTGGTCAAGCCCCAGTGAAAATATTGTATCCAGTTTGGATTGCCACGTTGATGAGAAGGAGTCCTTGTGAGAGTGAAGAAGAGATTTGATTGAATGAATCTCGGGTTTGGGCAGATGAGGTTAGTATTGAAAAGCTGGGGTGTTCTCCTACTGCAAAGAAGATTGAGGGATGATTTGAAAGAAGTGTACAAAACTATGCAACAAACCAGGAAAACTGTATCTCTGACCTGATTGGACAAAGACTAGGGGCAGAGATTTATGGTTTTGAGAAAGAGATGCAGGGGGAATGGAAGGACAAGCTTTTTTACACCGTGAGAGGTAATAAATGACTGAGAACACATTCTGAAAGAGGCCGGTGGAAGTATAAACAATCAAATAATTTCAAAAGGAAGTTGGATGGGTGATTGAAGGAAACAAACCTTTAGATAAAAACATAAATTTTAGTATAAATTGCAAGTGTGCATGTGGCGCTGTCCAGTGTTGAAAATAGAGCATATTCTGTCCTGCAGAGCATGCTGGGAGATCAGCCTGCCATTACGGCAATATTATTGAACAGAAAATCCTGTTTCTCAATTTGAATATTGTTGCGTCTTGGGGCCTAAACCGAACATTATGGAATCAACTGATACAGCAACCAGAGTGTTCATAGTCAAGACCGGGAGCCCATTCCAGAGACCCCAGAGCCCGTAACGAGAAGAAAATGTAAAGATGAGTCTATTGCATTCGGATCTTGCTTTGTATTTCAAGATGGCGCTCGAGCATGGCTACACTAAACAACACTTTTCACTGTATTTGTAGACACAGACGATGAATAAATCTGATCTAAACGTTGTTTGAACAGTGGGATGGTCGGAGTTGTGCTTCAGAGAGTTGGCTTGGATTCATGAGGCTGAATCACTTCATTCTAACCAGTAAAGTGATTCTATGATACTGATGTAATGGCCCATTCACGGTCTGATTCTGCATTGTTACAACTGATTGGTATGTACTCTACTGTTTAAATGAACAAGATGAAAGAGAAGAAGAAAGTGATCAAACACTTGTGTTTGTGTCTGGCAGCAAAGACCTACCAAACTGCTGAGTACTCAGGATGGGAGATGTTCATCAATTATCAAGGCAATCTTACAAATTGCTCTTAGAAATGGCCAACAATCTGCAATCTCTCCGCAGACGCTTTACACCTGCAGAGCATATCCATCCTTTTTATTCTGTGTTTTTACAACCAATTGTTTATTGTATGCAGTCTTTCAGAAATTCGTTCAAGGTTGTGTGAATACATTTTTCTTTTGAAGTTCAATATTAAATGATTTCCAATTTTATTCTGTGAACAAGTGCTCAAAAAAGCTGAAAATATGACTTTTGCCTTACGCATATTAAATTTTTGTTTTTCAGTCTAATGTTGAACACTTAACAGAAAAGATGAAAACAAGTGTCCAACGGGGTTTGGTGCTCAGGTGAGTAATGCATCAATTGACCAGGAGTTCCACACTGAATAGTGATGCATTTAATGTGGCAGACATTATTAGTGTATCAATCTTCCAATAAGTCACAGTGAGAAAGACCTACTGTGTGATTTGCAAATCATTACAATTGCTATCCACTTTACGTGCTCCATTATTAACTTCAGAAGCTTGTTATGAATTTGATGAAGTAGTTGTGTTTGTGAGTTGTTTTTCTTTAACATTCACCATTTTGGGTATTTAAGGCTGATATTTAATGGTGTGTGTAAAAGTATCATTGCCATAGCCCTGCCCTCTCGTTAGACAGAGATGACTCATAGTGAGTTTAACCTCAAGCAAGGGGTGAGATGAAGAAGGCAGAACCCCACAGTGACCGTCGCCAGTGTGGGGATTGAACCCTTACTGTTGGTGTCATTCTGTATTGCAAACCAGCCATCCTGCCAACTAACATGTGAGGATACTTTAATTGGTTCTTGCAATGCCTTTAAACCTCTTTGGCCCAGAAAGGAAGTAGTTGCAACAGTGAAGACCCAGTCCTGCTCAGTTGGATTTGAACAGTTCCTTTCTTTCAATCCATTTTTTTCTTCCTATCTCTTCATTTCTGAGAGTAATTTTTGTTTATTCATTTGTGGGACATGGGTGTTGTTGTCTGGCCAGCAGTTATTGGCTGTCCCTAGTTGTCCTTGAGAAGGTGGTGGTGAGCTGCCTTCTTGAACCGCTTCAGCCCACATGCTATAGATTGATGGAAACCATCCTGTTTCCCTCTTTGCCATTCCTGTCTCGTTCTTGGTCTTCGATATTTGGTTGGAACATGATTCACCATTATTCCAGTTGCCCTGTAAACCTCATTGTACTGTTGTTAGCTTGCACTTTTGGCAATCTACAGTACCCAAAGAGTTGAGCAGAAGAGTGAGGAGAGAAAAGTTGAATGGGGAAAGCAGCAAATCCTGGACCAGTGCCTCAACTTTAGTTTTAACTCACCCTATGTAATAAGAGTATTGCTGAAAATAGAGGCATGTTGTAGTAACTTTTTTTGTCTTGCACTCATTAGGTCAAACATTATAATTTCAAATTTTTAAATAATCACAATTTATACTAGAGGAGTAAAGATGAGCTAATAGTTGAATAAGGAAAGATGTGTGAATTCCAGTTAATTCCTGAGGCATGACTGAATGGCTGTGTGCTCCAGGATCATGAACATGCATTGGCTCTTCACCTGCAAGAAGAGCAAAATACTGTGGATGATTGAAGTCGGAAATAAATGCAGAGTATGTTGGAGAAAGTCAGCCGAATCTGCTGAAGAAGAGTCATACAGACCGACAACATTAACACTGTTTTTCTCCCCATCTCTCTCTCCACTAGTGCTGTCAGATCTGTCTCCAGCGTTCTCTGTGTTTGGCTCTGTCCCTGCACCTGTCCAGTAATCCTGCCTTTTCTGCCCTACCATTTAATTGGGGAAAATTTTAACATCATTGGGGATTGACACTGCAAGTCTCCCATAATTAAGTGGACTAGCCAAATTTAATATCAAGTTTTTACCTTTTTGCATATGTTATAGAAATGAAAATTGTAGTGAAAATTACACAACGGACTTCATCTACCAGTTGTACAGCGAAGAAGGAAAAGGGGTGTTTGACTGCCGGAAAAATGTCCTGGGTCATATGCAGCAGGTAAAAATATGTCTTAAGCTGATATTCTTGCATTCTTGTTCTTGATGAAGTCCTTCTCTTTAAGTGTGAATTCCAGTTTTGTTAAATGACATTGACCAAATAGTAGCTCCTATGCCGCATTAAATACCAATTCTATGAAAGCAGCCATGATTTATTAGTGAAAACAGGACTGGAAGTCGGAATCTCACCAAATGCTGTAAATAATCCTTTGTGATCTTCCATGACTAGACCAGTCCTTAACTAAGAATCTGACAGAATCTTTTTACATGGGGTTTACTTCTATCAGAAGGTGAAAATGCAGCAACTTAACCACAACAAAGCAAAGAAAATATCCCAAAAAGAAAATTTAAAAGAAAAAATCATTGATAGAATGGTGGGAGACTTATTACAAGTAGTAAAGTTATGAATATATTGTCTTAAACTCAATGCATGAAAGAAATTTTAATTTGGACTTTGTAAGTTTGTATTCTTCTGTTGAGTTTATGAACTAAGTTATCATTTCAAATCAATTTGAACAAGAATTAGGAAAATAGATGAAAATTCTTTAAAAAGGTCAGACGATGAAGCCAATAACAAAGCCAGAGTGTCAGCAAAGTATCCTAATGTTTGAAATGAGAAAAAAATAATGCAGCTGTTGGTAAATTAATTAAAGAAAATTATTTAAGGGTGTTATTTTGTTCAAGGCTCTAAACTGTTGAGCAAGTGATCAGATTTTGGATAAACATCAAGAAAATAAACTATACAGAACTTTACGATCAATAAAACGTGGAGCTGGAGGAACACAGCAAGTCAGACAGTATCTGAGGAACAGGAAAGTTTCGTCAGGGACCTTTCGTCAGGACCGGGGAAGTGGAAAGGAGCTCAGAAATAAATAGAGGGAGGAGGTGGGGCTGGGGGAAGGTAGGAGGGACGGTGATAGGTGGATTCATGTAGGGGGTTGTAGAGATTAGTCAGTGGGAAGGGTGGGGCGGATAAGTGGGATGGAAGATGGACAGGTTGTGTTAGGTCAAGGAGGCGGGGATGAGAGGGAGGGTTGGACATGGGATGGGTCCAGGAGTGGGGAGATTTTGAAGCTGATGAATTCTACGTTGCGGCCATCAGGACGTAAGCTCCCGAGTTGGAATATAAGGTGTTGTTCCTCCAGTTTACTTGTGGCCTCATTTTGACAGTGGAGGAGGCCCAGGATGGACATGTCACCAAGGGAGTGGGAGGGGGAGTTGAAATGGATGGCAACCAGAAAATTGTGTTGATTGGAGTGTATAGAGCGCAGATGCTCCGCAAATTGGTCACTGAATCTGCGCTTGGTCTCTCCGATATAGAAGAGACCACATCAGGAGCAACAAATGCAATAGACCAGGTTAGAAGACGTAGAGGTGAATCCCTGTCAGATTTGGAGTGATTGTTTGGGACCTTGGACAGAGGTGAGAAGGGAGGTGTAGAGTCAGGTAGAGCACTTCCTGCGGCTGCAGGGAAAGGTGCCGGGTGTGGTGCAAGAGTTGGTGGGGAGTGTGGAGCGGACGAGGGAGTCATGGAGTGAGTGGTCCCTACGGAAAGCGGATAGGGGTGGGGAAGGAAATATCTCTTCAGTGGTGGGTTCTGATTGCAGATGGCAAAAATGACATTGGATTTGAAAATTGGTGGGATGGCATGTGAACTGTATAGAATGTCATAGAAAATTAGTTTGCCCACATTCGGATTCTTGCATACAGTACTGGTTGCCACGCTACCAGGAGGACATGGCAGCTTTTAGAGAGGGTACAGAAATGTTTTACATTTAAATGTAGCCTGGTTTGGAAGGTATTACCAAGATGAGAAATTGGACAAACTTGACTGAACATCGGAGGCTGAGGGGCAACTTGATAGAGGTTTACAAAATTATGAGAGGTATGGATGGAATGGATAGTCGGTCTTTTTACCAAAGTAGAAATGTCAATTATTGGGGGACATGGGTTAAAGGTAAAAAGGGGAAAGTTTAAAGGCAATGTGACAGGCAAGTTTTTTTTAACAGACAGGGTGGTGAGTGCCTGGAATGTGCTGCCAGAGGATGTGGTAGAAACAGATACAATAGCAAGAGGGATCTTGACAGATATATGAATAGGCAGGGAATAGAAGTATACAGACCGCTTAGAAGCAAAAAGCTTTCAATTTAGAAAGGCGCCATATGTCAGCACAGGCTTGGTGGGCCAAAGAGCCTGTTTCTGTGCTGTTCTGATCTTGTTCTTTGTTCCTAAACCACAAAATTGGTGTGGCATGACCCCTGATCAGGTGTGTAGAGAAAAAAAGAAAAGAAAACCTCGCAAAACCAAATAAAAATCCGTTTTGCCTTAGATACATAAACATGTATAGAGATTTTAAATGGGAACATAAATAGTGAAAACAAAATACTGCAGTGTGGTTGCTTTGTGCAACGATTAAGAAAATTGATGCTGTGGTTTAGTCTTAAACGTAAAACTTGACACATTGGACCTTAGAAGACAGAAGTACAAACAAAATAAATTTCAAAATCTTAAGGAAAATGAAAACAAAATATGTTGTAAAGCTCAACATCAATGCCAAATTTCATCCCTAAAAATCAAACTGCAGCTTCTGAAGATGTGCATTTATTGAAAATAACATGGCGTGGACGATAAATCCTGAGCCTTCCTTGCCAAGAATTGTCAAGAGAGGGACCAAGCAGTGGAAAGTTTGAGTGTACAAAATTACTGCTGAGTTTTATTTATAAAAATATAATCATGCCCAAAACACTCAGAGTATGTGAGGGGACATTGAAAATTATTCAGAGTGCCAAACACTGGAAGGTTGAATGTCTTGTATTTGTTTAGACAAGAGATTAACAAACCAGAACACCAAAGAATGACATTATGAAGAGAGAACCAAATAATCAATGTGATGCTCAAGACTATGCAAAGTCATTATAAAACTTAGTCAGGAACTATAATTGCTACTGCAAATTTTACAAGAGCCTCACAGAATCCAATGGTTACGGTGGAATAGTTTGCTGAAACATGAGTCATTTCACATCTAGCTCATATAGTAATCAACTAGACCTCTTAGATCAGGAGGGACTGGATTTTAGAAGGAGATTTGGAAAATTTTCAGAACCACTGTCTGGAATGGACTTTCACACACAAAAAAAGTTGTCTTTCGTCTTATTTGGTAAATGTATACTCATGAGTATAACCCAGTAGTTTACTCAGAAGCTAAGATTGTTGGTTTGGTAGAGACAGTTAGAATATTGTTTTGTATATTTAGTGATTCTTTCTCAAGATTTAACTACTTAATCCTCAAGTTAAAAGAATCTTAAACTTGATACACCGAACAGGTTTCTCTCTTGAAATAATACTGACTAGCAACATTTTTTGTAATTGTCAGGGTGGATCACCATCTCCATTTGATAGAAACTTTGGAACTAAGATTTCTGCCAAAGCCATGCAATGGATCACAAATAAACTAACAGAAACCTACAGACAAGGTAATAGGGAGTATGTTTTTGAGACAATTTGTTTGTAATTCATAAAGTCTCTAATGAGTGGAAGATTTTATTGTTAGGTGTTTATCAACTTATTAATTTGTGGTTTAAAATTTAGCATCTTTTAGGAACTTTAACAGATGCCTGAATGACATGGATTGTTTAGCAGGATATTAAGTGCTTTAAACCGAATCAGTAATCACGAAAGCACTGAAGATGTTTCCTTCAGTCATTTTTCTGACCTTGTGAAGAAAATGATGTTTTTAATGCAATCTGATCTCCACCATCTCCATTCTGTCACTCCTGTGCTGTTTCATTCCCAGTATCATAATTTCCCTTGTCTCTTATGACCTTCTGAATAGTTTCCTCCTATACGCCTGCTTTTGAAACACTTCCTAATGCATCTAAAAATGTATAATTCTTCACTGCTGCCTTCCTGGCTCTCCCATTGCATTCTTTACTGTCACCTAATCAGTACAGTACCTTTTGAAGAAGATCACTGGTCCCAAAATGTTAGCTCTGCTTCTCTCTCCTGAGATGCTGCCAGACCTGCTGAGTTTCTCCAGAAATTTCTGTTTTTTGTCTCAGATTTCCAGCATCTGTAGTTCTTTGTTTCTTTTTTCAGTACCTTTTGTTTGTCAGCAAGGTGTTTTAAAGTCTTATAACGGACTTAATTGTCAAACAATGCAACTTTGTAAATGTGCAAAAGTAGAAATTCCAATATAGGGTGATTGCATTCCATCTGAAGGGGCATATTTTAAGTCCTGAGGGCTTGGGTATAGACAAAAGCTGGACCTGTGGGTACCCAGATGTGTATAGCAGTACTGCTCAAGCTTACGTAGTTAAAACCTTGGATCCCAGCAGCATGCAGCATTGATACATTTCCTACTATTTATTCAGCAAGGACTGCCAAATGAGCAAGAATAGTTAAAGATTGGTATACTCTCAAGATTACATGTGTAAATCAGGTTGATTGCTCAATTATCAATTGTATTGATGATTTATCAAATTCATATGTATGATTTCCATCAATTTGTCATTTTAGTGTTATTTAGACCCCCAAAGTGAGGTTGTAATTAAATATCTGGGCAGCATAGGTTTAACATCTTGCCAGACAGACAGCAGTACCAAAAGCCCCTCTGAAGCAGAGTGGTGACTAGCATAAATCACCATGAAATGTACGGCCATATTGCCACAATCCTCCTCACCAAATCCAAGATATAAATCATTGCCCTCGATATGGTGCTTTCACCAGGAAGGTAATACCCCATTTGGTTTCCTGCAATCAACTCATGTTTGACAGAAAATCCTGGATGTGTGAGACAGTACAGCTATCAACCCAAGTCCCTGACTTAGCTTGTCATCTTTTATACTTCTTTCAACCTCCACATTATAATCCTTGGTTTTTCATCTTGGTTTCTAATTTGCACAAACCTCTAGCTATGTTTATTTAGTTGTTCCAGGATCCAACTGCAGAAGTTGAAGCAGGAAACCTCACAACCTTTAAAAAGTACTTGGATGAGCACTCGTAGTATCATAACATTCAAGGCTCTGGGCCTAGTGAGCGAAAATGGGGGAACTAGTGTAGCATTTTTGGTGGTACATACTCAAAAGGTCTCCTGTACCATATGATTCTGTGGTTCTAGAAGTAAACTGCTGCTTACAATATCCAAATACCCATTTTATGTCAATGTGGATAGGCAATCAGTACAATGGTCTTTTGTGTTATACATACTGAAAATGAATTATGTTTGTAGAGGTATCTCTGGCCAAAACAATAGTGTAATTCTGCTGGTAAATAAAGTAACAAAATAAATCTGCATGTACAGATTGGTGAGGAAATGTAGACCTTATGACTTAGAATCTAAATATATTTGTCTGAATCTGTGATATGTTGATAACCATCATGTTAGAATATTAGGTATGCAGTTCTGTGAAGAAAACATGATGAAGGCCTCTGAAAGATCTTCATGCAACAAAAATCAACTGAAAAGTTGAGATCTGGCACTTGACACAGTTTTGTTCATGAAAATAACAATGTGAAAAGAATAATTCAGAGCAAAGTGTGTTATATTCAATTATTCCATCCCAAAGGACCAATAGATTAATGTATTGCATGAATTTAGTCATGTGAATAATGTAGTGTAGCTGCGACCAAGGGGCTGTTAGTGAAACCAGATAAGTATTGACATGTTGATTCCAGCATTTGAGTGTTATTGAGCAGGATACACCATGAGTCTGGCTCAAAATACTTTGCAAAACTGAGTGTGGGTCAACTGAGTTAGCAGTAGCATTTGGAAGCATGTTAATATGTACATCCAACAGCAAAATTCAATAGCTGAGGATTAGGCGAAACAAAAAGGAGAGAGCATGGGGTGTGATTTGTATTCTGGCAAATTATGTATAATTAGAGCCATGGTGAAGTTGATGGTGCTTTCCCATCTCAACCATGTAATAATGGAAGTTTCATCTTCGAGACTAGATTTCAGATCTTTGAAATGGATGTTTGGCTTTGTGGTGGGCAAAGCCATTGTTTGACACATATAATGCAAAACTGTACAGTATTTTTAGTAGTAATGGAAACACTAAAATAATTACATTAGCTCAGAACTAATACTTGTCAATGTTTCAGCTGCAGACATCCTTGATGGTACAACTGTTTATCTGAATGACAAGGTGGCTCAATGGTTTGCACTGCTGCCTCACAGTGCCAGGGAATTGGGTTCAATTCTAGCCTTGGGAGACTGTCTGTGTGGAGTTTGCATGTTCTCTCTGTGTCTGCCATTGGTTTTGGTTTCATCCCACTGTCCAAAGATGTGCAGGTTCGGTGGATTAGCCATTGTAAATGCAGGCTATACAGTGAGGGAGTGCTGGATCTGGGGGGGATGCTCTTCAGAGGATTGGTGCAGACTTGATGGTCTGAATTGCCTCTTTCCACACTGTAGGGATTCTGTGAATGCCAAATGGATGGGCTGTGAATTTAGCCAGGTTGTAACAAGAACAAATTGATCATTCACAAACTCTGGCAGTAGCTATATATTGTCTCAGAGAATTAGAGAACAAAACCACTTTGTAAGGTGGCAACCAAACTGTTGTCTATACAGTTTGAAAGCCCACTTGTCATCAATTGAGGATGTGAATGTGATGCTTAGTTATTACACTAAATGTTCTTTTTGCTTTGAATTTAAGATTTAAAAGATGTGAAAACCCTGAACTGCTTCTTTGATGTCAGCTACCTCAGTCTGCAATGTAACTGCATCACTTATGATTTGGGTGCAGGATTGAGATAGTAGCGCATAGATGACGCATTGTCATTGTGTCAGGGTTAGTGCGGACTGCTGCATCATTGTTACATACTTTAGAAGGAGGTTGAGAGTTTATGATGTAGTTCCTCAAATCAATTTAGGTAGATGAGATTTCTAAATTCTTTTGAACAAAATTTTTTATAAGATTTTGATGAATAATAGGAGAAAGAAAGGAGGGGTCATTTTAATTAAAATTTGGGAATTAAAACATAGACTAATTCCATGTGACTTCAACTGATGCAACTTCATTTGGCAGGAGGCATGATTTGATATAGGGCCAGGGAATGCTATAGTTTTTTTTTTAACTCGAGCTGGGAAGCACTGATCCTTTATTAAAGCCTGCTCAATTCAACAACATCCTCAGAACATACTCAACTAGGATTAATAGCTAAAATGTGTGGCCGTGTTGAATTTTAACATTTTAACTGCTAGGTTATCCTAAATTATGGTTTAGTTGAGTTTCCCATCAACATAAACTCAAATAGATGCTGTGTAAACCTGATGTTATTCTCTGGAAAGTTTGCGTGTCACAAAGTAGTTACGTTAACCTATCCCTTGCTTTGTCTTGTCTTGCATCCCTTGCTGACATCGTGGAATGCATAGATGAAGGTAATGGATTTTGTTTATTAATAAGATAGTGACACATTTATTAACTCCCTGCTTTATCTAAGCTATTAGAAGCTCATTCCAAACTTTACAGATGTTTTCTCCTTAGTCACTTTACATTTGAAGTTAATAATTCAATATTAGTGGTATCTTGATTATAGTTACTGTTGAAAGGAATTGTAAGCATCATGCCACTTTAAAACTGTACTTCATTCAAACAATTTAGTGACTTGGTTTTGGGGAAAAAAATCAAACAAATCAATAAAGTGAATATGCTAGAGAGGAACATATGCACGGTTCGTTGCCATTGAAGAGCTTGGATATTAATGAGAAAAGAAATTTTGTCAAAGCTTTTAGTCTTGCACTAATCAGGACAGTTCACAAGAACACCCTCTTTGCAAGACAGCCTAAATGAGGCTTGAGGTAATAGTTCACCAGGCACACTTACAATGCCATCCTGCGGTTAATGGCTACCCAGAACAGATTTTTTTTTTGCTGTATGTTGCACTGATGAAAGGCCCTAAGGCCTGGACTCTTAGGTGCTGAGAAGTGCCCAGTCCACCTCCGATCTCAAACGTTTGAATACCATGTGGAACTTGCTGTTTCACGCTGCTCCCATGTAGTACCAACACGAGTTGTGTTCATCTTTATTTGATTTTTGTTATAAATCATTGTGATAAGGAGATGAAAAGCTTTGACAAAATGCTTTTTTTTCCCCAGAAATGACTATTAAAGTACTTGACTGTGTATGTTACATTTTAAAACATTTTTCTTGTTCCATGAACACTTCTCTGTTCACTAATGGTGTTCAGAGATAATACAGGACTGAAATGATTGAACTTCAGTACATTTCTGGCATAGCCAAGTTCTGACCTTTTCAGAGCACCAGTAGCTGTGATTTGTTAAGTTCTCTGAAGTTAGCTGCAAAACTTTTACTGCTATGAAGAAAAGAAGCAAAGCGCTCCTCTGTCAGGAATGGTAAAATCACCTTAATTCATTCCTCCTTGGTGGGCTGCTTCTGCACTTAACCTCCAGTTATTTTCAACAATCCGACCATGTTGCCATCCATTGGATATTGTACAAAAGATAATAGCAGCAGCAGCTTTTAAGCAGAGCATGATTCTTAATTCCTAGCAGTTGTACGTTTCTTCCCAGTGTTGTGAAAGGACTTGTCAATATCATGTTATGGGCTTGATAGCAGCAAGGCTTCCCTTTTCAGTTAGACAAGACTGCGCAGGTCACTGAAACATTTAAAATCTTTTTTTTTCAATATGATGTGGTCAACTAGTCTAACATTTAATCATATGAACCACTCAATACCAATTCTGGAATCTACATGTCTGTAGTTTTATTTATTTTCAGCATGTACATTCAGGCAGATGGTGGTGTAGTGGTAATGTCACTGTTTTAGGAATCCATTCAACCTCCAGGCCAATGTTCTGAGGACATGGGTTTGAATCTTACTGTGGTAAATGGAGACATTTGAAATCAACTTTAAAAAAAATCGCTAGTCTAATGGTAACCATTGTCAATTGTGTTCTAAACCCACCTGGTTCAATGATATCCTCAAGGGAAGGAAATCTGTCATCATTATCTGGTCTGGCCGATGTTTGACTCCTATAGCATGTGGTTGATTCTTAACTGCCCTCTAGGCAATTATGGATCAGCAATCAGGGCTGGCCTAGCCAATGATGCCCACATCCCCTGAACTCATAAAAACATCACATCATTGAATGCTTTCCTGCAGTATTACAGTGGATATATTTTAGCCTAGTGTCTTACTGAAGACACAGTAGTGCATACACTTTATTTCCAGTTCAATTTCCCAACCTTACTGTGCTTTCTTTCAGTACTACCAGCCCCATTTAATTTCCAGTAAAGAAAGATGGCTGCTAGTCACATAGTTGATTGCAGGAAATCCAAAATGATTACGTTCACGGAAGATGATTTGACATTGGTGCTCCATCTGTTAATCAAATCTGAACAAAAAATGATCTGACTTCAGTAGTACCAAATGCAACGCACTCCCAATGTTATGTGACTTGCTGTCAAACTGAGCTATTGAAGTGCACCTGGATTCATACTGCTATACTGAACTCATTGAAATGAGTTCTCGTCAATAACTGCCCACTGGGCACTTCATAGTTCATATTTATATTCACTCTATATTTCATCCTACACAGACCCATATGACCACAGTCAATAACAAGCTGTCCTTTCTGCAGCAATGTTTTACTTCTTGCCCAAGATTGTTTCCTTTGCTCTACAAAATAGTACTTTTGAAAACTTCATCATTGACTTACTTCCATTTGTAGTCAGAAGCACATAATAAGGTAGACATTCTCTGCACCTATGTTTCTACTTTTGCTGTTGGCCATTATTACAAAAAATCCAATGATAACGAAAAAGCAGGTCAGCCCTCAGATATGTCACTTTCCTATTGGTTTACTGGATAACATCTACACCAAATATAAAATCTGAGTAAAAGTGTAAATGCAGGCAATTACTTGTTATGTACAGTATGTAGTTCTGTACAAATATATTTAAACTAACTGTAGAATCATATCACCCTACAGTTACCCCCACCAAAAATAAACTTCATATTTTAATGGTTAGAATTTAGTTTCTTACACTTTCCTTCCCGTCACTGTGTAAGGTACAGCCTCCTGTTTTCACATGCACTGCTCCTACTGATGTAGCTTATATTGAGATATTGAGGAGAGATGAAGTAGAATGGGGATATAATCTCTGGATTTGAGAAGAGATAAGAGGTGATCCACTGAAACATATAAGATTCTTGACAGAGTAGATGCAGAGAAGCTAATTCTACTGGCTGGACTGTTCAGAAATGGGAATCTCAACCCTAGGATATAGACTGGGACTTTTAGGACATGGGTGAGGAAAAATCTGTGTAGCTGTGGGAATATTTGGAATTGTCTGTCCCACAGGGCTTTGGGTGCTCAGTCGTTGAATATATTAAAGACTGGAGTCAATTAGATTTTCAGGCATCACAAGGATTGAGGGGTATGGGGATAAGGCAGGCAAGTGGATGAGCCACAGTCCATTTGAAGAATGAAGCAGGCTAACAGGGCTTATTGACCTTCTTTTCCTCATGGTCTCTCTCATGTAAAGTGAAATTATACTTCAGAACCACTGACTGGGGATAATGAGTATAAAATTCTGTGATTAAACTTTGTAGTAGTCCTCATGAGTAAATATGATTACAATGCTGGCTCTAGCAGTACAAGTTGTGAACACAGAGAACTTCTGATGATAACCATTTCCACAATATGTTGCTTACTTCAGCTACTGATGATGTTCCACACACCTCCCTTGTGTTTTAGCTACCTTTTGTTTTGAAAACCTCTTCCTGTTTAGACATACAAACTATAGATTTCAAATATAGGAAAAGTGTGGTTTGTTTGACTTATTTTGATTTTTAAAAATTGTGCAGGTCGAGTATTTGCAAACAGTGAAGACACTGCCTGCGTACTGGGCATGCGTAGACGGACCCTGGTGTTCCAGCCTGTATTAGAGCTGCAGGATGAGACTGATTTTAAGTAAGTGTGGCTATCACTTTTTTTGAGAGAGATTTCAGCTTTGTTAAAGAATCTTCCATGTACAATCTTCTTCCATTACCATAACATCATCTGATCCTGGGTTTGCCTCAGTCTATCTGCTGCTGAATCCTCATCCATGTGTTTGCTTGAGGCATTCCTGGCCAAACTCCCAAATCTCCACACAACATATATTTACACCCAACCAATCCTCTGTTGCCATTTCCAAATAGGCACCAAATTCTGTTCACTCATCACTCCATGCTTTCTGGGTTTGATTTTGAAAACGTTCTGGTTTGTTTTCAAATCTCTCCATGTTCTCACTCTTTGCTATTTTTGGAATCTGCTCCATGATTTATACACTCCTCCAGATCATTGTTTAAGGATAAGTAGTAAAACTTTTAGGACTGAGATGAGAAAGTTCTTCACCTGGAGAGTGGCGAGCTTGTGGAATTCACCACATAAAGTGATTAAAGTCAAAACATTGTGTTTTCAAGGAGATAAATACAGCTCTTGAGAGGTCAAGGGATATGGGGAAGGGTGAGATTAGAACTTGAGGATCAGCCATGATCATCTTGAATGGTAGAGAAGGCTTGAGGGGTCAAATGGCCTGTTCCTAGCTTCTTAATGACGAAATATTCCTGGTCCTTTTTCTGCTCCTGACATATGGTTGAGCTTTTTGGCCAATGTGTTGTCATTGAGTCATATATTCATTGTGTCATTGGCCATCATACCTGGTACAGTGATCAACTGTCTCTTTGCTCATTCTATGGCGTCATGATAATGGTGGAGCAAGGGATATGCTGGGTCACAAAGCTACAGACTGTAGTTGAATACAATGCTGATGTCCATTGGTACACATTCTTGTTTTATATTGCACAGTTATCTAATGTTACTCATTCTGTGTTAAAACATTTTAGAATGAATTGAGAATGGGGTTAGAGGAAGAGTAGGAGGAAGCTTATCTGGAGCATGAATGACTATTTGGCCCATTCTGTGCTGCAGATACTTCCTAATTATTTCAGAATTAGTTTACAGTTTGATGGCAGGTAGGTGGAAGGAAGGAAGGAATGGGGGAGCTTTAAAATGCAATATATCATTGATGAATGCTGGTTTGTTAACCAAATAGGATCTGAAATTCAAGATTCTGCTTTGCATTTCAGGCATCGAATTCCAAAGGAGCAGTGGTGGCTGAAACTCCGTCCACTGATGAAGATTCTAGCCAAATACAAGGCCAGCTTTGACGTGTCAGATGCTGGGCAAATGGAGCATGTCAACCGTCGCCTTACACAAGATCCTCACCACTTTATTGCTATTTAAAATTGAGTCAGAAAGACCCATCAGATATGCATCTGGCTCAAGCAGTCTAAGAGCCACTAGTTTGTAGGGTTCAGCAGAGAATAATTGTGACTTCCAGTTTGTTCTGTACCAGTTAAGTGTGTTGTACCACAATTTTATGTTGAAATAAAAGCAGCCATCCTGTAACTTCCCTACGCATTTGTTGTAGCTATTCCCCAGTTATCAGCACCAAGCAGGTTTACCAATACTGTCAATCCACACAAAATAAATCATCCTTCTTGCATGGAGAAAAAAAATCAAACATAATATATTGCTTTTCATTGCACAGCATTTCTATATTTATTGTGTAGATCACCTGTAGAAGGACAGTATAACTTTTTGAAAAAAAATTGAAGATACATTTATGTGACAGATGCAATGAACGTGGTGTAGTGAAGTGAATATATTGTTTATTTTCCTCCAGCTTCAAATAAAATTGCTATGGCTGGTCCTACAGAAAACTGTATCCACTGACTTCTTCCAATTCTGTACACAAATGAAACAAGATTATTGCTAAGATATTCTAAAGAATTACAAGTACCAGAGCAAGTTTTATAAACTTGGCTTGTATTCCCTTGAGCATAGAAAAAGGGGTGACCTGATCATCGTATTGAAAACGTGAACAGAATTTACTGTGTTTATCTCAATCTAGCCTCGAGAAGAGGTAACTGGGGTAGACTCAACAGAACCAGCTGAATCAGGCGCCATCCACCACCATTTGGGCAGCACCTTGGCTCAGTGGTTAGCACTGCTCCTTCACAGCGCCAGGGACCCAGGTTCAATTCCACCCTCTGGCGACTGTCTGTGTGGAGTTTACACATTCTCCCCGTGTCTGCGTGGGTTTCTTGGGGTGCTCCGGTTTCCTCCCACAGTCCAAAGATGCGCATGTTAGGTGGATTGGCTATGCTAAATTGCCCGTAGTGTTCAGGAATGTGTAGATTTGGTGGGTTATAGGGGGATGGGTCTGGGTGGATGCTCCGAGGGTCAGTGTGGACTTGCTGGGCTGAAGTGCCTGTTTCCACACTGTAGGGATTCTATGATTGATCCCAACAAATAGTCCTGCCCGCTAGCTGAAGTTGCAGCAATCCACTGGCTATATAAGGTATTCAAAAGCGTATGTTATCTTTTTTAAAAGAAACTTTTGATAAAAAATTCTTTCTATTACTAAAAATTAAATTTCATGAATATTATTAGACTAATTTATTCCAAAGGCTAAAGACTGGACTGAGCATTTTTATTAAAACCCATTATTGTTTGTGTTGATAAAATTAGCATTCCATACCAGGCTGGTATCTGATATGGAATACAACTTGCAGGTGATAGTGTACCTATACATCCACTGCTGTTGTCCTTCTAGTTGCTAGTGGTCAATGGTTTGGAAGATGTTATTGAAGTACCTTGCTGATTTGCTGCTGTGCATCTTGTACACGGTACATCCTGCTGTTACAGAGTTCATGGTGTTGAATGAACGTTTAATGTGGTGGATGGGTGCCAAGCAACCAGGCTGCTTCGTCTTGAATGTTATAGAGTTATACACCACAGAAATAGACCCTTTGGTCTAACTTGTCTGAGAGGACCAGATTTCCTAAACTGATCTAGGTCCCATTTGCCAGCATTTGGCCCTCTAAACCTTTCCTTATTCATGTACCCATCCAGCTGCCTTTGAAGTGTTGTAACTGTACCCACCTCATCTGGCAGCTCGTTCTATACATGCACCACCCTCTGTGTGGAAAAGTTGCTCCTTAGGTGCCTTTTGAACCTTTCCCCTCTGACCTTTAAACCAATGCCCTCTAGTGTTGTTACAGCTGCACTCACCCAAGCAAGTGAGGAGTACTCCATCACTCTGACATATACTTTGTAGTCAATAAACAAAATGTGAAAGTTTTGCACGTGCTGATCTTTGAATGAATTGTAGCAACCCTCATCAAACCATGAGCATAGCTCACATAAGAACTCATGCAGACTAAGCTTGAGAACAACCATCATACATACAGTGGGATCACACAATTTTATAAAATGGGAGATAATTAGTTCCATCAAAGCCTGCTCTTTGACCTATCCACTTTTAAAAAGTATATTTTTCCACATACAACAAATTTCATTTCAATTTGAGGCAGGTTACTCTGGGTACTAATGTTGTCCTTCAGGTTTTTTTTAAAAATGAAAACTCAACCTCTCCATCCACATTTTTTACATTATCTACCTGCAGACAAAACATCTTTTAAATGATTTATACCCACCAACCCTTTCCACCCTTTGGCAATCTTTTGTCACTAAACTCAAGATGATTGGAGTGACTTCTGCCTTGTCCTCCTCTCCTTTGACCACATGCCTGGCATTCCATGTTGAACCTTGCTCCAGCTTCGAACTAGCGACTAATCAATTAATGACTAGCATTAACCTACTATCTCAATGAAAGCACAGAAATGTCTACTGCAAACAAAGTGCCAGATGATCTGTGGAGGCGAGTGAGGTCAAGGGGAAAGGGTCTCCATACCGAGAGGGAGGGTAAGGAATGAGAGTACAAGTACGGCAAATGAGACATAGTCGAGGGCCCTGTGAACCAAATTGAAGACAAATTGCAGTTCAGATTGATGAATATATTAGAAGCATTTGTAAGGGATAGGACATTGTCAAATATGATCGAGAAGAATTTAACAGATGGAACATTCCTTACAGGAAGTGTAATCAAAGTAACTGTTGAAATCAATGGGCACTGACAATGATTCTGCCGCTGCCATTTACAGCCCATTACCATCACACATTTCCAGCAATTTCAGTTTTTGTTGCTAAAGCTTAGCAGGTCTGGCAACATCTAAGAAGAAAATCAGAGTTAGTGTTTTGAGGCCAGCGACCCTTCCTCAGAACCCCCAGTTCTGCCAGTCCTGATGAGCTTTTCCAGCAAATTCTGTTTTTGTTTCTGATTTACAGCATCTGTAGTTGTTTTGGTTTTTGCCATCACACATTACACCATCTCTTTTGACACAAGTTCTCCTATCTTCCATCCAATCACTGACTTTCCCTTTTGTTCTTTCTCTGCCTTTGTCTGAAAATTACAAATTCAGAACTGGAAAAAATTAAGATGCCATTGACCTCAAACATTAGCTGTTTCTCTCCACAAGTGCTACCAGATCTGTCGAGTATTTGAAATACTTTGTTTTTATTTCAAATTCCAACACTTGCAATATTGTGCCTTCATACTGGAGTATACAAACTAGATTCAAATGGTCACCAGGGTTTGAGGAGGTTTAATGGGCACATTGAGATCAATTCATCTTATATCTCCTACTGTAAAAGTTTAAATCTGGATCAGTATAATACAAAGCTTCTAAAATACAGATTTTGACAATCACCAATTACAATGGCTCATGCAGACCAGCTGTCTCAATCTCATTGGAAACATAATACATTTGCCGTTGTGCCAATAGCAAATTTAATGTCAAATTCTATTTAATTTTTTTTGAGGGGGATGGCGTTTGCTCTACATTTATTACAAAGAACAAGATACAATTAACACTTGCATCATAATTGATAAAAATTCAACATGATTTCTTTCTTCAAACTCATACTTAAAATAACATCTTCCTGCTATTTCTTCAAGTATTAAATTGGTTGTATACGCCCCTACATTTTGTCAAGCATTGGATGCACAGAATTCATATTTACTCTGGTTTCAGTACAATTGAGGTATCAAGCATTTTCAATTCTGCCTCATTCACAAAAGCACTGAACAGTTTCAGAATGTGGAACACTGCTGTTTACCAACTTCGCCTCCTGCATAACATTAATGGGAGACATTAACATTTCAGCTGAATCCATCCTTATTCTGTCTTCAGTGTAATTTCAGCAGAATGAGGGGATGATATCCTTGGTCAGTTCTCCCTTTACTTTAACATATTACCTCTGGACCCAGGTAGGATCTCGTGCAATAGATTCATTCTTAGGTCCTAAAATTGCAGTTCCCCACGGGCTGTGTCCAGTTGTCAAATACCTGATATATTGAAAAGAAATTAAAAATAGGAACATTACTGAAAATTATTTTCTATCAATTGATTACTACAAAACATGCTCTTTGGTTAAATATCACTGTTACCGCAAATCTGTACACAGATTCCCTCATTCTCAAGGTTATTTAACTTCAAGATAAGAGAAATAGATTCAACACTGACCTACCTCTGTAATAATTCACTTTTGAACAAATGGAATTTCCCTCTCTTTATCTTAGCTGCAGTCAGCATCTGGCATTGAGACAATAATTAAGGGCTTCCAGAGTGGCACATTGCCATAAAGCCACTTTCTTCTGCATCACAATCTGAAGACATGCGCTTGAATTCAGGCTTCAGCTCAATTAAAAGTCAGGTTTTTAATTATCTTTATTGCGTATTATCAGTTAGGACACAAAAAACTTTAAGAGCTTTTAGCATTTCTGTAACTGTCATCAAAAGCTTGCCAGGATATGCCTACTGGATGTTAATTTCACCTGGCTTGTCTCTCTAGTTCCTACCCATGGCACCTCTTTCCCCCACTCTGTGTCTAAGTCCCTCCAGCTACCCAAATTCTCAGTTGTGTCATTTTAATCTCTGCTGTTTTCCATCTTATTATAGATCCTTTTTGTCTTTTTTCCCTCTCCTTATATTCCTCTTTTCTGGCTTATAACGTTTATATCTTTAATTTTTATCACTTGAAACAGTAACTTTGTTTTCTACTCCAAAGACAGAACTGACCTCTGATTATTTGCAAATACTTTTTGTCTCTATTTCAGGTTTCCAACATCAACATTTAAATCCTTATGCAAAAGTAAAATAAACATTCACACTAGCTGAAAAGAAATCACCAAATCAAATCTGTACAAATTTTGTTTGAATCACATTTTGAAACATAAAGCTTCCAGGGTGCACTAACTTGTGTTCCAGGAAAGACACTAACACAGTTTTATACCATTTTTAGAATTTTGATTAGCTTTTATTTTAAAATCTACTCACTTGTTGGCTACTCCCACCAAACTATCATGATCAACAGCAAAAAGCTGCTCTCTATGTTTCTGCTTCATTTCATCAGAAATACCATATAGAAAACGGTCCAATCCTGTCGGTGAAAACAGAATTATTTTCAAAAGTGAACTGATTTTCAATTACAAATGGCCATTATACAGGGTTATGCTTTTGCTTCTCATTTTTACTACCAGTGTTATTAATGATCCTAATATTAGTCTTTCAAGGTTGGAATGGCACTCATAATTCTACAATGCACATATTATGCAAGGTCTCTCACAGCTGGTTAGATCTGCTGAGCTATTGCAAACACATGGTATTCCAAATAATTTTTCCACCAAGAATAACATTGTAATCAAATATTCTGTTGGAAGCACATGCAGACAAACATTCAGTGTTAAAACCTGGTAATTAACTTTAACTGGCACATTCCTGTCCATCAACAGCTTTCAAAAATTCTCCAAATTTAACATGTCACAAATATTTTTGCTTTAAGGGAAATCACTATTATATAGACATTGCCATCACTGTCTCCTCTCTCCACGAACTAAGTATTTGTGGCTTAGGTAACGCTTCAGCCTTACCTTTGTTTGATGGGGCTACAGGAGCATCCACAGTTGAAAACACAGACAGTTTAGCTTCATCAATATCTTCTTGTGTAAATTTTCCTGCTTTTGCCCAATCCACACTCCTTCGAAATGCAGAAATTGTGTCGAGAGAATTTGGATCTCTGGAAAATTTCATTCAAGGAAAATAATCTCACATCATCTATTTTAGTAACATTGCTTATTTTGCAGTATATTTCATATTCTATAACCGAGCAACAGTTCCTTGCTTAAAAACTGAACATTACTCACAGACAATTTTTAGTTCCATGTATTGCTGTACATTTCCATTCTTTTTCAGCATTGCAGAAAACTAGCATACAAGGGCAGTTACCAGAACACGGCCTTGAGAGGGTGCCTTGACCAATGACACTCAGTTTGGTAACTGAGTACACAAGCAGCAGGGAGTATCCCTATCAGTAGTATATCCATTAGAGTTGGCAATGTAGTCAAGTTGGTGCATTTTGATAGAGGTAAATGTAAATATTTCACTGAGAGTTCATTTTGAAGAAATAGTGGCCTTGGTTGGCAACCTCTGCTGGACTTTCCATAAATGACTTTTGTTTCTTATCAAGAAGTGAAACTATAATGATATAAAATACATCTGAGAAACGTATAGCAGAGCAAGGTTTCAGCAAATTTCAGGAAGGGTTAGGCAGATATTTTAAATTTTTGAGGGGTTAAGCCTAAAAATTCAGACAGGTGGAACTCACATAAATTGATATAACTATCTAATTAAAGGACAAGATTAATAACTGCAATTAATTGACAAATTAAAAAAAAACTAAATCTCCATTTAGGAATGGAAAGTTGCTCCAGCAAAGAGCTACTGATGAAGTGATGTCGACCGTCTAATCTTTTGTTGCAGATTTCAATAGTTACTTTACACTTTCAAATCTGGACAGGGAACAGATCAAAAGATTTGTCAATACTCGACAGGGTTATTGAAACTTTTATAAAATGTGAAAAAGGGCCATATATTTCTACATATTGACACAGGAGCTTTCAACAGCTGGGAAAAGTTCACAAAAGTTTGATTATTTCATTATGTTTCGTACTATTCTAAATTGTGAACTGTAACTGATGTATGTACCTGTAAGAATAAAATGTAAACAAGCCACTGTGGTTTAGCATGGCACCTCCTCCATATGCACCACCTTTCTCCCGAATCTCCCGGTGAAGGAATTTAGATGTCAACAGCCGTGCAAGAACAAGAAGACTATAAATAAAAAGTAGTTAATAGCACATATATTGAAATGCAAACGCCAGCCTACTGCATTTGACAGAATATAGCACCCTCACCAATCCTTCATATGAATAATGGAAATAGTGGTAATACTCTGGTGACGTAGCTCACAGCCATGTTTGAATTTTTTTTCCTTTCATACCCCCAGCCTCTTAAAGAGAAGCAAGGATACATTAGATAGGTCCAGTGCAGTAAACTATAATAAATTAAATTCTGCATTAACAACAGATTGTAAATATGGCAAGACAACTGATTCAGTGGTTTATCTTTGACTAAACTTTCCCACTCCTGTTCTTAGGCCATAAAACACAATTAAATAGGAAGCAGCTCTATTTGGAAACGGATATTAGAACCACCCCATCAATTAATTCATTACCTCCTCTACCAATCAGGACACTTTTCTCCTAAAGTTGCTGACTCAGGTTAGGATAGAGTTGCACTTAAGGACATGAACCTGTGCAATGTCCATTCTCCATGTCGATTGCAATCTGGCTAATTTTATTTAATTTGGTTAATTTTATTACTAGTTGAAGCTAAGACATTCATTTCATCAGATAGTGAACTCAGATGGTGAATTTATCTCCAAAACTATCAGATAGTGATGCTGTTAATTTTACACTCTGCCCCAAACGTACACATTCATTTAAAAACAACACGAGCAGCGGATTCTAACGCCACGCCCCTTACTGAGCCAACAGGAGTTGATGTTCATTTCATGAGTTTCCCAGAGTGTATCTAAGATAGGTAACTCCCCTTCAGTGGGAGATTTTTGAAAAATTTCAAAGATTCCATATATACATAAACTAACTGTTTGCTTCCTATCTCCCTCATTAGGTTTTGGTCCTTAATCTGATCCAAATTCAGAGCCCAATGTGAAATTGCTACTTGATATTTGAGACAAATGCATGGAATTTAACTTCAAATGTAACTCACCTGGGAAAGTCTGGATTCATGTAGGGCACTGTGCGAACACATTCACTCACATAATTCACAGGGAAGGGAAGCTGGAAATGTGTCTTCATTTGACAAGCTTTGAAGCTTGACTAAGACAGAAGAAAAGCAGTAAAATTTCAACTAACTTTTTGAATGGTCACAAGAAGAAAAAAAAGTTCTGTATTTAGAGGAGACATGAGCAGTCAGTTTGCTAAACAATTACACTTTGAAAAGGTTTGTAGCTCGGGTTGTGAATGAGGTTGCAGACTTGCTCGCCAAGTCGGTGGGTTTGGTTGCAGACATTTCGTCACCCTGCTAGGTAACATCGTCAGTGTGCCTCTGGTGAAACGTGTGTTCCATCCTGCTTGTTATTTATTTGCCTCAGTTTGCTGGGGTGGCTGGTATTACTTTCAGTTTTGTTTTTCAACGGTTTGTATAATCGGCAAAATACCCTTCCTGGACGTAACGGTGGAATGCAAGAACAATGGAGAACTCCAGACTAGCGTACACAGAAAGACAACACATACGGGCCAGATTCTTAATTACACCGTCAACCACCCCAACACCCATAAATGGAGCTGCATTAGGGCATTATTCAAACAAGCCACAACACACTGCAGCAACCTGGAATTGCGCAAAGCAGAACAGGAGCATTTATACAGAGTTTTTAAAAGAAATGTATACCCAAAAAGCACAATCCACCATTATCTCCGCTACAGATCACAGCAAGATGATACAACACGGCCAGACACACGAGTCACCCCATCGTACATCAGAGATGACAACAAAACTACTCAGACCCCTAGGTATCAGGGTAGCACAAACAAACCAACAACCACCTTGCCACAGCTACTAACGAACGTAAAGGACCCCAAACCCACAATCAATGCAACTAATGTAATATACAAAATACCATGCAAAAACTGTGAGAAACGTTACACAGGCCAAACTGGAAGAAAACTGGCAATAAAGAATACACGAACACCAACTAGCCACCAAGGGACACAACCAATTCTCACTGGTCTCAATACACACAGACAAAGGAGGACACAAATTCAACTCGGACAATGCATCCATAATAGCACAAGCTAAACAGAGACATCCCAGGGAATTCCTGGAGGCCTGGCATTCCAACCAGAACTCCATCAACAAACACACTGAACTGGACCCAACATACAAGCCACTGAAGAACAAAACCGGAAGTAATATCAACCACCCCAGCAAACAGAGGCATAAAAATAACAAGTGGGACGGACCACAAACGCTTCATCGGAGGCGCACTGACGATGTTACCCAGCAGGGTGACAAAATGTCTGCAATCAAACACACCGGCTCAGCAAGCAAGTCTGCAACTTCAAACAATCACACAACTTGATATCTCAAGTCTATAGAAGATTTTATTTCTTAGAAAGGATGAATACTACAACAAATAAAATATAATATTACAGAATGGCATAAATTCAAGATACTGTTTTAGAAAATGAGAGAAAAATTGTATGTTCATAAAACACCTTGTTAAAACACCCTTAAACAAGACAGAATCACAAGAATGCCTAATGTCAAAGGGGCAAAAGAAACAATATATACTGAAAAGAGTGGGCTTCCCTTCTGAGATTAGGTATTCTTGCGGTTCTGTCCTATTAGGGGCAAAATGAAAAGCTTCAACATCAGGTCTCTCTTTTTTCAGTGATAAATAATGGATTTATACATGAATTCTGAGGGCAGTTCTAATAATATCATCTATTGTATTCAGAGATTTTTGGTATCTATCTTGGTTACATTCAACAGTGTCAGAGCTTCTCTTATTTACTGTGACTTTCAAAGCTATATTAACTCTTACAAACACTATCTTTTTGGTAGCTTCTGAACCTCCAGATACTTCACTTCCAGCATCTTCAGGATTGAGTGGTTTCTGTAATGAAATAAAGTTTAAATAATACTTAAGCTTTCAAATGGAAACTTGAAATAAAGGAAAGCACATAGCACTCTGGAGATTGTACATGCTGTCTTTTGTCAATACACGTACTTTGGAAAGAATGGAGTTCTATATCCAAAAATGATCTAAAATTTGAAATATCTAATCACCACTTGCTTTAGATTTTTTGTTTCAATCAAGAGCCTACTTTTTAGTAAAAACACTATTGAGTAAAGGAAATGCACTTCACTGTTTGTGAAATTAAGCTGGCTAAATAGGGAACTAACATATTGCCTAAATAAGACCATTCTTTGGATTTACACACAGGTTGCATCAGTAGTGATTATTCATCCATTTACGGTCAATGCTCATTTCTCAACAATAGAGGCCCAATTTCAAACATTACACTCAATTACCAAACTTGCTCAAACATGAGAATTATTAAGTTACAATTTCTTATCAGAAAGCCATTGCAGAACTTTATTAGAGATAGAAGTGCCCAAGTAAATGGCGGGTACTTTTCCATGAATAAAGGCAGTATATTAGGCAACGTGGATTTTTTGACAATACTTCAACCAGGTGGTCATTACAAATTTTTATGCTTAACTTCAATATATTAACTTGATCAGAACTGCAAATGGTGGATGTGGGAATTATAAATTTTCTGTTGGGTTCCAGAATGAAACTTGGATGCCAAAATAAGTTTTGTATCATTTGTAAAGAAAAATTTAATTGAGCTACTGTAACAACAGAAGGCTAAAAGTACAGGATATTGACATTCACTTTGACTTGCAAATTCCTTCCAAGAACATCACGTAAATGGACTGAAACTTCCCATGGGCATCGGAAATAGATCATTTCTTTCAGCAGCGCACAAGAGCTGGCTTACTAATTGGCTAAATCAATGCTTGCTGCCCAATTAAGGATGATAGGCAGAACAAGGAGACCCCAAAGGAACGGCTGGCTGGGAACTCTGCCAGGAGATGAGTGCACAGCAGAGTAAAACAGAGACCTAGAGTGTGTGCCTTAAAACAGAATCATTCATTAAAGAGTTCAGGGGGCATAAGAAACACAAGGCCCAGAACTGTGCAGGTCCTGAGTGTGCAGGCATACCAGGGTCTGCAGTAGCTGCTTGGGTCCTCCAATTTCCCGAGAAGCTATTTTGAAAGCTTTGTGGGGCTCCTGACATGCTGGAAATCTTGCACCACTCTGAGAAAATGGATCTCAATTGCGACTCAATTCCCTCCCCACATTCTGTTTATTACGCTGGGGAGCTTTCCCACCTCATTCCTGGTCCTCCCACTTCCAAACTGCCAGGGACCTTATCCCTAATATTGTCATTCTGTTAGCCACTATGGGTGCCTGGGCATACATAGTGCATATCAAATTAATAACTCAAATGGTTTCCACAAATTTAGAATCCTGACACAGCAGAAGCTCTGGATCCATTAAAATTAAGATGTGCCATTTGGTGAACAGTAGCATTCCCCTCTCAGGCAGTATACAAAGCACAAGTAACTAAATTAAACATTCTTGTTAGTGGGCTGAACAAGAAGATGGCATTTCGTGTAAGGCTTTTACCATTATAAAAAAAAACTGATGGGTAAGAGATGATTGCTAATTTGAGGTTCTACTGTCATCACAAATAAGGGAGAAAGGACTGTATATATACACTTTCGAAAATGAAGCAAATAAGTAAGCTCTTGAACTTCAATGTCAAAACACAGAACCAAAAGGCACAAGTTAAAATTCAAGTCATGAGCAAGCTTAAAAGTCCCTCTGGCTACAGAAGGTAGGACGTTATTTTATCATTGAACCCTGAGCTGATGGGACTTTCAATGCTCTTAACATAGTACCTCAGTAACATTTGAACGGATAAGTTTCTTGTCTTTCTTTTTCTTTCCAAATCCAGGAATATTTCTTATGAACTTCTCAACTTCCATTGACACATCTGGAATTGCTTGAGGGGTAGCATTCACCGCACATCTATCACAAGACAGTTCAAATTAATGAAGCACATGCAATAATTTGGTTTTCGCTCACTGATTTAGAAATAGGATCGATATGAACTGTACATTAATTGCATTGACTTGAAAAACCTATGATATTTTCATAAATAATATTTACTGTAATTTCAGAAACACAATGGACTCCTTTACAAGGCAATAAATTAACTTTTACCTAAGCTAAGAAAAACCTCATCTACATCTTCCTAAAAAAAATGCATATATTTAAAGGGCCTTTGTTTTTCTAGTTGTCAGTTGTAAAGCGTGAAACTTTTAAACCTGTTTGTATCTTCACTGCAATGTTTCCACTGTGAAGTAATTTTGTAGACTAAATTGTTGCCATAATGACCGACAAAAATTGCAAAGACAGAGACTATTCAGTCCACTGAGGCTATGCCAGCTCTGCATAGAACAAACCAGTCTGTTGCATTCCACCTCCTCTATCCCTGTAGACTGCAAGCTTATTTTCATCAAGTCGAATTTCCTTTTGAAATTATTCATCTAATCAAATGAATGACTTGAAACTGATCTTGAACTTAGTTAAATCTGTCATAGTCTTTTACGCCTCTATCATATGCCCCTGTACCTATTTTTACTTAAGGAAAATATCTTCAACAATCTCAGCTGAGATCTCCCATCCCTGGAACCATTCCAGTTAATCTCCTCTGTGCCATCAAGGTTTTGAATATCTTTCCTAAAGTGTACTGACCTGTACTGGCTGTAGCCAAACAGGCTCACCATACTTCCCTCAGAGATAGTAAGAACTGCCGATGCTGGAGTCAAAGATAACAGTGTGGAGCTGGAAGAGTACCTGCACTCACCTAGGACCATCCCACCTACCTTCCCCAGCCCCAGCCCCACCCCTCCACCTCTCTATTTATTTCCCAGTTCCCTTCCCCCTCCCCCATTTCTGAAGAAGGGTCCCAATCCGAAACGCCAACTTTCCTGCTCCTCTGATGCTACCTGGCCTGCTGTGCTCTTCCAGCTCCACACTGTGTCATCACCATACTTCCCTGCCTTTATACTTCATATCACCAATTATGAAGCAGAAATTCTCATATGTTTTGTTCTCAATATACTGGTTACCTTCGAACAGGATCCCATGGATCTATTCATCCCTCCATACTATTTACAAGCTTATTGGCACAGTTGCATGACACTGACCCTCCTACTCATACACTACTGTTTTGTTGTCAGCTAGATAATTTGACAAACATTTTTCTTAAAAAAATCAAAAGTGACAACATTTCCCATAGCTTTAATAAAACCAAAAGAACTGTAAATCAGGAACAAAAACAAAGTTGCTGGAAAAGCTCAGCAGGTCTGGCAGCATCCATGAAGAAAAAAAATCAGAGTTAACATTTCAGGTCCGGTGAACCTTCCTCAGAACTGATGCTGGCTGGGAAAATGTCAGTTTATATGCAGAAAATAGGGATGGGTTTGGGTAGGGATTAAAGATAGGATAGAGCCTGGAATTGCTCAGCTTTTCCAGCAACTTTGTTTTTGTTCACCATATCTTTACTTTGCATCAGCCCCCAAAGTTTTCTGTTACTACATCAAAAAAATTCAGTTACATTAGTCAAGCAGTATAAAACTCTTTTGCAAATCTGTGCTGGTTCGTTATTAAATCAAACTTCTGAGTGCCTATTAATTTTATCCTTGCATATTGTGATGGATCAGATCAATCCCCTCAAACTATTCAGAAGATAGTCTGCACCCTACCTTTTCTTATATTGAAGGTAAACGCAAGGAGAAAAGTATATCAAAAGACAATTCTGAAAGCAAGAGCGAGAGGATCAGCTTTCGGCAGTAAACAAGCCTGGGAATAAAGCAGCTTTCACTTCTTCAGGATCCTAACAGCAACTGCTGAAAGCTAAACATAAAATCTATGTTTCTGAGGGTGAACTCGACCACACCCATTCCGGCTGCTTCTATTGTTCCATCTTTTAAAGGAAACACCCAAGGCTTCACAAGTTGTTTATCTTCTCATGGACTGCTCACCACCTGTCCCCCAAATCTCTATAAGAAACCAGGATAAAACACACCTCTTAAAGCCACAGCATTGTCACAAGTGTTTCTAAAATCTCACTCCCACTGAAGTTAAAATGACTGGTTAACTGTTGCTAAGAATGTCCTAATATCTTTTCACAAACAGGGACATCAGAATTGCTACTCTCCAAACTCTCCAATGTTTTGGGAATGTTGTGGCGAGTCCTTACACTACTTGCAACCCAGTTTTTCTTAGCAACTTAGGATGTAAGCCACCCACCTAGAACATATTAAAGACAGAGATAGCAGGAACAGCAGATGCTGGAGAATCTGAGACAACAAGGTGCAGAGCTGGACGAACACAGCAGGCCAAGCAGCATCAGAGGAGCAGGACAGCCAGCCTTTTCAGTGCATTCTGTCCATTAATTTTCACCCCAAATGGAAACTCTACCGTTCCAACTTCTATTAATAGCTTATCACCATGCAGTTCCTTAGTGAACACTGCTGCAAAGTACTCAGTAAGTGAATCAGTCTTGTTCTATGCCTCAAAGTAGGATTGTCACCTTTGCCCACAACTGGCTTCTCTTACCTGGACATCTGACTACAGAATATGACTTACATGCTGGTTGAAGATCTTTGAGCTTGCTTTATACATTAACTGCTGTCTAGTTCTCATTCTCAACAGAGACTTAAAACACCTCACCAACAGATCGACCCACTCCATACACTCAGCACCGGAATTCCTGACAACATCAGGAACATAAAAATCGACAAGGCAGAAATGATGGTATCCTTTGACATTCTGTTCACCTCTATCGACATGACACTAGCAAAGGAGATACAGGCCACATTATTGGACAACCCAAAAACACAAACCTCCAATGAAACCATCAGCAAGGACAACATGCGAAAATTACTAAACCTATGCCTTACCACACACTTGGTCTTCAATGGCCAGGTCTCTGAACAAATTAATGGAACACCCATCTCAGGGCTCATAGTAGACGCTGTTATGCAAAGACTGGAGCGCACACCCCTCCCCCAAATCCAGCCTGAACTGAGTTAGAGATATAGACGATACCTTCATAATCATTAAACAAGCAAAGTTAGAAGAAACACACCACCTTATTAACAGCATATTCAACGGGATCAAGTTCACCAGGGAAGAAGAGAACAACATTGAACTCTATCAGAGATAGTAGGAACTGTAGATGCTGGAGAATCTGAGATAACAAGGTGTAGAGCTGGATGAACACAGCAGGCCAAGCAGCATCATAGGAGCAGGAAGGCTTACATTTCAGGCCTAGACCCTTCATCAGAAATGGGGGAGGGTAAGGGGGTTCTGAAATAAATAGGGAGAGAGGGGGAGGCAGATAGAAGATGGATAGAGGAGAAGATAGGTGGAGAGAAAACAGACAGGTCAAAGAGGCAGGGATGGAGCCAGTAAAGGTGAGTGTAGGTGGGGAGGTAGGGAGGAGATAGGTCAGTCCAGGGAGGATGGACAGGTCAAGGGGGCAGGATGAGGTTAGTAGGTAGGAAATGGGGGTGCGGTTTGAGGTGGGAGGAGGGGATAGGTGGGAGAAAGAACAGGTTAGGGAGGCGGTGATGAGCTGGGCTGGTTTTGGGATGCGGTAGGGGAAGGGGAGATCCGCCTCCCCCTCTCTCCCTATTTATTTCAGAACCCCCTTCTCCTCCCCCATTTCTGATGAAGGGTCTAGGCCGAAACATCAGCCTTCCTGCTCCTATGATGCTGCTTGGCCTGCTGTGTTCATCCAGCTCTACACCTTGTTAACACTGAACTCTAGACGTAATAGTGGAACGAATGAGCAGTGGCGAATTCCTTAACAGCGTATAGAGAAAGACTATACACAGACCAAATCTTGAATCAGAACAGTGACTACCCCAGCATCCACAAACAGAGCTGTGTCAAGACTCTTCAAATGAGCGATAACTCACTGCAACAACCCAGAGCTGTGCAAAAATGAAGAGGAACACCTATACAGAGTCTTTGCTAACATTGATTGTCCTAACAGCTTCATCTGCCGATGCCTGGCAAACAAACAATACCAAGACAACACTGTACGCCCAACACACTGGCCACCCTTCCCTATGTTAGAAACACATCAGAACTGACTACAAGACTGCTGTGACCTCTTAGAATAAGGATAGCCACAAACCAACAGCCACATTTCGCCAGTTACTCTCAAAGGTGAAAGACCCCATACCCATGATGAGCAGGACAAATGCGATATATAAAATACCATGCAGCAACTGTGAGAAACACTACATAGGACAGACAGGCAGAAAACCTGCCACCAGGTTAATAAACACCAACTCGCAGCAAAACGGCACGACCAACTCTCCCTCATTTCAATACACTCCGACATAGAAGAACATCAATTTGACTGGGACAAAGTTACAGTACTAGGGACAAGCGAGACAAAGACAAGCACGAGAATTCCTGGAGGCCTGGTTTTCAACCACTGATGCAATTAATAAACATGCTGAAATAGACCCCATCTACACACTACTATGGTACAAATCCAGAAACATGACTGCCCACCATGACCACATAAATTCAGAGCGAGTCAGAAGAACTGAGCTTCAACGGAGGCTGCACAACAGCACTGATGTTGTCTCCTAGAAGGGAGATGAAATGTTTGCTTGCAAACCAGTCAGCTCGGTGAACGAACCAACAACTCCAGATCACCAATGCTTCAAGACAAGTCGGCTTGTCAGTCTTTGCCCACATTATTTTGTATCGAAGTTAGCCCTTCTTCAAATTTTGGATGTTTCTACTTCAGATTTCTCCTTGCTCTTTTACTTCATTATTGAACATTATGTTTGTATTCACTAATGTTTCCCCACAAACACTTGGTTCACTCATGCATCTCAGTCCCAGTAAAAGATCCAGCAATGCCTCTTTAGCAGATAGACCAAAAGCATATTGTTCCAGGCAGTTCTCCTGAACACATTTCTCTCTCTGTTATCCTTTACAATTACTTATTAAAATATCAATTGGGATAAAGTCCCAAAAATCTTGCACATTTGATTTCCCTCCAGATTTTCTTTTTTCTCTCTCACTTCATACTCTGGTACTGGGCTTATACCCTTTTTTGCTTCTCAAGTCTAAGCAAGCGGTTTCGGTCATTGTCCACTAAAAACCTTCTTTCCAGCACTACCCAAAATTTTCTCTAATTTGCCATCCCATTCCACCATTTTTCCTTCCTAATATTTTCTAAACAATTTATAACTTCAAATATTAAGCCTCCAGCGTTCACCATTTTACAGGCTGATTTCTATTACTGCTACTATGTGGTACTCCCATATGGCTACTTCTGCTTCTAGCTCAACAACCTTTGTTCACCATGAGGTGCAATTACTTACATGCATTCTATAACTGCACTTACTTAGTTTTCTCCAATCTAAAACAGTACTACTCCCCTTTCTGGCAATATTGATGTGGAGATGCTGGTGTTGGACTGGGATGGAGAAGGTCAGAAGTCGGACAACACCAGGTTATGGTCCAACAGGTTTATTTGAAATCACAAGCTTTTGGAGTATTTGCGATTTCAAACAAACCTATTGGCCCATAACCTAGCAATATTGAACATTCATATTTCTTCATGCACCTTATTCCTCATTTCTACTTCTCTACGTTGATGACACCCTCCTGTCAATTTATTTCAAAGCTTCCCTAAGCACACTGGTGGATCTTCCTTCTGTCCCAGCCCTAATGAGGTGTAACCTATCCTTTCTGAATAAGTGCCTCCTGTCACAGCATTGCTCCCAATATCCCAAGAATGTGAAGGCCTGCCTCCTGCACCACTTCTCATACCTTGCAACGATTCTCCCCGATTTCCTATCTTCACTCATTACCACATGGCACTGGGAGGAACCCAGAGAAATTTACCTTTGAGGTCCTACTTTTTGGCATTGGAAGCATGAACATGATCACTGAATTGTAAGTGGACTATTGCAATGCCAGAGCCAATACAAATATATGGGATGTATAGGTAAAAAGATAAATAAACTACAAAGGTCAAGGAATGAGATGACATCCTTGGGATAAAAAGTGATGATCAATCATATACTATATGTTGTGCCTACAGGTAGTTCTAGTGGATGCTGTTTAGATAACGTGAACTTACTGTAGAAGTATAGTGATTTCTCTATAATCCGATTTTCTACAACGCAAGATCACGCAAGAACACAACTATCGAGTTATAGGAGAACTACCTGTATCAGAATAAGCCAGAGTACAGCAAACATAAAAGGTGCTTTATTTCAAAGGTTGTGTTTTTAAATATAAATAACTATAAATAACTCACCTCATGTTTTCATTGCTCATTAAGTGCGTCTTAATTCGAGGTAGTTTACGGAGAACAGTCAAGAGTTCAGGCTTTTCTGCAATTCTTTTCATGTGTTGCACCTTGGAAAAAGAATATTTTGTACATGGTCAAGTTTTTAGAAAGTCGCCACTACTCAAAAAAAGTTTCTGGAAATGCTGCATAAAAATTAAGAAAACTAAGGCAGGGAATTTTATAAATGATTAATGAAAATTAGGGATGAGGGTGTGGAGGTTTAAGGCAATGGGCACATCTCTTCGTGAATCTTTGCATCTGCTCTCACAAACAGAACATATGCTCCATGGAGGAGGCAATGGCCTAGTGGCGTTATTGCTGGACTGTTAATTCAGAGACCCAGGTAATGTTCTGGGGACCCGGATTTAAATCCCTCCATGACAGATGGTGGAATTTGAATTCAATAAAAAACTGGCCCCAGTGAGTGGAGATTCAATGACTGTGAATCCATTGCCAACTCCTGGAAAAACCCATCTGGTTCACAAATGTTCTTTTGGGAAGGAAACTGCCACCTTTACCTGGTCTGGCCTATATGTGACTCCAGAACCATAGTAATGTGGCTGACTCTGAACTGCCCTCTGGGCAATTAGGGATGGGTAATAAATGCTGGCCTAACCAGTGATGCCCTCATCCCAAGAAAGAATAAAAAAGAAAACAGACAAGAAACAGTGAAGAAATTTTCAGCCAAGAAATAAGAAGCTGCAAGTATAAAAAGCTGAAGTCTAACGTTCAAGATCCACGGTGTCTCTCTGAACACAGTTCAACCCACAATAAAATGATCCCTATCCCACAGCCAAGCTCACTGACATCACACACCATTTCGAACTAATAACAGCCAAATACTGCAGATTGTGCATTTGCGCATTTCTGTTCTGTCACCCTAATCATGTCTGCTACATATTTCACTTGAGCATTTGTGCATACTCACTCTTTGCACCACCTGGACGTTGCATTTAGACAATTCAGATCTTTTCACAGAAAATGATGAAAATTCAGACATTGGTGTTCACCAATCAGAATATTGGATGGGGAAAACAATGAAGGAGAAAACGAAATACGATAAATCACAAGGCCTGGATCAAATAAATCTCAGGCTACTAAGTAAAGTAAGGGTAAGAACAGTGCAAGTTCAGACCATCACTTTCAAATCCTCCCTGTGCTGCAGGAAAGAGTTGGACAACATTAACGAAAGCGAAGGAAGGCAACGCTCGAGTGATGACTGGCTAGTCATTCCAACACCAATGGTCAGCAATACATTTAAGGAAACCCAAAGTATAAATTGCAAATTAGAAAAAAAAACAGATTAACCAAGGACAATTTGCACAGATGTGTTAGGGGAACGTTACAGAAACATAGAAGATAGGAGCAAGAGGTTGCCATTCTTCACGATCATGGCTGATCATCTAGCTCAATAGTCTAATCCTGCTTTCTCCCCATAACCTTTGATCCCATTCGCCCCAAGTGCTATATCTAGTCACCTCTTGATTACATTCAATGTTTTGACATCAACTAGTTCTTGCGGTGATCAAATCCACAGGCTCACCACTGTTTGGGTGAAGAAATATGTCCTCATCTCTGTCCTAAATGGTCTATCCCGAATTCTCAGACTGTGACCCCTGGTTCTGGACACACCCACCATCGGGAACATCTTCCCTACATCCACCCTGTCAGTCCTGTTAGAATTTTTTAAGTCTCTATGAGAACCCCCTCATTTGTCTGAACTCCAGCAAAAACAATCTTAACCCAGTCAATCTCTCCTCATACATCAGACCTGCCATCCCCAGAATCAGCCTAGTAAACCTTCGCTGCACTGGATGATGTAATTTCTGTAGGTGGCAACAAGGAATGACGAACATATGATCTAGACCACATGGATTTTTAACAAGGCTTTGACAAAGTTGTAATGGTCAGAAAATTAAAAACTCGAGATCCAAAGGAAAGTGGGTAAATGAACCCAAACATTCACTCAGTGGTAGAAAGCATGCTGTAACGGTCGATGGGTGTTCAAGTGACTGGGAGACTGATTCTATGCAAGTTCTGCAAGGTTCAGCAATGAGTCCATTGCGTTTCATGGTTTTTACCAAAGAAATAGATTTAGATACAGAATCTTAGAATGGTTATAGCATAAGAAATCACTATCTGGTCTGTTTAGTTCATGCCAACTCTCTGCAACAGAAATTTACCTTGTCCACGTACCCCACTCTTTTCTCATAGCCCTGAATTTTTTTTTTCCCTTGAGATGCTTATCTAATTGACTTTTAAAAATTGTGATTGAATAGGTCTCTGCTACATGCATAGGCAGTGCATTCCAGATTCTGACTTCATTACATAAAATAGTTCCCTCATGGCAGCTTTAGTTCTTTTGCTAAATATCACAAGTCATTTTTCTTTAGTTCTCAGTGCTTCCACCAAAAGAAACAGTTTCTCCCAACTTTCTGTCTACATCCCACATGATTGGAATAGCTATCAATTAACCTTCAAGTTCTTTGGCGTCCAGGATTCCCTCTCTTTACAGGAACACTGGCTCTCTGCTCTCAGCTCTCACCTCTCACTATTTCCTCCTACTGTTCTAACAGTTTTGTACTAGAAGCAGCTTGAAGTTGGGCCAAATCATATCTTATCAGAATAAAATTAGCTTTTTCCAATTATAGAACTTTTATTGCTAGTCTATCTTTATCCTTTTCCATAACAATCCTAAATCTAATTCTCCAAAATGCTCTAGTGTCATGTCTTCCATCTATCCAGGTTCATTTTTGAATATTAGGTCCGGAACTACCCCTCGCCCTTCCTGGGCTTCCAACGTTCTGACCAAAAAGGCTCTCCAGGATACAATGAAGAATTTTGCTCCATCCCTACCTTGTACACTAAACCTATTCCAGTTAATATATGGATGGTGACAATCCCCTATTACAATTTTATTATTACAGAAATTTGATTACATATTTGATATTCTATCCCCCGCTGGCTGTTTGGGGTCGTATAGTACATATCCAACAGCGTATTTGTCTCTTTATGCCTTTTTTTTTAAGCACTATCCATTTGGCCTCAATGATCCTGCCAAGAGATCATCCCTCCTCATTTGTATAATTGATTTCTTGAATAATACTGCAATTCACTCTTTCTATCGACTGAATACTCGACAAGAAATAATACTGCGTTGTCAATCCTGTCCATCTTTCAGCCCAGTCTCGGTGATAACTATAATATCATACTCTCCAATGCCTATCTGTACCCTCAGCTCATCTGTGTTATCCCTCTCATTTCTTGCATCAACATGTATACCATTTAGCCTAACTAAATTCACTTCTTTCTTATCTAGCTTATATGTCTTCTGCATTCCAAACTCAATTACTAGTGCTAATCATGATGAACTGTTTGAAAAACAATAAAGGATAAATTACTCTAAACAAATTGTCATTTTTTTCCTATTCATTTGTGGGATGTGGGTGTCACTGGCTGGCCGGCATTTCTTGCCCATCCCTAGTTGCTCTTGAGGTGATGGTGAGCTGCCTTCTTGAACCACTGCAGTCCAAGATTTTGACCCAGTAACTGTGAAGGAATGGCGATATATTTCCAAGTCAGGATGGTGAGTGGCTTGAAGGGGAACTTGAAGGTGGTGGCGTTCCCACATGTCTGCTGCCCTTGTCCTTCTCGATGGAAGTGGTCATGGGTTGGGCAGGTGCTGTCTGAGGATCTTTGGTGAATTTCTGCAGTGCATTTTGAAGATAGTACACACTGCTGCTACTGAGCGTCGGTGGTGGAGGGAGTGAATGCTTGTGGATGAGGTGCCAATCAAGCGGGCTGCTTTGTCCTGGATGGTGTGTCAAGCTTCTTGAATGTTGTTGGGGCTGCACTCATCCAAGCAAGTGGGGAGTATTCCATCACACTCCTGACTTGTGCCTTATAGATGGTGGACAGGCTTTGAGGAGTCAGGAGGTGAGTTACTCGCCATAGTATTTCTAGCTTCTGACCTGCTCTTGTAGTCACTGTGTTTGTGGTAAAGTCCAGTTGAGTTTCTGGTCAATGATAACCCCCAGGATATTGACAGTGGGGGATTCAGTGATGATAACGCCATTGAGTGTCAAGGGGTGGTGGTCAGATTCTCTCTTATTGGTGATGGTCATAGCCTGGCATTTGTGTGGCACAAATGTCGCTTGCCACTTGTCAGCCCAAGCCTGGATATTGTCCAGATCTTGCTGCATTTGAACACGGACTGTTTCAGTATCTGAGGAGGCACGAATGGTGCTGAACAGTTTAACTACTGTTTTCTTATTTGTGTATAGAAACCTCTGAGGGTGGGGTTGGGGAACAGCATTGGATAAAGGAAGAATCACCATGTGAAATGACTTCTAATTTTACCTGGCTTATTCCATTAAACATCTCCTGCAATCTTCCTGCTGCTGTCAATGTCTTGCCAGCTCGAACTGCCGCATACAAATGTCCAGAGTCTGGAATTCCATTTGATAGTTCCTGGGCCGCCATCATAACTAACACTCTTAGATGTTCCTCATCATCAAAGCGTGGGCTGCAAAATACACATCTATTATTTACTCAGAAATCTATTGTGTCGCAGAGTAGTTCAATATTTAAAGTTTCCAGATCCAGTTTTTAATTGGGAATCTTTGAAATCTATTAGTTTACAATTCCATGCTATCCAAAAGTATTCAAGGTGTTCAAGTGCACAGCACAACCACAAGCCTAATTACTGGAAATAAAACACTTCAGCTCTTTCTCTATTCAAGCTATTTGTACTTTTAGCAGAGATATACTTTCTGTTCTGGTTACTATGCTAATCTACTCATTATCAGTGTCTGTTAAATGTTGTCAGAATGACAAAAAAAGGGTCATTGATACAATCTTCCGACCTTTACCCATGGTGGGGATTAACGGACTTAGAAACTGATAAAAGGCATTAACCACCACCTATTCTCCAAATAATAACTGCACACTTCAGAGAACCAAGAAAGCAGTCAAACATTGAATGTATGTTTGGTTACTAAACAAATTGCAGTTATGAGGGAGGAAAGGATGGAAAAGATCATAGCACGGCAAGGGCATACTACAGCAGTTAGTCATACTGAATCAGGAGTCTTAAACATATGAGCTGATTAGCAATCCAGTAACTGCCCTCTTTTCCATGACAAAAATAGATTAAACAGTCAAGTTAATCGCAATGTTGCGTATCACCCTATTGTATTTAGGGTTCCAGTCAATATCAATTGACTCAATAGTTATACTGAACAATACTAGTGGGCATTATGTACATTAGACCAAACTTGATCAGGCAAATTCTTAGTTCCTGCTGATTTTTAGCAGATCAGTCATATCGGTGGAAGTGTAAATGTTAACACTGGAACCTAACCAAGTACATCAAGGTGCGTCCACTGACATGTCCCAGGCAATCAAGGCCAATAACAACAGTAAACAGCTGCGTAACTTCCACTCACCCAGCCCCACAGATGTATAAAGCATAAAAATGCTAATCAGACCTACTTGTTAAAAATATCCATCCAGAGGTGCATCATGTCAGGCAGGTTTCTCTCCAAACAAAGAGAAGTAAATAACACTCCCTATTGCAAAGGAAGGAAGTTAGCTAAAATTTTGAAAATATGATGGCAAATATTTTCCACATACGAGAAAATATAAACAGCAATAAACACAAAAATAGTGCAAGAAAACTATCTGGCACTTTAAAATAATAATGAAAATCAAATTAAATAGTGGTAGGGCACTTTTAGTCATGTTTAGATGCTTTAAAGGGATGCAGTTTACTGAAGTGGCCAATATGCAAACATGACTGAATTATTTTATTTTTATTGACACCCTATAAATCTAATGGAATTCAAACAAAGCTCACTGATGCCTTGTTTTGATTCTGCCAGGGCCACTCAGCTGCTGATGTCATTACAACCTTCGTTCAAGCATGCACAAAACTGCCGAGTTCTCAACATTGATTTAGGCCCCTTGAAATTTCATGGTTACAAGTTAAACACGGAAAGAAACTTGACTTCACATAGCACTCTCCCCCAGCTGATGAATCAGTACAAGTGGAGGACGCACTATGGGTGGGAAGGGTACAGATTGTGCTCTGGGTAGGAGATTTCAATGTCCACCACTAAGAGTGGCTCAATAGCAGTTCTACTGATCAAACTGGTCAGGTCCACAAGGATACAGCTGCCAGACTGGGTCTGCAGCCAGTGGCGAGGGAGCAATAGGAGGAGGGAAAAACGTACTTCACTTCATCCTTACAGATTGGTAAGTTGCAGACACATCTATCCATGACAGTATCAGTAAGAGTGACCACTGCACAGATTTTGTGGAGACAGAAGCCCACCTTATTATTGTATTGTGTGGCACTATGACGGTGTTAAATGGGACAGACTGCAAACTGATCCAGCAACTCAAGACTCAATCCATGAGGTGCTCTGGGCCATCATTAACAGCAGTATCACATTCCAATACAACCTGCAACCTCATTGCCTGGCATATCCCTCACTCAACCATTACCATCAAGTTGGAGGATCAACTCTATTTCAATGGAAAGTGTAAGAGGGCATGCAAGGAGCACCACCAGGCATACCTAAAACTTAGTGTCAACCTGGTGAAACTACGAAACAGGTCTACTTGCATACCAAACGCCATAAGCTGCAATTGATAGACAGAGCTAAGTAATTCACAACCAATGGATCAGATCTAAGCTCTCAGTCCTGCCACATCCAGACATGAACCAGTGCAAAAGAGAAGGCTGAAGAACCCACAACAATTTTCAGCCAGAAGGGCCAAGCGGATGATCTGTCTCAGCCACCTCCAATGGTCCCCAGCATCACAGATACCAGTCTTCAATCAATTCCATTCACTCCACGTGATATCAAGAAAAGGCTGGACGCACTAGATACTGCAAAGGCTATGAGCCCTAATACCATTCCAGCATCATGACTGAAGACTTGTCATAACTGTAGAATTCTAAGCTAAAAATTTATCCAGCTTTTGTGTTCAGCCTTGAAAGAAAATTAGGTATCACCATCTAATATTCAGAAGGGACAGCAAAGTAGTTTTCCCATCTCCCTTTGCTCTCCAGACTAGTTAATCATGTACTTGTTTCTTCTAAGGCAATGCTTACTATCATTTCTTTCAATATGTCATCTCCAACTTGCAATTAGCCATGTATTTTATGAATTTTACCTTCATTAAAAGACTTACATTTTGCTCACTGGACAGTCCTCAATCATTAATCCTACATGTTTGGGAGATGTAACTGCAAATAGATATGCAAAGTGTTGCCTAGTTATTTTAAAGGTGAGGAGAATACTTGCTTTCAACTACAAACTAAAATAGTCACTGGCTCCTGAACTACATTCTGCCGTAAAATACACAAAGTGTTGTACCTGTTCATACATATCTAAGTTATCGTTATCCTGGAGAATCTTCGGTGAAGCAGACATTTCCCCAGTTTTCAATTCAATCTGCTGATCTTGTTGTCTGTAATCAAGGCTCCCACAGCCCATCCTGAATAAAGAAAATACTCAAAATAAGGCGGCAAATGGATCTTTAGTTATTAAAACGCATCGTCAATTCATAAACTCATTTAACAATTACATCATCAATATTTAACGAATATAATCGTCACCACATGACTGGGTGCTCCATTAACTTACCTTGTGATCACATTGCAGAACAATGGTACATATGGCTTCAGCTCCTCAGGTAACGTGTTAAGGCTAGTGAAAGCCTTGAAATAAACAACTCCATTGGTTGGCTGACTACAATACTGAACAGGCACCTCATCCTCTAAAACAAAATATAGCAGAATGAGGATTTTACCTGTAGCCAAAACTGCCAAATTTCAATGATACATTTGATGTAGTTCTACAACAGCTCAAAAAGAGAAATCCACCATATTTCTTCAAATTTTGCTTCAAATTTAAAATATGAGAGTTCAGCTCCCAATATTTAAATTCTCCTCTTTACCTGCAGCTCTGCCAGTGCAGCACTGTTCTGATGTTCGATTTGCAATATCTTTCTCTCACTCTCTACATATAACTCAAACTAATCATTTTCCTATCCCCTTCCTAACTCCCTACCTACACTCACCTTTCCTGGCCCCATCCCCGCCTCTTCGACCTGTTTGTTTCTTCTCCACCTATCCTCTCCTCCATCCCTCTTCTATCCGCCTCCCACTCTCTCCTTATTTATTTCAAAACCCCCTTCCCCTCCCCCTTTTCTGATGAAGGGTCTAGGCCCGAAACGTCAGCCTCTCTGCTCCTATGATGCTGCTTGGCCTGCTGTGTTCATCCAGCCTTGCACCTTGTTGTCTCGGATTCGCCAGCATCTGCAGTTCCTACTATCTCTAATCATTTTCCTCATTGCCTCTGTATCTTCTTTGTCATTCATAATTCTGTCCAATCAGTACTGAATTTGTCATACACAAGTTTGATAGTTGGTTGCTCATAATCTAAAAGTCATCTACTTTTAGCAAAGTTTTTTTTAAACTGACCTATCAAACCTTGCCATAACCTTCTTTCTGGAGTTATTTTTCAATCAAGTCTTTCACAATTACACTAAAACAAGACTGCGATCAACGATTCTCCAAACAAAAAAAGATATAAAATCATTTACATGCTCTGACTGTTCTCTTGTATACAATTCTGAAAAAGAAGTTTCAGATGATAGTTAGATTTGCAGTTTCTCCTAAATAGCTACAGATTTACTATTGGTCTGAAGTAACATTTTCCAGCTCCTGGAAGTCACATGCCAGACCCTCCATCATTAGTGGCAAAACTGAATTGGATGTGAGCAAGTTCACCTATCTTGGAGGTTTACAAGGCAAGGATCTTAACAGAAATAAATAATGTGTCACATGCAGAAAGCCAATACAGCCTTGGGTAAATTGACTGCTTTTGCTTTGAATTGGCACAGTAGCAAGGTTGCACTAAACTGAAAGTTTAAAAGTGTTGTTCTTGCATGACAATCTTGAACTGATTTTTAACAAGCCGTACCTATGTATGTCATCTCTACAGGTGTCAACGCAAATGTTTGCTGAATATCAGAAACTTTAAGCGCTGGGAGACTGGATGCATCCTGAGGTCTGCTTTGTGCAGTAATCAGTTCCAGCCCTGAGGAAATAGAAAGAGTTGTGCAATAGCTCAATGTGCATAAGAATTGAATATATTCAAAATTAGAGTTCTGCAAAATGGGAGAAAACAATACAGCATTTAACTACAGTAATAATCAAACTAGATTGCTAGAATATTTAAAGCAATGCTTCAGAATGCCAAGGACAATCTTAATATTATGAACTTTGAACAAGTATCCTTCTTTACACAAATATTTAAAGTTGTTCTCACAGAATCATAGAATCACTACAGTGTGGAAACAGGCCATTCGGCCCAACAAGTCCACACCGACCCTCCGAAGAGCATCCCACCCCAACTCATTCCCCGACCCCTGCATTTCCCCATGTCTAACCCACCTAATCTACACATCCCTGAACACTAAGGGCAATTTAGCATAGCCAATCCAACTATCCTGCACATCTTTGGACTGTGGGACAAAACTGGAGAACCCAGAGGAAACCCATACAGACAGAGGGAGAATGTGCAAACTCCACAAAAACAGTTGCCCGAGGGTGGAATTGAACCTGAATCCCTGGCGCTGTGAGGCAGCAGTGCTAACTGCTGAGCCACCATGCCACTGAAATGGCTTGGTGCGCAGAGGTACAACTCAAAGAAATAAATGCACAGATGGATAGATGCCATGTTTGGTGGCTGGTATGCCCAGCTAGTGCTCCTAGTGCTGATCATCAGTGGCAAGTAAGTGTACATCAGGTGATAACACACCCAGTGACATCCCTGCAGTTGAAACAAAGAGCTGGCATGAAGACTCGACCAACCATTTGAGTGACATACTATGGAAATTCTTGGTGCTCCAGAACAATACTGAACACGCAGGTCCAAAAGAAGAAAGTGATTAAATATAAAATTCAATTCAATATAATTAAAACTTGATCTGTTAAAAGGAAACAATGAATGCAACTCAAATTTGGCAACATTACACCAGCCTTGACAAAAATAACAAACCTTTTTTATAGATCTCCTTCTTTTCATCCATAGACAGAGAATTCACTTTCTCTTGTAGCTTTTCTTTCTCAAGTTGAGCTTGATTCTCCAAATAACTTTCACCTGGACTCATTGACAAGGACAGCTGGTGACGGTTTTCCTGTAATGCAACGAAATGCCACAAATTATGATAAAAGAAAAAATAATCTCTCTTCAGAAATACCTGGCCTTCACGTCAAAGTGCAGTTTTCACTTTGAGCTGACCACCTATACTGAAAATAATAGGAACTGATTATCACTCAAAGAATCTAACGCAAGCAGACAATAAAAAAAAACCTAAATATTATTGACAATGAGATAACAAGGTGTAGAGCTGGATGAACACAGCAAGCCAAGCAGCATCAGAGGAGCAGGAAGGCTGACGTTTCAGGCCTAGATCCTTCTTCAGAAATGGGGGAGGGGAAGGGGATTCTGAAATAAATAGGGAGTGAGGAGGAGGCAGATAGAAGATGGAGAGAGGAGAAGATAGGTGGAGAGGAGACAGACAGGTCAAAGAGGTGGGGATGGAGCCAGTAAAAGTGAGTGTAGGTGGGGAGTTAGGGAGGAGATAGGTCAGTCCAGGGAGGATGGACAGGTCAAGGGGGCGGGATGATGTTAGTAGGTAGGAGATGGGGGTGGGGCTTGAGGTGGGAGGAGGGAATAGGTGGGAGGAAGGACAGGTTAGGGAGGCGGGGACAAGCTGGGCTGGTTTTGAGATGCGGTCGGGGGAGGGGAGATTTTGAAGCTTGTGAAGTCCACATTGATACCATTGGGCTGCACGGTTCCCAAGCGGAATATGAGGCGCTGTTCCTGCAACCTTCAGGTGGCATCGTTTTGGCACTGCAGGAGGCCCAGGATGGACATGTCGTCTGAGGAATGGGAGGGGGAGTTGAAATGGTTCGCGACTGCAGTTGTTTAGTGCGAACCGAGCGTAGGTGTTCTGCAAAGCAGTCCCCAAGCCTCCGCTTGGTTTTCCCGATGTAGAGGCGGCCTCATCGGGAACAGTGGATACAATATACCACGTTAGCAGATGTGCAGGTGAACATCTGCTTGATGTGGAAAGTCTTCTTGGGGCCTGGGATTGGGGTGAGGGGGGAGGTGTAGGGGCAGGTGTTGCTCTTCCTGCAGTTGCAGGGAAAAGTGCCGGGCGTGGTGGGGCTGGAGGGGAGTGTGCAGTGGACAAGGGAGTCCCGGAGAGAGTGGTCCCTCCGGAAAGCAGATAAGGGTGGGGAGGGAAAAATGTCTTTGGTGGTGGGGTCGGATTGCAGATGGCAGAAGTGTCAGAGGATGATCCGTTGGATCCAGAGGTTGGTGGGGTGGTACGTGAGGACGAGGGGGATTCTGTTTTGGTTGTTATTGCGGGGAGGGGGTGTGAGGGATGAGTTGCGGGAAATGCGGGAGAAATGGTCGAGGACGTTCTCGACCACTGTTGGGGGGTGGGGGGCGGGGGGGGGGGGCAGGGTGCGAAGTTGCAGTCCTTGAAAAACGAGGACATCCGAGATGTACGGGAGTGGAATGCCTCATCCTGGGAGCAGATGCGGCGGAGGCGAAGGAATTGGCAATAGGGGATGGCATTTTTGCAGGAAGGTGGGTGGGAGGAGGTGTATTCTAGGTAGCTGTGGGAGTCGGTTGGCTTGAAATGGATATCGGTTTCCAGGTGGTTGCCAGAGATGGAAATAGAGAGGTCCAGGAAGGAGAGAGAGGTATCAGAGATGGTCCAGGTGAACTTAAGGTTGGGGTGGAAGGTGTTGGTGAAGTGGATGAACTGTTCGAGCTCCTCATGGGAGCACGAGGCGGCGCTAATACAGTCATCAATGTAACGGAGGAAGAGGTGGGGTTTAGGGCCAGTGTACTGACAATGCTTCTTTGAGCGGAAAACTATACAAGAAGATTCAAGGGGTGTTAAAATTCCTCTCCAAAAACGGGATATAAGGAATGAACCCCAAAGTTCTGGGTTAGAGTGAAATTACTAAACAATTTCCAAACAGCAATCGGTGAAGATATCAAAGTTAATTCGAAGATTTTGCGTGACCAACTTAACAGCATTCTTTGACAAAATGACATAGATAATTCTTGAACAGAATTTGAATCATAAATTTATTAAAACCATGGATCTGATGGGATGCATCCTAGAATTTTAAAAGATGTACCTGCAGAAATAGCAATAATTATCCAAGAATCCTTAGGGAAAATGTTACAGTCTATAATAAAGAATGTAATAACAGAGCATTTAGGAACACATGATATAACGAAGCAGAGTCAGCATGGCTTCAGGAAGGAAATCACACCTGAAAAATTTATTACAGTTCTTTGAAAAGGTAACAAGCAGGATACCTAAAGGGGAACAAGGAATTTATTTTGGATTCCCTGAAGGCATTTGATAAGGCATCACACATGAGTACTTAATAATTTAAAGTCCACAGTGTTGGTGTTAGTAGCCTGGATAAAGAATTGGTTAACTAAAAGATACAGAGTTTGGATAAAGGAAGGAGTCATTTTCAGGATGGCAACCTGTAACTAATGAAGTGTGACAAGGATCAGTGCTCGGGCCACTTTCCTTTATAATACATATTTATGACTTGAAAAGTACTATCATTAAAATAGATAGAAAAGCGAACAGTGAGAATGACAAAAGGAGCCTACAGAGAGACATAAACAAGTTAAATGAGTGGACAAAAACATTTTTTTAAATTCATTAATGGGATGAGGGCTTTGCTGGCTAGGCCAGCATTTATTGCTCATCCCTAATTGTCCAGAGGGCAGTTCAGAGTCAACCACATTGCTGTGGGTCTGGATTCGCACGTAGGCAGACCAGGTAAGGATGGCAGTTTCCCTTCCTGAAGGACGTTAGTGAACCAGATGGATTTTTCCGACAATCGGTAATGGATTCAAAGGCATCATTAGATTTTTAATTCCAGATATTTTATTGAATTCAAAATTCCACCATCTACCATTACAGGATTCAAAACCTGGTCCCTAGGACATTATCTGGGTCTCTGGATTAATTATCCAGCAATATTACCACTAGGCATTGCCTCCCCTGATGAGCCATATGGTCCTATGTCCTATGGTTTTCAGCAAAGAGGACCTGCAATTCCCATAGCAATGCCTACAAGCAACTTCAGCACCATATAATATGGTCGAATACAAGTATGATACATACTGGAAATCTGAAATAAAAACAGGAGGTGCTAGAGAAAGTCAGGCAGCATCTATAGAGTGAGACACAAAGTTTAGAGTCCAATAAGTCTCTTCTAAAGTTTAAAATGAAAATGCTAGTTTTCAATAATAAACTGGCTTAATCCGAACTATCTAAGCAACTATAAATTGTAAAAACAAGACACTAAAGTGTTGGTAGTAAAACAGGCTATTTCTAGGTCATCATTGCAAAGGTTCCTCAGGGAAGTGACCTAGGCCCAATGCTAAGCTGTTTCGTCAATGACATTTCCTCTGCCATAAAGTCAGAAGTGGGAATCTTCATGGTCATGGTGAAGCAGTTTGTGTCCACATGGAGCAAAACTAATTAGTTAGTATCAAGTATCAGCCAAGCCAATGATATGACAGATAATTACCATCTCAAATAAAAACTGCACCTGATGTTCAATGGCATTACCAATGCTGAATCCTCCACTATCAATAGTCTCGGGATTACCACTGATAAAAAGATAAACTGGACCTGCCAGAAGATGGCAGTGACAAAGTGGTAATATCACTGGACTAGTAAGTCAGAACCCCAGGCTAAGGTTTGAATGCTACACCGACAGATAGAGAAATTTGAAATCAGAAGAATCTAGAAGAAAAAGCCAATCCGATGGTGATCACCATCAATTGTTATAAAAGCCCATGTGGATTCCTAATCTCCTTCAGACAAGGTAATCTACCATTGTTATCTGGTTTAACCTTATGTGATTCCAGATTCACAGGATCGGGGCTAAATTTTAACTGGCCTTTGAACAATTATGAATAAACAATAAATGCTGGTCCAGTTGCGACATTATCATCCCACAAATGAATTTATTTTTTAAAAAAAATCAATATAGTCGCTACAAAGTAAGTCAAAGGCTCAGAATTATGCAGAGTAACTCACTTACCTTCTTCTCAAAGCCTCACCACCATCTAAAACGTACAGTCAGGATTATGATGGAATACTTTCCGTCTTGTCTGGATGTGTTCAACTCCAATACCATTCAAGCTCAACACCATCTAGGCCAAAGCAGTCCACCTGACTGGCACCCCATCCACCACCCACCACCTTCACTACTGACACAGTGGCACCAGTACCATCTACAAGTTGCACCACAGTAACTCCTAATAGCTCTTTAAAAAGAGCAGCTTCCAACCTGTGAAAGAGTGAAGTGGAAACCACCGGAAGGACAGAGGTAGCAGATACATGGGAACACTACCACTTGTAAGTTCCTCTCCAAGCCATACACCATTCTGACTTGGAACTATATTGCCTTTCCTTCCTAAGGCGGCACAGTGGCACAGTGGTTAGCACTGCTGCCTCAGAACACCAGGGGCCCGGGTTGTATTCCACCCTCGGGCGATTGTTGGTGTGAAGTTTGCACGTTCTCCCCGTGTCTGCATGGGTTTCCTCTGGGTGCTCCGGTTTCCTCCCACAGTCCAAAGATGTGCAGGTTAGGTGGATTGGCCATGCTAAATTGCCTGTAGTGTTCAGGGATGTGAACATTAGGTGGGTTATAGGGAGATGGGTTTGGGTGGGTGTTCTGAGGGTCGGTGTGGACTCATTGGGCCGAAGGCCCTGTTTTCACACTGTAGGGACTCTATGATGGTTTCCCTTCACTGTCACTAGATCAAAATCCTGCAGTTATATTCAGTCATTTCACAATGCTTTAAAAGATACATTCTGAAGATTTCAAATTTATATCCAAATTCCAAAATGAATTCAAAATGTAGTTTCCCACTAAGTAAACAGAATACTGAGTAATGGATTCAGCAATAATTACTCTTTCCCACAAGAAATGTCATGTAAATAATCTCAACGATTCCCAGAAAATAAAATTGCTTATTACAACAATTCTTAAAATAGTGTTTAGTCTGAAATAAAAGTTAAAGTCAATAACAATCCATAATTGAGAATTTCCCGAGTTTATATAGAATGCTTCACTAACAGAAAAATGGTTGAGCACAACACTAGAAGTGAACTAAATGCAGCTGAAACAGACAAAGCTTAACAGCTATAATTAAAGATCCTAAACCAGCTCATAATTCCTTTGGCATTTACCTTGAAATAGTGTTTGACTTTATCCTGTAGGAAGCGTGGATTATCTTTCAATGACTGCCTAAACCTGGCCATGTTTTCACTGATCTGAAGCATCTCCACCGGATCGCCATCATGATTCCAATTTGCAGCAATGTACTAGATTCCGAGAACGGACAAGAGGAAAAACATGATCAACAGTTAAAAGAAGGTGGTCTAAATGCTGGCAACCTGAATCAGAATAAAATCACATCTATTAAAACCGACATTATTACAGTTTTAAAAATAACAGGCAACTTTATAACTAATCATTTTCTCATCCAGTAGGGCAATTCAACTTTCAAATTCAAGGTTACTTAAAGTTTATGTTCACACTGCAGTTTTTGCAGAAAGCCAAACTTTCTAGGCCCTTTTTCTAGGATGGGAGGGGTCCAAAACTAGACGACATAGGTTTAAGGTGAAAGGGGAAAATTTAAAATGAACCTTAAGGGTAAGTTTTTCATGCAGAGGTTGGTGCTTGTATGGAACGAGCTGCCAGAAGAAGTGGTGGAGGCGGGTCCAAATACGATGTTTAAAAGGTATCTGGATGGACATATGAATAGGAAGGGTTTATAGAGACATGGGCAAAATGCTAGCAAATGGGACTAAGTTAGATTGGTGACGTTTCGGGCCTAGACCCTTCATCAGAAAAGCCTTTTCTGATGAAGGGTCTAGGCCCGAAACGTCAGCCTCTCTGCTCCTATGATGCTGCTTGGCCTGCTGTGTTCATCCAGCCCTGCACCTTGTTGTCTCGGATTCTCCAGCATCTGCAGTTCCTACTATCTCTAAGTTAGATTGGGATGTCTGGTGAGTGTTGGACTGAGAGGTCTGCTTCAGTGCTGTATGGTTCTATGACGTCTACACTTTGCTTTCTGCCATTCAGCCAATTTTTTTCCATATTGCTACCGAACATCAGTTTAAAACATGTTGCTGAAGAATTGATGCTAACCACTTTAAAATATTCTCTTTCAATACTTCAGAATTAACTAATTCTGACCACATTAGGCATCAATGAACAACATACAGCAGATTGTTAGCTTCCAGCACCATCTTGTGGTGTACTGACTGGAAATATTCTCAACCATGCACTGTAAGTACTGTCGGGTAATATCAGGTTAGAATGCCATCCTGTGGCTGAAGTAGACAAAAAGAAACTTACTGATGCCAATGCAAGTCCAAAATTGGTGGTCTGGTGTTTCAACTGAATTTCAAGCTTGTGAAGGAGTGCTTCAATCCTTTCTTGCTCAAAACCATTCCTTGCATTCATAAAGATAAACAGAAATGTATTTTCATGTAAGTATTTTAACCATGTGAATAAACATGCAGGCAAATATTTACAATAATATATGCTTCTGACATGTGTGTTGAATCTATACCGTGGTAAGCTATCAATTCTATTCAATCACTGTCAAACAGATTGCTCATTCTTTTATACCAAGAAATTCAGTCGGTTGGGCTGCAATCATGGAGTGGCTGCAAGTAACAATCCCTGTGCAAACTGGATGGGCCAGAGTTCAACACACCCAATATTGCACTCAAGGCCTGATTAACATTCTAAAGGAAGTATTAAAACTATATTTCACAATATATTGCTTAGAACCCATTACAGATGTGTATGTTACTCACATCAAATTTGCATGCTCTCTTTGGAAACACATCAACAGTAGCAATGGAAACTTCCATTTATAACATCTGACCCAGACTAAAGGAACAGAAAGACTGATCACCTATCATACAAATGTCTTTCCTCCAGTGAGAGAAACACTGGCCTCCCTTGAGCATCATCTCAAAGGTAAATTAAGATGCCCGAGACAGGAAAGGAACATTTTGGATATGTAAATGTGTGGCATCATTTCAGCATTTAAATGCTATAACTCCAGTAGGTTGTGCTCCTGAAATTAAACAAAAACACAAGTTTATAGAATAGGTTACATACTCAATTACTTCATCTATTACTTTGGCGATGATCTCTTTCACAACTTTAACGTCTTGTTCTGCGATACCTTGTAGCCCTACACTAAAGCAAGCCTCTCTTGTGCTGCCGTCATATCTGGAAAACAAAACATATTTACTGTAAGTGACTAAAGAACCCGCAAAACTCAGCTGGCAAAAAATGTAGTACCGATAATACAAATTTAATCAACATTTTATCAAACTAATTCTCTTTTCGGAGATTCCTTCAACAACAATCAAGATATTAAAAAAATTGTCAAATTCCTTTTCTATGACACGATTGTAAGGATCCCACCGATGAAGGGTGTAGGCCCGAAACGTCAGCCTTTCTGCTCCTATGATGCTGCTTGGCCTGCTGTGTTCATCCAGCCCTGCACTTTGTTGTCTCAGATTCTCCAGCATCTGCAGTTCCTACTATCTCTGATTCAATTTCAATCCCACCCTAGATCTGATCTGGTGCTTTTAGTTTCTGAACCATGCTTATGCATGCTAGCATCCCATGATTTGTTGGTAAAAGTACATAAAATATCAAGCAGGGCAGCACATATGTTTGCACTCTCTGTGAAACATAAATCATCCATGAATTCCATGTAGTATATGGTTATGTTTAGCTAGTTAAAGCACATATCCAGAAGGTTAAAACACAAACTTTAGACCATCAGACACAACTGGAATATGGATGTTATTTATTTGCAGATACTTCTTTTTTCCATTGGTTATATCGGTTCAGAAGGTGTCCTACGCTAGTAAGCTTTTTTTCTGTGGACCACCAAGAAGGATGCTCGTTCCAAACATTATCGAACCACAAGGTCACTCCACCCTCATCCATTCAACCATAGTCATGGACATGCACTAAAACCTGTGTAGCAAACATTATTTTTTGGCATAGTTTTAACTTTGAAAATTACCACAGACTTTAATTTGCTTCTGTCAAACATGCAGGCCCATACCACAATGAATCTTGTTTTGCGTCGGGTTTTCACAAGAATTGTTTTCAAATCTTGCTACTACACAGTTTAGTTGTTGAGCGTGTCAAAATTCAGGGGCTTTTCATTCACATTACCAATGTGGTTTGATCAGTATTCATGATTCTGATGTTGAATCACTGGAAACAGGAAATTTTGGCATCAAGACCTTTTAGCAGTCTGAGCAATTTTGGTCTTCTGCTGTAATGTTAAGTACTTTCATCCCAGAAAGTCCTTACACCCACGACTATTGCTCTAAAATCGTTGGTGGGGAATCTGTTTGATTTGATGAAAACTAGAAGAACTCCAGATGCTATAAATCAGGAACAAAAACAGAAGTTGCTGGAGAAGCAGTATGGGGAGGGGGAGGTGTCACGAGATGAAATGAGATTAGTTACCACAGTAGATACAATGGCCTGATGCATCATGGTGGGGTCGTGGTCCAAGGGCAGATAGGAGGAGGTATCTGAGAGCTGGTGCTCAGTCTCTGCAACGTAGAGGTCAGTACACCAGACTACAACAGCACCACCCTTATCGGCAGGCTTAAAAACAAAGTCAGGGTTTGATCTAAGTGCACGGAGTGTAGTCAGTTCGGAGGGTGATAGGTTGGATTCGGTGGTGGTGGTGGTGGTGGTGGTGGTGGTGGTGGTGGTGGGGAGCCGAAAAATTGAGGCGACTAATATCACGTTGACAGTTCTCAATGAATAGATCAAGTGCAGGTAAAAGGCCAGAGGGAGGTGTCCAGAGGAGGGGGAAGAGTGTTGGAACTGGGCAAAGGGGTCTGTGGGACCAGGAGAGGACTCTTGATCAAAGAAATGGGCACGGAGGCGAAGGCGGCGGAAGAAGAGTTCGACATCATGTCATGTCTGAAATTTGTTAAGGCTGTGTCGCAGAGGAATAAAGCTGAGGCCTTTGCGAGTACAGAATGTTCAGCATCGGAGAGCTGAAGGTTAGGAGGGATGGTGAATACCCTACACGAGGTGGGGTTGGGAGAAGGGATGGAGTCAGAGGGAAGGGAAGGGGAGGAAGGTTCAAGAGCCGAAACGTTAACTCTGATTTTCTCTTCACAGATGCTGCCAGCAGTACTGAGCTTCTCCAGCAATTTCAGTTTTTGATTAGTTTGAGTTGACTCACTCAAGTACAAATCCATATGTTACTTTTCTGCTGAGCAACAACTGTCACCCATTTTGATACATCTTTGGAAGTTCAAGTCAGTGCCTGGTCACTATTCTCATGATGTATTTAGCATTGGGCAACTTTCTCATGGCAGATCTCTTCTCCATTCTCACACCAGTTTTTCAGTAAATGTTTAGCATTATAATCTGCATAATTCCCTCCCTGCAGCATTATCTGAGAAACCAACAAATGTTAGAACTTTTAACTCAAAGCCAGCTTTAACTTAATCCATTTTGCTAGGGAACCCAATTCTTTTCACCATTTTCCATGCACAGCATGCTCGGAGTAGCTCCTTGGCAACACAATTAGTATTGCCTGCTTGTTCCTACATGCTGATTTAAAGTCAGTAAAACATACGTTTCTGAGGTGAATAATCCTAATACAAAAACTGCATTTCTTAGCAGAAGGTAGATGGGTTCAACTTCTATGCAGATTATAACACTAAACATTTTCAACCATGCCAGGTCAACATATACATCATAATCTACAAGCAATCTTTTAAAAGATTAACTATAATCTTAATCTCATTCATTAAAATAAATATTACAATTTAAAGGAAGAACACACCAAAACTTATCACTTACCCAACAACAGGAGCAAAGTCAGTGCCAATCCGGGCATCAATCAATGCTTTGTAAAAGGGAGAATTGGGTCCGGATACCAGCAGAGATGACAAAAGATTCAGTGTGAATGCTTCAAAGCTATCGGTTATGCTACAGGAAGACAAAACGGTAAAACATACATTTCGAACAAAAAAATTTTCCCAAACGTTCTTTAAACACATGGAAGTAGAGCTACTATCAGGTTTACATTAACTGATGCATGATGTTGATTACAACCAACAAAATAAACAACTGGTGTGAGAGATTAAGGACATACATTTAAACAACACACAAAATACATTGACAAATGCATGACTGCCAGAAAAAACAAGGGAAACTGACTAAATTGGGATTTTAAACAGAGTTCAAAATAAATATGAATGACAAATATTGCTCACATCATATGAATGAA
>NC_063333.1:25459108-25481268 GCF_021869965.1 Rhincodon typus
TGGAGGTATTATATAAGCATGAATAGAGGATTGGCTAACTAAAAGAAGAAAGCTAGTTGGAATAAGGGTGTATTTGCAGGATGATAAACTGTAGATAGTTGAATGCCACAGGGATCAGTACTGGGGCCACAAGATGTGACTTAGATGAGGAAAGTGTGCAGATGAACCAAGAATAGTTGAGAAGGCAAATGGTGATGATGACACAAAGAGTCTACAGAGGGATATAGAATGCTCAAAAACTTTGCAGATGGAATATAATATGGGAAAGTGTGAGGTTTAGCAGGAAGAACAAGGGAACTGAATATTATTTAAATGGAGAAAGACTGCAGAAAAAGAAGCATAGAAGGATTTAAGAGTCCTTGTGCATGAATCACAAAAAGTTAGAATCCAAATTCCATGAGTAATATGGAAGCTTGGTCTTTGTTTCAAAGGAAATAGAATATAAATGTAGGGAAACTTTGTTAAAATCATACAAGGCTCTAGTCAGACCATAGATGGAATACTGTGAACAGTTTTGGGCTACAAGATATACTGGCATTAGAAGCAGTACAAAGACAGTTCCCTTGCTTGATACTAGGTATGAATGGACTGTCTTACGAAAAGAGGCTGAGTAAGTGGGGCCTGTACTCATCGGAATTGAGAGGTGAATTAAGGTGACTTTATTGAAACATACCAGATATTTTGGGAGACTTGACTGAGTAGATATGAAAGGTTCCTTCCCCTTTTGGAACAGAGGACATAATCATAGAGTAAGTGGTCACACATTTAAGACAGAGACGAGGAGGAATTCCTTCTCCCAGATAGTAGTGAATCGGTAGAATTCTTTCCTGCAGAGGGCTGTAAAGGTTGGGTTATTAAGTTTAGTCAAGGTTGTGATCGACAGATTTTTAAACAATAAAGGTTATAGGGAAGAGGTAGGAAAGTGGAGTTGACTATTATCTGATCAACTATGATCTCATTTATGGCACAGCAGACTTGATGGACTGAATGGTCTCCTTCTGCTCCTGTGTGTTATGGTCTGATATAGGTAACTATATCACTCATCTTGCAAAGACATCTCCTGCACTGTCCTTCACTATCCATCTGGAAAGAGCTGGAACACCTTCTGTACACCTTTGTAGACTGGACGATGGTTCTATAGGCCATGGTTCTCCTCTTCAGTTGTAGCTTCTTTGTCCACAGCTGCCCTCAGCCTTATTCTTTGATTCTGCTTTTGTTCCTCTTCCTTTCCTCACTTCCGTATTTTTTATACTCTTTGTCTTCTTACTGCAAAAACAGTTTTTGGGTATGGTGGTTCCAACAACTGACATGGAATGATTGATCTGAGAAGAAAGAACAGAAATGAGATGTATGCTTTGCGTTCAGCATCTTGTCATGTTCAATGGCACCTTTCTTGTCTTGGGAGCAAGCTTGCCCTGCCCTGCCCACAGAAAGGGTGCAACATCCATAACCCATGACTGGCTCTCCCCTTTCCTGATGCTGCCATATGCAAGATATTTGTGTTCTTTACCTTAGTATGCATTTGTCCAATAATGTGAATCTATTTGTCCTTCACTGTAGCCTTTGAACATTGGAAGGATCAGAGAGCACAATGGTTTTATCATAAACTTGTTGACTTTCATACAGAGGGGTCACAGGAGCTTATGATTGTTCCTCACAGCAGGTTATACATTACTCAATCCCAACTACCCCACCCAAACCAGCACTGCCGGTGAAGCTTAGCTTCCTACTTGTGAAAGGTTAATGCTTGTGTGAACAAGGTGGGGATTTAGCTGTTTGTTGCTTTGACACCATTTTCATCTTCAGTGTGTACTGGTAGTTTACCTTCAATACAACTATGTTCATTCATGGGATGCTTGTACAATGACCTGTCCGTCTTCTCTCCACTTATCTGCTCCTCTATCCACCTCCTATCATTGCCTCCCCCTATCTCTGTTTATTTCAGAGCCCCCTTCCCCTTCCCCATTTCTGAAGAAGGGTCCAGACCTGAAACATCAGCTTTCCTGCTCCTCTGATGCTGCCTGGCCTGCTGTGTTCATCCAGCTCCACACCTTCTTATCTCAGGCTCCAGCAGCGGCAGTTCCTACTATCTCTGAATATTGCTAGTCTCTGTTTCAATGCTTCTCTTGGGTTCACATTCAATTTACCTTATCATGTGCATACAAATGCACCGGCTGCCTTTTTACTAATCATCCTCCTGTTTTGGAATTTGAGTTTTGGAGACATGGTGGATTTATATTTATCTTTTGATTAGTTCAACTAATGACACATCCAGCTGATCCATTGGAAATGTCTTGTCTCGGGAGGCTACAGGTTTAAGCAATGATCTGTCATATAAAAATAGATGAGCTTATAACACTGGCGCTCAGACAGATTGACAAGTTTGTTCCCCTATCTGAAGTCACTGAAGTGGTCATAGAGTCATAGAGCTGTACAGCATGGAAACAGACCCTTCAGTCCAACTCATCCATGCCAACCAGATATTCTACAGTAATCTAGTCCCATTTGCCAGCATTTGACCCATATCCCTTTAAACCCTTCCTATTCATATATCCATCCAGATGACTTTTAAATGTTGTAAATGCAACAGCATCCACCACTTCTTCTGACAGCTCATTCCATATATGCACCAGCCTCTACCTCTTAGGTCCTTTTTTAAATCTTTCCCTTCTCACCTTAAACCTATGCCTTCTAGTTTTGAACTCCCCTACCTTGGGGAAAAGACCTCGGCTATTCACCCTGTCCATGCCCTTCATGATTTTATAGTGACAAATGTTTCTACTACATCTGATTAGTTTCCTTTCACATAATACCTCACAGATAACTAACAATATCTGGTGAAAAAGTGGAATACAGGATGACCAAGAGCTAAGAACTTGTACTGCCAAGTGACAAACCTACATTCATTCTGAGCAGTAGCCACATTTTTCACTTACTACAGTATCCATCATGTCTTAACTCTTTGGAGCTGACCTGTCTCCATTCCCTCTGCCCTGTGGAACAGTCTGCTGCTGAAGAGAGGGCACATGGTGCCAATGCTAGTGTTATTCTCCCTATTCCCCAGTGCAACCGGGGTTGGTCCTTTTACACTGCATTCAATGCGCACAGTACTGTGGAATGTGCTGCTGGCATTCTGTGGTGGAGAACAGCAGAAGAGGAGTACAACTCTAGGGGAGCGAATGAGTAAAGTAATTCACAAAAGCCACAAGGATTCCTCAGTCCACCTCAGGGAACAACATTAACCTGAACTTAAACTTAACATTAAATAAATTTGTGAGGACTTCTGTCAACAAAACGGTTCAGTTCATTTACTTCTGGAACATGCCTGACATCTGATATCTCCTTTTCCAGCCCCACCTCTTCCTTTCCATTCCACATACTGACCCTCCCTTCCAGCTACCAACAGATTCATTGCTCCCATGGACTAGCCAGGTCATACCAGTGTCCACTTATCACCACCATTCCCTACACCCTCCTCCCCCACTCTCTTTATCTGCAGCTCCCCCTAACCGCACATCTAGTTCTGAAGAAGGGTAATAGCCAAAAGTTGACTTCTCCTTTCCTCCAGATGCTGCCTGGCCTGCTGTGTTCTTCCAGCCTCCTGTTTATTTGCATCTGATATTCAGCTGAGGGAATCATCACAATTTTGAAAGTAAGGAGTTGGAAGGCTTTTATCCCCCTCAAGACTAGCAAAATGGTGAATCTTTGGAACTTTTGCTTAAAAGGTGGTGGAAGCAGAGTCTATGAGTATTTCGAAGGGAGAGTTGTGTCATTCTTGAGAAGAAGCTGGCGAATGGTGACAAGGAAAGGGATGGATGCGAAGTTGAAGTTACAAGTAGATCAACTGCGAAGTTATTAAATTCTAGTCTAGGTTCCAGGAGCCGAATGGCCAATCCCTACTCCATTGTTGGTATGTCATAGAGACTGGGGGAATCCTGGTTTCTAACATTATAATCTAAAACCATTATAATCTGTGCTCTAAATCTCACTGTTGGCAGAGCGCCCCGTGTAAATTCGGGAAGATTGCAAAAGATCTTTCAGGGAGATTCGAGGTGCGGATTGCGAAGTCGGGTTTTGGCACCGATGTGCTGCCTGGATCCAACTTTGATCGGAACGAATGTGCCCCAAGGCGAAAGAAGTGGCAAATGTAATCATTAAAAGTACTTGTGCACTTGGTGAGAAATGTTACTTCACCACTGCTACCCACGCCAGCGCCATTCGCCCCTCAATATTGTCTGCATCTTAAGGACTAGGAAAGAAAGATGAGTTTCGTTCTTAATCCTGAGGGAGTGTGCGGGGGAGCAGGGAACTTTAAAAAGGTGACAGTCAGGACGGGGGATAGAGCTCAAGGTGATCTGATCCCCAGTCAGCACCAAGCGGTACCAGGTAAGGGAGAGTTCACAAGGAATCCTTCACCCGAGCAAACTGCTATTGCCTCTCGGGTCAGTTCCAGTGTTCGGGCTCCTTTTACTTGAGTGAATAGATTTTGCAGCCTCGTTAAGATGATGTCCTGGATCAGAGTCGGCCTCCCTCTTGTCCTGTTGTCCCTGTGCTCACAAAGTGCCAGTGGGCATCACCCTGACCAGCTCTGTATGAGAAGGAGCTTCTGGAAGGACCTGCTGCAAGGATTGGAGAATATCGTAAGTGATTTCGAGACAAACTCGAGTCTTGACTACAGACATGTCCTTGCATTTCATTGTCAAATCTATGACGCGAAGAATCGGAGCTAGGAATGGTCTGACTTTGGAATTGGGGGTGGGGGAATGGAGTGGGTGTTAGGATTTGAGACAGTTTTAACATTAACTTTTCTCCATTATCTACTGAGATTTGTTTGCTTGTCATTTTCTTTTAAAGAAAAGCAGTTGGTTACTAACAAAACCCTATGCCTGAAATTTTCACATGTTTTGAATTGTAGAATCCCACGTTTTCACCTGAATGCAGAAGCGAATACGATGAGAATTTGGCTTTTCCAACGATTTCAAGACCGGTGAGTAGGAATGATCCTTTTCAAAGAATCTTTACAGTGTGGAAAGAGGCCATTTGGCCCTCCTAGTCTGCTCTAACCCTCAGAAGAACATCCTACCCATTTGCAAGTCCCTACCCTATCCCCACAGCCCCGCATTTCCCAGGACTAATCCACCTAGCCTGCACATCCCTGGACACTATGGGCAATTTAGCATGGCCAATCCACCTAACTTGCACATCTTTGGACTGTAGCAGGAAACCTGAGAATACGGGGAGAACGTGCAACAGGCAGTGGCACAAAGCCGGATTCAAACCTGGGTCCCGAGCGCTGTGATGCAACAGTGCTAACCAATGAGCCACTGTGCCGGCCAATCCTTTTCTTTCACATTTGCAATCATTGCCTTTTGTTCTTTGCATTTTCAAGACTGTCACTTTGCATTTTGCTTTAGGCAGAGAATAACAAATTGGCGCTGGTTGTTGAAATCCTAACAAGGATTCAAAACTTCTTCAGCGTGCCCGAGCTGCCTTTGGACAGTCGAAATCTGCTCACGTTCCTCAACAAGATATCGGAAATTCTGTCCTATTTGCAATCCTGTGTAAGTACAGTCTGCCGCAGCATCTCAAAGACAGTAATATTAGAGGTTCTAAAATAGCAAGAAATAAGCAAGTTTTCTTTATCATTCCATACAGATGAATTCGCCTCTAGAATCTCATCATCACCATTCAGCTGCACGAGAAAAGTTCCAGAAACTAAAGATATTTTTAAGAGAAAAGGTAAGGTGCTTATCTGCTATAACGAATTTTATTAAAAAATGAAGGTTGATTGTACAAATCATAGGATGATGTTCCTAGCTACCTAGCCAGATTTCCAATCAGGTTATCATTGCCCCTGATTAGGGATCAGTCCTGATTCAATGGTATACTCTTCAGTGGATAAGTTATGGACCCCAATCCCATTGCAGGCATTGGGGATTTCATTTGGAATGGTACTGCATTGCTGGACTTCTGAGGACTCTCAAATGGGATATTAAACCTAGACCCTGTCTAATACCTCAGGCAGTGATGAAAGATCATATGTCAGTATGTTGAAGAAAAAACTTTATGGTATCCTAGCCAATGCTTAGCCTTCAGCCATATCCTTAAAAATAAAATCTTGTCCTTGTCATGGTATTTGTGACATTTTGCTTGAATCAGCTGCCACATTTCACACCGTACAACCGTGTCTGTCACTATTGGCAAAGGAATACATGATGAAAGGTCAGACCCTGGGAAACACCAAGGATCAGAGGGACCTTTATGTGCATGTCCGCCGGTCCCTTAATTGTATCAGCGCAGTTGGATAAAATAATTAAGATGACATATAGGATGCTCATCTTTATTAGCAGAGGCATAGGGCTTAAAAAAGGCAGGGAGGTTATGCTGGCAATGTAGAAAAAGTTGGTTAGGCCAAATTGTGTGTCGCTTTGGAATCCACATAGTGGGAGGGTTGTGTTTGCACTGGAGACAGTGCAGAGCAGATTTACCAAGATGTTACTTTTCTCCATTATTAACAACCTCTGTGTCTTTCCCATTGGTGCTCTACACTGTCTAACCTATTTGTCCTCTTGCTCCTCCTCTGCCTCTGTCAAAAGTATTTTTTAAAAAAACCTATTTTCTTAAACCTTTCAGTTCTGAAGAGGAGTCATAACAGACACAAATCATTAACTATATCTCTCTCCACTGGTGCTGCCAAGCCTGCTGAGTTTCTCCAGCATTTTCTGTGTTTGTTTTAGATTTCCAGCATCAGCTGTATTTTGCTTTTATCAGATTTGATTTTGCTCGTTAATTTGTTTATCACTCATTTACAGCCTATTACACAATTTCAATTACATATAGTTGATAAAGTTAATAACTAATAAATCCTATGTGCCTAAATCATTCAACTCCAAGTTAATAAAAACTCCATGAAAATTGTATACTAAAATAAATCTTGCCTCTACAGGGAAACAGTAACTGTGCCTGGCAGGTCGTCCATGCAGTAATCAGAACAATTCTTCAAGACACTGCAATAAACCATGCAAGAAAATGAAAAATAAAACTTAATATTAACTCAATATTATCAGAGTGATTCTTCTGCCTTATATTTTATGTATATTTCTGTTCTTTTCCCTCCCAACCCTATGTTGTCTTAGGTTATTTTTAATTTAAAAGTTTAAACAACTGAATAGAATTTGTAATGTATGCTGTCTCTGAGTGTTAATCCATGGATTATATTATTTATTTCAGAACATGTACTAGCAATAAAGTCTTTTAAATTCCCACCTGCTGACATTTTTGTACCTGTTTCTGTTGAAAGTGTAACCTTTTTCTTGTTACAGTTATTATGGACCAAGTCATGCAATACATTTCACTAGCTGTTGATCTTTTAAAAAAAAACTGTCTAGAGATGTTATTACACACCTCCAGAGCAGGTAGGACTTAACGCATACCTCCTGTTTGAGGGGTAAGGAGTTTACCTCTATGCCACAGGGCTCTAGCTATTGATGTTTGTTCAGGGTTTTAGATATTTCTCACACTTTTGTATTGCCTGTAGCTACAGGTAATTACATGTTTCATAAATTTCATTATCAGTTCTGTATTGAGAACACAGACCATGGATTTCCAATATTACAAGAGTTGAAACAATGTTTATTATATTGGTTTATTATATTTGGTGCTGTTTGTTTTCTTTTTCAAATTCTGGAACCATTTTGTATACCTTGTAGAATAATCTAGGGAATATGATACTGGAGGATAGAAGAGCATGTGTCATACCTAACAAGCAAAATTGTTTGATCTTGGTACAATGTTTTCTTACCAAACACACCAGGAGAGGCTGAGAAATTCTGTCAGTTATACTGTAGTGGGAATAAAAACCAAAAGAACTGCGGATACTGTAAATAAGGGACAAAAACAAAGTTGCTGGAAAAGCTCAGCATGTCTGGCAACATCTGTGAAGGCAAATACAGAGTTAATGTTTTGAGGCTGGTGAGGAAGGGTCACCGGACCTGAAACGTTAACTCAGTTTTTTCCTTCACAGATGCTGCCAGACATGCTGAGCTTTCCCAGCAACTTTGTTGTTGTTGTTGTTGTATACTGTAGTGGGACCTGGGCAGCAATATTTACAACGTACACTTCCATCAAACTTCACAAACTACAGAATGACATTAATGGCAAATCGCCTTAAAATTCAATCGCTCAATTACTAATAAGTTCTCTGTTTTTTCACTGAGCTGGTGCTGCCCATGAGTTTCACTGTACTCCAAAACCCTTTTTAGTTTTGTTTAGTAGGTGAAGTGACCTACACTTGAGACTGCAGCCCACTTTGCTTCAGAAATTGCATTCGAGTATCTCATCATGAGCACAAATGCAATTATCTAGATCTGAGAAAAAAAAACTATGGTCCACAGGTTATCCTTTGCATGAACTGCATACAGCCAGTTACAGCAACACTTTAGTCAACAGTCACCATCATTGATTTTGTAATTAACTGAATGACCTCTGAACTTCTACTCACTGACCCTGAAAATGATGTGATAGACCTATCAAAGACATCACAGCAAGCTGTACCCTTGTTCCTAAGGAGGATCAAATGTAACTAGCATTGGAATAACCTGTGTTCCAATGTTACAATTTCGACAGACTGCCAGCCCACAAATCACAAATGGATGTTCTCTCAATTCTCTTTTACCTCATTGAACTCTTTTTTGTATTCTCTTGGTTATTTTAGGAATAATGCAGGCAATGTTTACTGTAAGCTTCCCTTTTCTGTCCCATCTGCTCCAGAGATGTGTAATATCATCTCTGAACAGGGTAATTAGAAAATATCTCCATGTTCTGCCTTGATTAAGCTCCATGGGAAGGAGTTTCTCTTCGGGTGACTTATAAGTGATAGCAATTTGTTAATAAATTATCAAACCAACATAAAAGTTTAAGGAATTTTAAGAACAAATTATTTTGGAGCAAATCTAAACAACTCCCCATGACATTGAATGGCTTTACTATCATTGTATCACCACGATCAGTTCCCTGAGGATTTCCATTATCTAGAAACTGAACTGGTTCAGCCTAAAAAATGTTGCCGCTACAAGGGTAGGTCACAGCCTGAAAATTCTGCAGCAACTTTGGTGAAACCATCTTCTGTGCTGTAAATTCTAGGTTATAATTTAAACTCAAATCCAAACATTAATTTGTTCAATTAATACTTTAACCCATTAGGCCACAGACAACAATCTAGTTCAGTAACTCAGGAAACTTTACCTAAGTTATAAATAATATTGAAGTAGAACAGCACTTTGCAGACATGTTATGGCTCTTGCCTTTTGGTTCAGCTCGGACACAATTCAACACTCAGTCACTCTTTAACACCTTGACGACTTCCTACTTCCACTTGGACAGTGGGATAACTTCACCTTCAAATTAATATGGGCTTTGATCACCACAAGCAGCCTCCTATTAATTCTTCCCAAGCCACAACCCGCAACATGATCAATTACATCATTATATTCTGTTTGACCTAGGTTAGGCAAGGCTTATTGCTAAACAAAAACCAGTTGTGAAGAAGGGTCACTTGATCTGGCACATTAACTCTGATTTCTCTCCACAGAACCTGTTAGACCTGCTGAGCGTTTCCAGTAATGTTATTTTTGTTTAAGGCTTGTTGCTAATTGTTTTGAGGAAAATATGATCAATCTCTAATTGGCTTTTAAGGTTGACTGACAATGTTACCTCACACTATCCCCTGACTGGTTCCTTAAGTTGTTAATTATCTATGAGCCCACTTTGTTCACTATGGTCTGGTTACTGTCTCCAAATGACTTTTAGACAGTTGAAATGTTCTTTCCTAGAGAAAAGGTATGCAGTCAGAACGAATAATTCATATCTTTGTGCTCATGTCTCAATTCGTAGAATCCCTACAATGTGGAAACAGGCCTTGTGGCCCAACAAGTCCACACCAACCTTCAGAGCATCCCACCCAGACCCATCACCCTAAACCCCACCTAATCTATACATCCCTGAACACTATGGGCAATTTAGCATGGCCAATCCACCTAGCCTGCACATCTCTGGACCATGGGAGGAAACCGGACCACCCGGAGGAAACCCGCACAGACACGGGGAGACTGTGCAAACTCCACACAGACAGTCACCCAAAGGTGGTATCAAACCCGGGTCCCTGGCACTGTGAGGCAGCAATGCTAACTACGTAGCCACCATGCCACCCTTTTGTTGCAGGTACCAAGAAATCGTGAACTTTCTTATCACAACCCATTTGCTCTTCTCAGAGTCATTTGTTAAATTATGCTGTTTTCCTTTGTGGTGTTTGAATGTCTGAAAGAATTTCTCATTATCATTTATCATTTTAAAAAAAACAAAAGATATAATGTAACAAGTTGTTTATAACTTCAAAGCTATATAAAATGAATATAAAAGTAGACATTAAACTAATCTAAAGAAATTATTATACAGGGCATTTAAAAAGAGTGAAATATTCTTTACTACAATAATTTTGAATGATGAAAGTCAAAAGAATTATCTGGTTACAAAATTTAAACACATTGTTACAAAATTAAATCTGTTCGTCAAAAGATCCTTCGCTTCTAAAACAAATTAAAACAACACTAATACAGTGGCACGGCTGTAGTTATGATTTCTTGATAAGGGCTAACAAGCTGAGAGGAGACAACCATGTCTTATTCAACCTCGGAAGTCTGGATGTTAACCGGAAATAAGCAAAGGAGGGTGCCTGGACCTTGTAGCTGTAACTGTAAAACATTAGGGTATTGTCTTGACTCTTCACAGTCCCACGGTGTATTTGTTTTTGTCAAACCACATCATATTAAAGTACTAACATCCATATTGGCTACAATCAAGCTAATAGCTTTGCTTTTATTCATTCATAAAATGTGGACGCTGCTGGCTGGGGCAGCATTTATTGCCTCTATCTTGTATCCTTGAGAAAGTGATGGTGAGCCGCAGCAGTACATTTGTTGTAGGTAGACCCGTAATGTCATCAGGGAGGAAATTCCAGATGTTTATCCCAAGTCACTAAAGGAATAACGGATGGTGAGTATCCTGGAGGGGAAGTTGCAGGTGATGGTGTTCCCATTTATTTGTTGCAATTGATCTTCTAGATGGAAGCAGTCATGCATTTGGAAGGTGCTGTTAACGGAGCCTTGGTGAATTTCCGCAGTGAATCTTGAAGATAGTATACAGATCTGAAACTGAGCATCAGTGCTGGAGAGAGCGAACATTTGTGAAGGTTGCCTCAATCAAGCAGACTGCTTTATGTGGATGGTGTCGAGCTTCTTGAATATTGAGCTGCATCAATCCAAGCCAGTGTGGAATATTCCATCACACTCCCGACTTCTTCCTTGTAGATGGTGGACAGGCTTTGGAAAGTCAGAATGTGAATTACTCTCTGCAAACTTCCTAGCCTGTGAGCTGTTCCTGTAGCTATGGATTTATATGACATGCCCATTTCAGTTTCCAATCAATGCTAAGAATGCTGATAGTGAGCTATTCATTGATGGTGTTGCCTTTAAATGTCAATGTTGGAAATGATCATTGCCTGACATTTTTGTGACATGGATGTCACTTCCAACTTGTCAGCCCACACTTGTTGCATTTGGGCAAGGACTGTTTCAGTATCTGAGGAGTCATGAATGGTGCTGAACATTGTTCTGTGATGATTATACATCGCCAATTCTGACCTTATAGATGAAGGGAAAGCCATTTACGGTGCTGCTGAAGTTGGTTTGGCCAAGGATATTACCCTGAGGAACAAATGCAGATAAGCCCTGGAGCTGAAATGACTAACCTTCAACCACCAGAACCATCTTCCCTTGCGCCAGGTATGACTTACAGAAACGTATAAGCATAGAAAATAGGAAGAAAAGGAGACCATTCGGCTTTTTGAACCTGCTGTACCAATCATTCTGATAATGGCTGATCATTCATCTTAATAACCTGTTCCCTCTTTCCTCCATATCCTTTAATCCATTAGCACTATGTGCCATATCCACTCACCATACAATGCTTTGGCCTTGACCTTATGGTAGCAAATTCCACAGGCTCACCACTCTCTGACTGAAGAAATTACTCCTCATCTCAGTCCTAAATGGTCCAACCCATATCCTTAGACTTTTATCCCTGTTTCTGTACTCCCCCATCATCAGGAATATCTTTTCTGCATCTACCTGTCTGGACCTCATTGAATTTTAGAGATTTCTATGAGATTCCCTGCTTACTCTTCTGAACGCCAGAGAATATCATTCAACTGATTCAACCTCTCTTCATATATCAGTCCTGCCATCCCAGGAATCAATCTGGTAAACCTGTACTACACACCAGCTATAGCAAGAACATCCCCCTCAGATAAGAAGATAGTAATCCACCTTCCTGTTTTTGCTCACAAAGTGGATAACCTCTGATTTATCCACATTATACTGCAGCAGCTATGCATTTGGATCTCTCATTCAACTTGTTTAAATAACACTGAGGCAACACTGCAACCACCTCACAGCTCACCCTCCTACCCACCTTTGTGTCATTGACAGATTCTGTGTTATTATGTTTAGTTCCATCCTCTAAATCTTTAATAGATATTGTGAATAGCTGGGGTCCTAGCACTGATCACTGCACTAGCCCACTAGTCACTGCCTACTAGTAGGAAAAAGACCCATTTATTCCTTATTCTTTCTTACTTCTGGCCTTCTAAAAGTCCAAATAAACCACATCCATTGGCTTCCCCTCATCAACTCTGTGAGTCACATCCACAATGAATTCCAGTCGATTCATCAAGAATGATTGTTTTTCATAAACCCATGCACTCTGTCTGAACCTCCCACTGTTTTGCAAGTGCTCAGTTACTAAATCTTTTATGGAAAAGCTCAGCAGGTCTGGCAGCATCTGTGAAGGATAAAACAGAGTTAATGTTTCCGGTCCGGTGACCCTTCCTCAGAACCTCTGAGGAAGGGTCACAGGACCCAAAATGTTAACTCTGTTTTTTCCTTCACAGATGCTGCCAGACCTGCTGAGCCTTTCCAGTAACTTTGTTTTTGTTCCAGATTTACAGCATCCGTAGTTCTTCCTTTTTTTAATAAATCTTTTATAATGGATTCTGGTATTTTCACCATTAGCTAACTGGCCTATAATACCCTGATTTTTCTCTGCCTGCCTTTTTAAACAGTGGGATTACTTTAGCTACCCTCTATTTTGTGAGAACTGTTCTGGAGTCTACAGAATCTTGGGAGCTGGACTACCAAATGCATCCACTCTTTCTATGGCCATTTCCTTAAGTACTCTGAGATGTAGATTATCAGGCCCTTGGGATTTATCAGCCTTCAATCCTATCAATTTCCCCAACAATATTGAATTCTGTTAATTCCTCCATCTCACCAAACCCTGTGTTTCCCAACATTTGAGATATTATTTGTGTCCTCTTTTGTGAGAACAGAATCATAGAATTCCTACAGTGTAGAAGTAGGCCATTTGGCCCATAAAATCCACACTGACCCTCTGAAAACAATTCCACACACACGCACGAACCCCTCCCCCCATCCCTGTAACCCTGCATTTCCCATGGCTAACCCACCTAACTTGCAAAACTCTGGACACTATGGGCAATTTACCATCGCAAATCCACCTAACCTGCGCGACTTTGGACTGTGGGAGGAAACCGAAGCACCTGGAGGAAACCCACGTAGAAACGGGGAGAATGCGCAAACTCCACACAGACAGTTGCCCGAGGGTGGAATCAAACCCACATCCCCATGCCCTGTCAGGCAGCAATTCCACCCACTGAGCCACCGAGTCACCTCGTGTATTTAGTTGATCAGCTATTTCTTTGTTAACTATTATAAATTCCCCTGCTTCTGTCTCCAACCGCTGGAAAGTATATATCTATAAATACTGCATTTTTAGGTATGACTGTTGTTGCTCTTAGCATGCCTTCCTGCATCCTTCTTTGAACTAGATGGGATCCCCTGACTTGTTGGTAATGGCACAATGGGGATGTACCAGACCGTGGGGTTACAGATTGTGTTGGAGTATAATTTTCCTGTTGCTAATGGCCCACAGTGCTACATGGAAGGCGAGTCTTGAATTGCTAAATCTAGTCAAAGTCTGTCCCATTTAGCAAATTGATAGTACCACAAAACTATGGTGCTGTCGTTAGTATTCTGAAGGTATTCTCAATGTAAAAGCAGGACTTTGTCTTCATAAGGCTGTGTGGTGCTCACTCTTAACAGTATTGCCATGGACTGATGCATCCGTGGTAGGTCGATTGTTGAGGATGACCTCAAACATGTTTTTCCCTTACCACATACTGCAGATCCAGCCATTCTGTATTGCAGTGGAATGCTTTTCTGTTTTTTTTTGTCAGCTTCTCAGTCATTATTATTGTATGTCGCTGCCTCTTTAAAAATTACAAACTTGTAGGAGCATGCTTTAACCTGTAGATGGTGGTCAGAGAATCTCAGAATCACAGAAGTGTTGTAGTGCGGAAGGAGACCATTAAACACATTGTGTCTGTGCTAAAAAAGAATTGATGTCATGTGACCTTTTTATCATTTTCACAGAAATTTTGATTTAAAAAATCATTTAAAAAATGATGAAAACAACCATTGTCTAGACACTTCTTAATCTAGAAGAATGCTTTTGTTTAGTGTTTTTTAAGTTGTATTTTCTTCAAGCAGCTCTCTTGGGACCACTGAAAATTACTGTTTCTTTTTAATCTGGTCAGCAACAGTTTTGCTTTGCTTTTAATAGAGAGGCACAGTAATCATTATGCTTGAGTACAGTTTTGTAGCCTATAGTTTTAATTGTAGCACTTTGATCCTGATTGTAGTTGTAACTTCAGGTATGTATCTGACAGATTGCTGGATGACAATTAGGAAATTAAGGATTTCTCACCACCGTCACATTGTTGGTACCTGTTCAGCCTTTAGCATCCAATTACTGCAACTAATTAGCTTTCACAACTAGCTTTTAGTGCACACTTACTGCCACCACAATGTCATTTCAGGTTTGCTGCATGTAAGTGTGCCAAATACATACCACAGATAGTTGGGCTGTGTTATTGTCAAATACCTTGAAGCTTATTTACAGCGCTAATGATTTATGAGGCTACAATATTACAGATTTGCACATATCATTTGGGTTCTGTGTTTACTGATTTACTGTGCTTTCTGCACACTTCACTGACCATTTATCCTGACTCCACTGCACAGAGACAGTGACTGAAGGTGAGTGGGTACCTTTCTTTGATTTGGTTTGATTTGATTTATTATTGTCACATGTGCTGAGATAGTGAAAAGTATTGTTTTGGGTGCTATCCAGACAAATCATATCTTACAAAAGTACATCAGGGTAATAGAACAAAATGCAGAATATAGTGTTACAGCTACGGAGGAGATGCAGAGAAAGATCAACTCTAACATATGACATGTCCATTCAAAAGTCTGTTAATAGTAGGTAAGACACTGTTCTCGAATCTATTGGTTTGTGTTTTCAAACTTGTGTTTCTTCTGCCCAATGGAAGAAGGTGGAAGAGAGTATAATCAGGGTCGGGGGAGTCTTTGATTATGTTGGCTGCTTTCCTGAGGCAGTGGGAAGTGTAGGTGGAGTCAACAGAAGGAAAGCTAGTTTGCGTGATGGACTGGGCTGCACTCACAACTCTGTAATTTCCCGTGGTCTTGGGCAGAGCAGTTGTCATACCAAGCTCTGATGTATCTGGATAGGATGTTTTCAATAAGGTATCTATAAAAATTGGTAAGAGTCATTGTGGACAAGCCAAATTTTCTTATCCTCCTGAAGAAGTGGTCATGTTGGTGTGTTTTCTTAGCTGTAGCATCAATATTGGAATGTCTCACATCAAAATGTTATGTAACTGTCTTAAAGGTACAAGTGTCTAGTCTGAAATTTATCATGGTGGATTTCCAATATGGTTACATGCACTAAGCCTGAGTAGAAATGTGTCGAAGCAAACGTAAACTGGGAAAAGAATTTGCACACAGAACGTGAACTCAGCCATAAGTCATCCAAACATTGACTGGCATTCTTTTTTCATATTCATATACTGTCTCCTCAAACTGTGGAAAATAAAAGCTCATAGTATAGGAGATAGTACATTGGCATGGTTAGAAAATTGGCTTGCTAGCAGGAAGCTGAGAGTATGAATATGGCAGAGGTCAATAGATTCTAGATTACCAAGGGGATGAAGGATCATTGAGAATACACAGAAATGTAGAGCTGAGATTAAAATCAGATCAGCCATGATCTTATTGATTGGCGGGCTCAAAGGGCCGAATGGCCTACTCTTGTTCATTGTCATATGTTCATTCATAAGCTAACTCCACTTTGAGGGTTTGCATTGCTTGTTTATTATTTCACTTGATAACATTTGTTTCCAGCTTATTTGGGTCTGATTCCTTTAAATGACTGGTATTCACCCTCCTCCAGATTAGCAATTTCACATTTGATATGTCCTCTTATTTTCCCATAATTATTTTAAACATAATGATCATTCAATTTTCCTTGCACCAGTGCACATTCACAGATTTCAATTCCATGAGTTTGATCTGACAGGATGATGCAGTCATGATCTTTAGGTTACTTGCACAGTGTCATTACCTGTTCTGCTTGTAGCAGTAATGAAGGATACCAGTAAAGACGGGTCCATTTGTAGCTCATTGCATACTGGGAGAATCTTTGAAAGACAATATAAAGAGGGTGCAGGAGCAGAGAGACCTGGGTGTATAGTTGCACAGATTATTGAAAGTGGCATGGCAGGTGGGGAGAGTAGTTAGTAAAGCATATAGTGTCCTCAGCCTTATTATCGGGACATGGAGTACAAGAACAAGAAGGTGATGTTGAACTTGTAAAAGAATAGATGCAGAAAAATTGCTTCACTTATAGGAGAGTCTGGTACCAAAGAGCATAATCTCAGGATAAGGAGTCACAACTTTAAGATGGAGGATGAGGAGGAATTTCTTTTCTGAAGATAGTGAATCTGTGGAATTCTTTACTTTATTTTCAAGGCTGAGAAAGACAGATTTTTAAATCAGCAAGTGAGTCAAAGGTTATGGGGAAAAGTCAGGGAAGTGAAGTTGAGGATTATCAGATCAGCCATGACCTCATCGAATGGCGGAGCAGACTCAATGTGCTGAATGGTCTATTTCTACTCCTATGTCTTCTGGTCTTCAGACACTTGTTAGACCTCAGCCAGAGTATGGTGTACAGTTTTGGGGACACCACATTATAGGAAAGGTATAAATGCATTTGAGAAGGTACAGAAGCAATTCACAAGAATGGTGCCAATATTAAGAAACTTCAGGGTTTGAGTGAAGATTTGTAGCTTGAGCGCTGGTTGTAGATGTGGTTTACAAGATACCATGCGGAGACTGCACAAAACATTACGTGGGACAAACAGGCAGACAACTAGCAACCAGAATCAACAACACCAGCTAACAACTAAATGACACTACCAGATGTGTCCTTGGTTTCAATACACACAAATGAGAAAAACCACACTTTCAACTGGGACAACACTACTAGCATAGGACAAACCAAACAGAGGACAGCCAGAGAATTCTTGGAGGCTTGGGATTCATCCGCAGACTCCATCAACAAACAGATTGAATTAGACCCGATATACCGACCATTACAATGCACAGCTGGAACCGACACCTACTGGAAGCAGCAAAAACTGGACCATATAAATTCAAACCGGCACAAGGCAACAGTGATTCACAGGTGGCTCCACAGCACTGAGGATGTCACCTAGTGAGGGGACAAAACATCTGCTATCAAACCTCCCAGCTTGGTGAACACACCAACATCTACAATAAGAAACCTCATATGTCAGGACAGATTGAAGAAATTGGACTGTTCTTTTTAGAGAGAAAAAGACTGAGAGGAGATTTGATTGAGGTTTTCAAAATCATGAGCAGGCTAAAGTAGATAGGGAGAAGCTGTTCCTGTTCATAAAAGGAACAAGAACCATATGACATAAAGTAAGATGCAAAAGAAGTAAGAGTGATGCAAGAAAAGATTTTTTCACTCAGCAATCAGTTAGGACACTGCCTGGAATTGTGGTGAAGGCAGGTTCAATTGAAGCATTGAAGAGGACGTTGGGTGATTTTTTTGGGCAGAATTAGCATATAAGGGTTTGGGGGTAAAGCAGGAGATTGGCACCAGGTAATAACGTTCCCTTGAACAGCTGATGCATTTGTGATGGGCTTATAGCCTCACTCTGCACTGTAACAATTCTGCGATTCTGGAAAAAGAGTGTAAGTTTGGCTACTCTGAGACCTCTCTCATTCAACTTGTTTAAATAACACTGAGGCAACACTGCAACCTCCTCACAGCTCACCCTCCTACCCACCTTTGTGATGGGGTAAGGAATAAACGATAGGATAGAGGCCAAAGAGAGAGAAAGACAATTGGACAGACAAAGGAGTTGCTAACGATCAGGCTGGGAGGGTGAATAGTTGTTAATGGGGACTGTTAGTGACTAACAACAGGGGGTGTGTAATGACAGGCTATGTGGTTCCTATCATTTACTCCTTACCCCACCCACCTCCCTATTTTCTGCATATAAACTGACGTTTTCCCAGCCACCATCAGTTCTGAGGAAGGGTCACCGGACCCGAAATGTTAACTCTGTTTTCTCCTTCAGAGATGCTGCCAGACCTGCCAGCAACTTTGTTTCTGTTCAGTATAGAAATCCCTGCAGTTGACAATATAATTGTACCAATTTCCATGGTTACACAATTTTATAAACATGCTTGAAGAGATGCCAGTACACATCAACTCAAGATGGTGTGTACATTCAAAGTGTGTACAACATTTCCAGAGATCCTGATGTCGGGTGAATTTGCTTTTCATTGTTTCAAGAGAAGGTAGTAAATGACCTTTGAGACCTCTGCAGTAAAGCAGCACAGCAACCATAAAATGGGAAAAGTGAAATATATACTCACTAGTGTTGCTTCTCCTTTTATCAATCTTCGGAATACGATGCAGAACTTGGAAACTATTTATTCACCTTCTCTCTGACAATTTTTGGCAGAAGGAAAAGTGCTTTTCTTTTGAATTGTTTTGTTGTAAGCTAGTTGTTTTTGAAAATCTTTTGGTAAAAATAATGGGTGCAATTTTTATTCCATTGGCCAATTGTTATCATTAATGTGTGGATTTACAGTGTTAAATGGAGTGCATTAATGTGCTTACCTTTTCTGCTACAGTCTTTTCTATGATTTTGTGTGCACCATTCCATTGCAAGCCCTTCAGAGAAAGGGATTTCCAATGACCTTTTATCTAAATTTTGTTTGCTTGTGTTGGCAGCAAGATGCAATGCTGCTATTGTTGACAAATCTGTTGTTTTGGAAAGGTTTAGAAAAGAATTTACAATGTTTGAACAGTTGTTTCATGCTCAAAGTTGGATATGAAGCGAGGAACAGCAAAAGTCAAATATGTTAACTAGTACAAGAAGAAAGGAAAAGGGCTAGAATTGTGAGAATGGAATAGATTAGAATCATAATCAGCATCGATGGCCATTTGAGCCATCATGCTTAGGCCACCATTTTGTTAGAGCAATCCAACTAATCTCACTCCACTGTTTCTCTATAGCTCTGTAAACATTTTTTCAACAAGTATTTATCCAACTATTTTTAAATGTTACTGTTGAATCTTCTTCCACCACACATTCATGCAGTGTACTCCAGATCATAGCAATTCACTCAAAAAAAATCACCATGTCACACGTTGGACATTTTACCTTTAGACTGGTGTCCCCAGTTCACTGACCTTTCTGATACTGAAAACAACTTTTCCATGTACTTTTCAGTCTAAATACTTCATGACTTTTGAACACATCCATATCAATTAGAAAAGTTGTAAAACTTCAATTTCAAATTAGGACAGTGTGTCAGGAAGTACAGCAAAGAGTGAAAAAGAAAAGGAACAATATAACAAATAGAAAAATAATCTTTAATTATGTAACAAAACCCAGCTCTATTTCAGAGCTGCCATACTTGACTTTGCTATTTCTGCTAAATTATCATGCTGCCTCTATTAACCAATATTGAATGACGTAAATTTCCTACAATTAAATATTGTGAAGACTGAAGCAATTCTTTCACTGTTCCAAATGAACCTCCAATCTTTCCTGAACTATCAACTCCATCCCTCTTCCTGGAAATGGTCTGTGATTTGATCAGTCTATTCACAATCTTGGCATCCATTTGACCTTGAGCTGAGCTTCTAACCTCATATCCATGCCATCAATGGGACCACATATTTCCACCCTGGTAAAACATCATTCAACTTCACCCATGTCTCAGCACAGCTTCTATTGAAACCCTCATTCAAGGCTCCATTAACTCTAGACTTGATCATTTCAATGTACTCCAGATTGCACTCCTACATTCGCCCTCCCCTAAACTTGAGATCATCCAAAATTCTGCTGCCTTATCTCACAGTATATCTTCTACAGCTTGTGTGCTCACTGATGTACAGTGACTCCCAATCTTAATTTTAAAATTCTCATTTTTATTTTCAAATAACCATTCTGGGGTCTTGCTTCTCCATAATATCCTCCAATTTCACAATTTCCAAGTTATCCATACTCCTCATAAATTCCTAATTTTAATTGCTCCTCTATTAGGGACTGTGCCTTGAGTTCTCTAATCCCCATGTTTTGTAATACCTTGGCAGCACCACTCAGCCTCTCTAACTTACATTACTCCTTTAAGGTAGTCATTCTGAAGAAGAGTCATAACATTGACTGCTTTTTCTTCACGAATGCTGCCAAATCAGAAACAAAAAAAACAGAAATTGCTGGAAAAGCTCAGCGGGCCTGGCAGCATCTGTGGAGAGAAAACAGAGTTAATATTTTGGGACGAGTGACCCTTCCTCAGAACTGATCAATTGACCCAAAATTCAACTCTGATTTCTCTTTACAGATGCTGCCAGATCTGCTGAGCTTTTCCTGAAATTTCTGTTTTTGTTTCAGAAAAACAGGAGTTTCCTTCAACTTGTGAGTAGCCTAAAAGTAGTGAAACACTATAATTCTCCAATTTTACTCTGGAACAAAGTGATAGAAGCTGGGTTAGGTTAGATAAAATGAGTTCACCCTCACTGTTACAAGGACTGAACAATAGGACAGTAATGAGGGAGATTTTGCAAAATCATTTTTGTTCAGCACAAGAAAATAAGAATTAAGTCATTTTTAGTCAATTCTGACTTTTAGGAATTGAGCCTTTAATATGACAATTACAGCATTATTTAGGATGCACATATTTTCAACATTAGATTAAATGCTAGCCTTTGCTTATTAAGTAAAATTAAATATGAGGTTTATGAAGTGTCTGCTTGGATGAATCAAGACTGCATTTAATTTTTATACCTTAAAATAGCCCATTTGCTACATAATATCTTGTTTCGCCACTAATCTTATGCCTAGTTTTTATGGCTGTGGGAATTTAATTCCTCTGAACATTGAACTTATTTACCTTTACTATAATAAACCACAGAGGGAAGTTCGTGGGAAGTTAGGAGAAGGAGAGGAGAAAGCAGAGATATTGACTCTGACTCTGGTATAGTGGAGTCTTCCAGAGCAGGCTAGGTGGGAGGTGGACACTGAAATTGCAGGGTAGCCCTGCATCCTACTTCCACTCATGAGAAAACTGACCCTCATTAAATCAACAGTGGGAGATGGCTGATATGGAGAACCTGCCTGCTGACTATTTAGGCACATTACCAATCAGTTGTTAATTTTGAATATGAGAAATAGATTAAAATTTTATAAAGCAAGCACATTAAGGAATGTGGGCCAAAGGCATATACATGCAGTTAGGCCACAGATCAGCCATGATGTCATTGAATGCTGGAACAAGCTCAAGGGGCTGAATGGCCTACTCCTGTTCCTATGTTGTGAGGATTTCTGCTTCTAAATCCTAAATCCGAGAGAAACCTGACACTTGCCGATTCAGCTTCTGGCAAGCACTTACTTTAGTGGGGGCTCTCCAGCCAAACAACATTGCATTCCTGAGATAACAAGGCATAGAGCTGGATGAACACAGCAGGCCAAGCAGCATCACAGGAGCAGGAAGGCTGACGTTTTGGGCCTAGACCCTTCATCAGAAATCTAGGCCCGAAACGTCAGCCTTCCTGCTCCT
>NC_063333.1:25481668-25484108 GCF_021869965.1 Rhincodon typus
CTCAGATTTTCCAGCATCTGCAGTTCCTACCTTCTCTGATACAACATTGCATTCCTATTGTCTTTGCCAACTGATGAATCCATGTCAGAAACATTAAATCCGGCCAACTGCCCCTGAGCATCCCATTGCCCTCGAGTAATGTTACCATGATCATAGTTATGGATATTGTGTTCTAAAGAAAGAAACATTGAGACAATAAAGTTAGATCAGCATGTACTGGGAACCAGTCCTGTTTATCTCCTACCTTAAACAATCTCATGACATGAATTTATGAATAGCCAAGATCTTTGGATAGCAAAATTGTTATTGCATCAGCGTAGACAGGAGTTGCATGTCAGGACCATGCCAAAGTCCCAATACAGCTGACACCACAGGAATTTTGCATGAAGTTTAAACTTCTAATGGGCAATTATTGATTGTCTAATACCCTTCAGAAAAGTCTCCAACTCTGAGTTAGACTTAGAGACTTTGGAGAATTCTGACTCAGTTATTTGAGTAATTGCTCGGTAACTGTTAGAAATGTACCTCCTGGGTACATACAAAACTGTACCTTCCAAATCACCGCTGACCCTCTCGTCCCAGGCCCCATTCCTACCTGCACAGGTGCCAGACCTTCCCAACCCAAACCCCACACAACACCATTCCTTGTTCGACCCCTGTCTCCCCCCACATCTACCACCTGACAACCCCTGGACTCCCCATGTATTCAAACCCACCCCCCTTGCCCCACCTGCACCCAACTCTCCCAACACCCCTTGACCCCATCCCAGCTTCTGACTCTTGCCCTTACCAAAGACACCTGACTACCCCACACCCCTGCTGACCCACCCCCTCCCACCTGACTTCATCCTGTTTCCATCCTCTGACCTGACACACAAATTCCTTCCCCAATGTCATGATGTGCCACGATCCCCTGACTGAAAAATTTCTTTCCCAGCTCCTCAAGTGGTCAAAACTGGTCCATACAATGAGTTATAAGGATAAAAAGGTAAAGTCACCAGAGCCCTATTGGATCTTAGAGTTGCTCTCTCATTACAGAGAATCAACTTATGGTGGCTTAACCTCAGGGAAGGGACATATGGAAAAGGGAAATCCTTCATTGTAACCTCAGCCAGTGCAGGAACTGAACCCACATTGCTGATGCTACTCTGCACCATGAACCAGCCAGCAAACCAACTGAGCTAACCAACTCCAATAAAGGTCAACACTCAACAAGGGATCTTTTGTAGTGGTAATGTCCTTATTTCTGGACCAGAAGACAGGTATTTAAATTCCACCTGCTCCATAGGTATGTAATAACATCTCTGAAAGGGTTTGTTAGAAAATATGAAAAGCCCATGACAAAATAGTTAAGGTAGGCAGCAGTTAAGGATCGATAGACATTTAAACATCTATTGAGCTCTATGGAAGTACAAACTGGGTTTTGATCAAAGTCTATAATAAAGCAGCTTTAACGGACAAAGATTCCATCTGAAGTGCAGCTCAGCAGGTCACAAAGAGTGAAGTGAGGAAAAGATTTTTCACACAACAATTAGCTGGTGAATGGAATTCACTCCCTGAAAATGTGGTGGAAGCAGGTTCAACTGGGAGCATTAGATTATTTAGATAAAAATAATGTGCAAGGTATGGGGGGAAAGCAGGAGATTTGCACTGGTTAATGACACTCATTAAATGAGTCAGTGCAGGCACAATGGGCAGAATGGTCTCCTTCCATGCCGTAACACTCCTGTTAGTCTGTGAAGTCCAGATGAAGGAAGGCAGGATATTGGAGCCAGACTCGTGTGTATGCTTTCAGCAGTTCCAACTCCCCAGCAGCAGAGAAAGACATAGGAAGGGTCGAATAGAACGTTAATTTTTCATCAAAAATGTCAGGGAATTCTGTTTTTGAAGACCACTCTTGATCAATTGCTCATAGCAATAACTTGTGGGGCCTTACTTGGTCATTAGAAAGGCTTACAGGTTGTGATCAACATAATCTCCATAGAAGCCCAAGACAAATTTTTGTGGAAATGAGGCTGAGCAGAAAATGCATCAACTCCCCCTTCTCCGCCTTAGGAATATCCTGGTCTTTCTCCATGATGTAGAATTCTGGCAGACAGAATTTCTGGCCCAGTTTGTTCTGCACATGAATGGTCACTGAGTCCAATAGTTTCCTTCACTTTGTTCTTCTGATATGGAGTTACTCTACCTCCAATTAGCCCACCCCATGCTCCCCACATCAGTTCCCTGATTCATCCACCCCCATTGATCATTACTCAACAATCCATTTTACACTTTTCATACAAGAAAATGGAAGCCTTCAAATAAAATGAAAGAAAATGACCATAAATGTTGTTTAGAATCACAGAGTTCTTATGATGCCACATGCCTGCATCAGCTCTCCTTGTGTCAATCCCTTGCTTTTTCCCCATGCTTTTGCATATTATTTTTAAACAAATAA
>NC_063333.1:25484608-25509608 GCF_021869965.1 Rhincodon typus
CTGTTTAGCATCCCTATTATTTTCTGCCCTGGATTGCTTGCAGTGTTCCCCTGGATTATAAATTCCTGGGAATTCTAATGGTTAACCAACGCATGACCATCAAAAGTAAAGGTGCCCACACTAACTAGAGTTGATAATGGCTGAATGCAGCACTGTAAGATGCTTACTCTTTTATTGTTCATGATTAAAACAGAAAAAGAAAGAGATATTATTCCTGATAAATTGCAATCTCTTGGCATGTTTCTATCCCATTACTGAAGTCATGTTTCTGCTATCCTATTCCAAAAGATCAGTTTAATTGTTCAGTAGTTCAATGTTACCCACTTCCTACTGTATTAGCATTGATCATGAAGAATTTGCGCTGATTGCAAATCAATAGAATAACTCACCTTCACAGTTTCTCTTCCAGATGCAGCATGAGCTTTTGCACTGGCTATTTTATCTTCCTTATGATTCTGTTTTTAGTATTATATTCACTGTGTTATCTTATATTAATTTGTTTGAGGTCAGAGGTGTTATTTGTGTCTATATAGCGGTGGGACATCCATTATTGCCATTCACTCATGGGACGTGGACATGGCTAGCTGGCCAGCATTCTTTGCCCATCCCTAGTTGCCCTTGAGAAGGTGGTGGTGAGCTGCCTTCTTGAACCACTGCAGCCCACCTAGTGTGGATTGACCCACAATGCCCTTAGGGAGGCAATTCCAGGATTTTGGCCCAGCGACACTGAAGGAACAGTGATATACTTCCAAATCAGGATGGTGAATGGTTTGGAGGAGAACTTGTTGGTGGTGGTGTTCCCATGTAACTGCTGCTGTTGTCCTTCGAAATTGAAATGGTTGTGTGTTTGGAAGATGCTGTCTAAGGATCTTTGATGAATTTCTGCAGTGCATCTTGTACACACTGCTGTTACTAAGCATCAGTAGTGGAGGGAGTGGATGCTTGTGGATGTGGTGCCAATCAAACGGGCTGTTTAGACCTATATTGTGTCAAGCTTCTTGAGTGTTGTTGGACCTGTACCCATTTAGGCAAATGGGGATTACTCCATCATGAAATTTGTCTTGTAGATGATGAACAGACTTGAAGTAAGGAGGTCAATTCCTTGCCACTGATCTGCACTTGTAGGCAGTGTATTTATGTGACAGGTCCAGTTGAATTTCTGGACAATGGTAACCCCAAGTACATTGATAGTGGTGGATTCTGGTCAATGGTAAAACCATTGAATGTCAAGGGGCAGTGCTTAGATAGTCACTTATTAGAGATGCTCATTGCCTGACATTTGTTTAGTGTACGTGTCATTTGCCACTTGTCAGCCCAAACCTGGATATTGTCCTGACCTTATCACATTTGAGAATGAACTGCTTCGCAGATGATGCTAAACATTGTGCAATCATTGGCAAACATCCCTGCTTCTGACCTTACAGTAGAGGGGAGGAACTCCTGAAGCAGCTGAAGATGGTTGGCCCTAGGACACTGCTCTGAGGAACTCCTGAAGAGCTGAGATGACTGACTTCCAGCAACTGCAACCATCTTCCTATGTGCCAGGTATGACTCCAACCAGCAGAGAATTTGCCCCAATACCTATTGATTCCAATTATGCTAGGGCTCCTTGATGCTACACTCAGTCAAATGCATCCTTAATGTCAAAGTCTGTCACTCAACAGCTGGAATTCAACTGTTTTGTCCATGTTAAAATCAAGGCTGTAATGAGGTTAGGAGCTGGGTGGCCCTGGCAGAACCCAAACTGGGCAGCATTGAGCAAGTTATTGCTGAGCAGGTGCTGCTTAATAGCACTGTTGGTGACACACCTTCCATCACTTTATTGTTGTAACTGTTCCGGAAAAGCTTGGCTCGGGGAGCAGCAGGTTCTCAAGCACAAGTCTTCACTAATATTGCTGGAATGTTATCAGGACCCATATGCTTTGCAGTATACAGTGTCTTCAACAGTTTTCTGATATCCATGTAGTGAATTGAATTGGCTGAAGGCTGGAATCTGTCATGTTGGGGACCACTGGAGGAGGCTGAGAAGGATAATCTATTTGGCTGTTTGGGCTGAAGGTTTACAGAAATGCTTCATCCTTGTCTTTTTCACTGATAGGTTGGGCTTTTCCATCATTGAGGATGGGGATATTTGTGGAGACTCCTCCTCCAGTGAGTTGTTTAATTATCCAGCACCATTCATGACTGGATGTGGCAGGACTGTAGACCTTAGATCTGACCCACTCATTGTGGGATCATTTAGCTCTGTCTATAACTTGCTGTTTATGTTTTTTTGGTTTGCAAGTAGTCCTGTTGGGTGGCTTCACCAGGTTGAAATCTCATTTTTATGTGTACCTGGTGCTGCACCTGACATGCCCTCCTGCCCTCTCCATTGAACCAGAGTTGATCCCCTGGTTTGATGGTGATGGTTGAATGGGGGATATGCCAGGCTATCAAGTTGCAGATTGTGCTGGAGTGCTATTCTTCTCCTGTTGATGACCCAGTGTCCCATGGATGTCCAGTCTTGAGTTGCTAGAAGTCTGCCCCATTTAGCACAGTGATAGGGCCACACAACACAATGGAGGTTTTTCACAATGTGAAGGGACTTTCTCTCCGCAAGGACTGTGCAGTTGTCACTCTTACTGATACTGACATGGGCAGATGCATGCGCGGCCGGCAGATTGGGAAGGATGAGGTCAAGTATGCTTTTCCTTCTCGGTGGTTCCCTCACCACCTGCTGCAGACCCAGTCTAGCAGCTATGTCCTTTAGGACCTAACCACCTTGATCAGTAATGCTGCTGCAAGCCAAACTTAATGGTGGACATTGCAATTCCCCACCCAAAGTATATTTTACATCCTTGCCACCTTCACTGCTTCCTCCAAGTGAGTACTGATACATCAGCCAGGGGAGGGCAGGAGGTTTCCTTGCACAAGCTTAACCTGAAGCCATGAGAATTCATGGGGTCTGGAGTCAATGTTGAGGACTCCCAATGCAACTCCTTTCTAACTGTACTTAATGGCTTGCCTAACATCCGAAATGCAAAGTTGCAAAAGCAGCCAAATTGTTTGGTACTACTTTGATCCTAAATTAGCAATGCACTTTTTTGAGACTGGGAACGGGAAATGACCACTGCATCCAAAAGGCTTCAATTTTACCAATCATGCCTCACCCAAATCATTTGGTCATAGTCTTCAAAACCAGATTGAACCTGTGGGATATTTTTCTTCAAAGAAAAGAATGGTGAAGACAAATTACTTGCAGAAGCCATTAGAGGGCAGGATTGCGACACCAAATCAAATGAGCAACAAAATAGTTTTCACCAGAATTTTTCAACAACCATTTTAGCGCATTTCTCCAAACCCTTAAGGAAATATTCAAAATAGACTTCAAAAGGCCTATATCCATTTTTATCCATTGCATTTTTAGATTGGATATTTGTCTAGTGGTCAAATCACATACTCACTGTTAAAGTTCCAAGGGATTCACGTACAATCATTTCTAACTATTTTCCTGTGGACTGCCTGAGTCAGTCACACTGAGTCATATGTTTGAAAACCACTTTGATCAATTCAAGTCCAAAATGGGAATTTGAGTGTGCTGGTCATTGAGTTTTCTATCTTTAATCGAAATCAGTACGTTGTCATACAGTCAAGAAGATGTACATATCGTCCATGCTGACCAGATAGCCTAAAATAATCTAGTCCCATTTGCCAGCATTTGGCCCAAATCCCACTAATTCCTATTCACTTCCTATTCACATACCCATCCAGATGCCTTTTAAATCTTGTAATTGTCCCAGTTTCTGCTGGCAGTTCATTCTATACACACATCACCCTCTGCGTGAAAAAATTGCCCCTTAGGTCCCTTTTAAATCTTTCCCGTCTCACCTAAACCTATGCCCTCTAGTTTTGCACTCCTCTATCCTAAGTAAAAGGCCTTGACTATTCACCTTATTGATGTCGCTAATGACCCAGAGCTAAACTGTCAATTTAACCCCCAAGAGTAATGCTCCACAGTGAGAGTGCAGATTTACATTTTACTTTCATTTGTCATTTCAGATCTCTGCGGTGATTGACCAGTTGAATTCATATTCATCATCACTGCCTCTAATTTCCTAGGTCATACTGCTTCCTGAATTGCACATTTGTGTCAGCAAGTCTTGTCAAAATCCTGGAATTCCCTCCCTTACAACACAATGGCTAAACTTACACGACATGTACTACAATGGTACAAGATGGTGATCCACCACCACTTCACCAAAGGCCAACCGGGGATGGAGATTAAATGCTAGCTTTGTCCTCATCCCAAAAATGAATTTTTAGATAAACTAGCTTAATTTCGTTGGTGACTACAAACAGATTTGTGAGTAAAAGTGAGAATATGTACTTCTGTATTCGGGGTTATTTTTTAAACTAATACATTTTTATGACATTATGGTAAGGACATGCTCTGGGACATTCTGCGCAGCTTGACAACTCTCTGTGTAAACAAAAACAGAAATTGCTGGAAAAGCTCAACAGATCTGGCAACACTCAGTGGTTAGCACTGCTGCCTCACTGCTATCTCACAGCGCGGGTTTGATTCCAACCTTGGGTGACTGTCTGTGTGGAGTTTGCACGTTCTCCCCGTGTCTGTGTAGATTTCCTCCAGGGACTCCGTTTTCCTCCCACAGTCCAAAGATGTGCAGGCTAGGTGGATTGGCCATGCTAAATTGCCTGTAGCGTTCAGGGATGTGTAAATTACCTGGGTTACAGGGGAATGGGTCTGGGTGGAATGTGCTGAGGGTCAGTGTGGACTAGTTGGGCCGAAGGGCCTGTTTCCACACTATAGGGATTCTTTGATCTATGATCTGTGTAGAAAAGATCAGAGTTAACATTTTGGGTCTAGTGACCTTTCCTCAGAACCGTTCTGAGGAAGAGTCACCGGACCCGAAACATTAACTCTGATTTTTTGCTTCACAGATGCTGCCAGACCTGCTGAGCTTTTCCAGCAATTTCTGTTTTTGTTCCTGATTTACAGCATCCACAGTTCTTTTGGTTTTTATTTAGTATTTAACTCTTCTGCGTAAAGACATTTTCCTGCCCTCTGTTGTTTCTTACATTTAATCTAGAACTGTCCAAACCCCTACTCACCAATCCCAAGAGGACTCTTAATTAGTTGGAGACAAGCTCTCTTCCCATCATTCAGCTGGGCATCCTATCTCAGAGAGTAACTCTGGCTAGCAGCTTTGCAGTCATAGCAATGCCACCTGAAGTGGTGGCTACTGCTGGATCTGCAAGGTTCATCAGACAAAATTTGCGCAGCCCCAGGATGACGGCAAGTTCCAGCAGCTGGGGCAAGGAAGAGATGGAAGGTCTGGGGATGGGGCTGAAAGAGCGATGGAGAGGACATGCTTTGAAGGATATGCAGTGTGTGAAGTATTAAGGGACTCAGATCCTGAAAGTTCAGATTTCAAAAGACAGTCAGTGATGGAGGCATCTCCTCGCACCTCCACCCCTCCCAATACCGGAGTCCCAAGCAGAATAACCTGCCAGGCCTCACAAACAGATGAACATATGAAGAAGGAACAAGAGGAAGCCACTTTGCACTTCAAGCCTGCTCTACATTGGATAGCATCATGGTTGGTCTGATTTTAACCTCAATTCTACATTCTTGCATGTCCCCCAATAACCTTTCATCCACCCAGTAATCAAGAATCTATCTACCTCGATCTTAAAAAAATGTAAACATTCTATGACCACTGTCTTTTGAGGAAGGGAATTCCGAAGACTTGCAATCATCTGAGAGAAAATATTTCAATAAAGTCACAGGTGACGCTTCCTAAAGTACAGAAGATAGAGGCCTAGACTATCTAAGCTTTCCTCATAGGCAATCCACTTATTCCAGGTATTTGTCCAGCAAACCTTCGCTGAACTTCTCCAATGCATTCACATCCTTGCAAAATTATGGAGACCTGTAATGTACATAGTCTTCCAGATACTGTCTTGACAATACCCTTTATAACTGAATCATAACCTCCCTACTCTTACATTCACTTCCACTCACAATAAACCATGAAATCATATTAGTTTTCCTGATTACTCATTGTACCAACATACTAACCTTCTTTGAATCATGCATTAGGACATCCAGATCTATCTCACCATCTACCACCATCCCTGAGAAACCACCCACAACCCACCTCACCCCCAGAAAAAGGATAAAAATTGCAGCTGGCTTGGACACAGTTATATGTAGCCTTCAGTTTGCCAATCATGGCTTTCATTGAGTTAAAAGCGTGTGAATCAAATCAACTTCACCTGTCCAGACCTGAAAACCTATCAACAGGATTTTGTAAAACCCTGTCTATAATTTTAAGCATTTCTAACCACCATAACTTTTTCCTTTCTCATTCATTGGCATAATCATTCACAAAACCATCCTGAGGTGACAAGCTTGATTTCAACATAGTGATTAGAAGAGTTTAAGTGTAGGATGAACAGAACAGTTCAGAAGCACGTTGTAGCTGAGGTGTTCCATCACTATGTTGTTACAGTGCATAAAGAGGCCACTTGGCCCACCTTGTCTGCATCAGCTCTCCTAATGAACAATTCACTTGGTACCGGTCCCCAGCCTTCTCCCTGGAACACCACACGGTTATTCTTTTTCAGATTTGTACCCTAATTCCATTCTGGATGCTTCAAACAAAGCTGCCTACTCCACACTCTTAGTTATTTATTCCAGAATTTAGACATTTGCTATATAAAAAGGATTTCCTAATGTCATTTTTGCTTATTTTACCAATTACTTTAAGACTGAGCCTTTTCATTCTCAATCCCTTTACAAATGGAAACAGCCCTTCATGGTTTTGAATTCCTAAATTTCTGATGAAGAGTCCAGAGCTGAAGCGTTGACTTTCCTGCTCCCTTCATGCTGTCTGACCTGCTGTGCTCCTCTAGCTCCACATTTTATCAACTCTGACTTCCAGCATCTGCAGTCCTCTCTATCACTAAATTCCCCAATCTATTTTCATAACTGCACTCTATATGATGCTTCACATCCTTCCTAAAGTGCAGTGTCCAGATCTAAGCACAATACTCCAGCTGAGGCTGAACTAGTGTATTTTAAGTTCAGCACAACTTCTTATCTTCTCTTCCCCATTAATAAAAATGGGATTGTGTATACTTTATTAAGTCTGCTCTCAACCTACCCTGCCACTTTTAATGACTTATGCATTTGCACACCCTTGGCTCCACTTTGTATTCAAAGTGAATTTGGGTGCATTTGGCCTGCCATATCTGGAATACTATGCACAGTGCTGGTCTCCATACTTTTGCAAAGATGTGAATGTATTGGAGCAATTCAGAGAAGGATTGCTGGAGTAATAGCTGGAAAGAATGGCTAGGCCTATACCCATTCTACTTAAGGAGGAGTCAGATTACTTAATTGAAACATTTTTTTTCTCTCAGAGAATCTTTCGAATATGTACATTTGGTTGCATTGAACTTCATCTGCCACTTGTCTACCTGTTCCAACGTTGCTTATTTCCCTGTGAAGTTCTATACTATTCATTTACCATTTCACAAGGTTTCCATTGTTTGTCTCTAATTGATATCTTGAGTCCTTTCCTTCAGTACACAGAATAAGGTATTTAAACATTGACTTCATTCAATTGTAAATAAATGTAGTGTATATTCTACTTACCACTATTAGTGCTTTTAATGTAGAAGAATTAATGGGAGGTGAAATCAGTCCACAGATCTAATCATTCGTGTATGCCAAAAATGAGCTTGTCTGCACCTCTAAGGAAAGTACAGGCATGATGCAGTTGAGAGTTTTAATACAAATTATCATAAAAAGTTATATTGCCGTAGAAATCATCACCGAATCACGAATGGATTGTAAGTGACAGTCATCAGTAGAACATTGGCATTTCAAAAAAGAGCTAATTTGCACTTTGAGGGAGACAGTAACATTTTGAAATTTGTTTCTGTGACTTAAATGTTGCTTTCAGTTTCTGGTATTTGCCCACAGTTTGTTTTTACTGAGTCACTTTGAATAGTTTCCTGAAAACCAAACCATGCCAACCAAACTATGTCAGCTCTCTTGGAAGAAACCTTCACTTAAACATAAGTTTGGAGTCAAAGCGTTGGCTCAGGAATCTTTAGTTACTGAAAATTAATGTCATCCAAAGAGTCAACAATGCTGTACATTTGGTTTTCTTTGGTTCTTAAGATGGGGAAAAGGCAAAAAGTAAACAGGATAAAGATCCTGCACAAACATCATTTCTATAGTAGAAAAATAAAACCTCACAAAATGGATCTTGAATGAAGATAAAGATATTACAAGATTTTTCCAGTGACGGCCTGTCATCAGATATAAACTTATAATCCAATATTGGCAAGAGATGAAATTTCCACAAAGTACAGGAACATTATGCGTCTGCCCGTTAGAGCCAATAAAAATCCGTATCATTATTAATACTGGATTCAATCCAATGACCTTAAAGAAGTAAAAGATTTCTGTATTTGTGAGATAAAGATGATTCAGACAGACTTTGATGCTTTCCAGAAATGAAGCAGAGCTATAGATTTGATGTAGTTTAATGGGTAAGAGTTTGCCAGTTAAGAGCTCTGAGATAACTAAGTGTAGGTCTTCCAGTTCCTACTCCCATAAAAATCCAAACTCATTCTCTCCCCTTACCTCATTGCCGCAGCTAACAGTACACTGGATAAATCTAATGCTTGTGATGCCATTATACCATAATAAATACTATTCCAGGTATACATCATTCTTTGCATGTAAGAGTGCTTCCTAACATCGGTCCTAAACCTGCCTCTTAATGGATAAGTGATACTCAAAAATACATAAAAATATTCACGTAGGACCATTAAGTGTTGAAGAATCATGTATCTTGTAATCTAAAGTCATGTAAAATCATCTGAAAATATCCTGCAACAGAACAGATAGTATTGATTAAATCTGAATGAACATTTGTGCAAGTGTTACACATGACAGCCTTTATGATGATCAATTAAAAATAATTTTAATTACAATTAATTAGTCTGACAGAATCTCAAGTGAAACTGCATAATTTGTATTTCATTGTTTAAAAACAATAAACTGAGTGCAATTTTAATCAGAGTGATAGGATCTGGATCTGAGTTAATTTAGAACATATGAATACAGGAACGTTAGTGCGAGAAATCACTGTGTGATTTAGAACACAGAACTGGGGCCTGGATGAGTAAGAGAGTGTGCCTTTGACCAAAATGCTGGGAATTGAGTGAATATGTGAGTTATGTGAAGAGAGGAAGGAGGTGCTCCACTTTTTTTTCTGCCGTTTTCCCCCTATAGGAATTAGTTCCTTTTTACTACATGGAAAGAAGATAGCTTTGGTGAGTATCTAGTAATTGGTTAAAGTGTCTTCTGTTCCTTAGGTTTAAAATAATACAGGAAATAGTGTTAATGTTAATAAAATGAATGACAAATGAAAATAAATAATTGAATGAAATAATCAAGTAGTTACTTAAGAATAGCAGGGCATGATGTGTCTTGGTTGCATCATATAGAAACTCTCGGGTGCCAGTATAATCTAGGGCAAACATTGTTATGGACCAGACAAGATCCCTCAAAATATTTTAAGAAGGGGGCCTAGACCCTAACTTTTTCTTATTTCAAAGGCAAATATAAAATCTTTGTTCCAGACGCAATGTGACTGGTCAAACTACTCAATGTTAAACACTGTATTTAAAATACAACCAGAGAAGAAAGAATTTAGAATAACTTAAATCCATTGGCAAACATAACAGAATATTAGATAAAATAACTATTACTAATTAACTGTTCTGATATATTAACATCCCAGAAACACATCAGTTGGCCAAAAGGCAAATTCAGACACAGTTTCTCCCATCCAGGAGGAGAAAAACATCAAGAGAGACTTCAGAAACAGGAGCAGCCAGGGGACAGTAGGAACTGCAGATGCTGGAAAATCTGAGATAACAAGGTGTAGAGCTGGATGAACACAGCAGGCCAAGCAGCCTTCCTGCTCCTATGATGCTGCTTGGCCTGTTGTGTTCATCCAGCTCTACACCTTGTTATAGCAGCCAGGAGACATTCACTGAAGCTTCCAACTCTGTTGAGACCCCAATAGTCTCTGATGCCACTGAAAAAAAAACAAACCCCAGAAATCTGGGTCAGTGAGAGCTGACCACAGTTGCAGTTCAGGAAACCAGGATGTAGAAATGGTTATAAATGACGATGGCAATAAGTCACTTGTGAGAATTGTGTACAAACCCCGTAACAGCAGCTAACACGATAAAGCAATTATTTTTGCAAAAATGAGTGGCCTATCAGATTGGATAGAATATAAAAAGCAGCATAGGATAGTTAAAAGATTAATGAGAATGAAAAATTTAGAGTACAAGAGAAAGCAAACTAGAAAAGTAAAAATCAGACAGTGAGTTTCCATATATATTTTAAAAAGAAAAGAGTTAATGACCTGAGCCTTGATCCTATAGAAAGTGAGTTTGGGAATTAATAATGGAAAATAAGGAGCAGTCAGATGAGTTGAGCAGGTATTTTGCATCAAGCATCATAACTGAAGATCCAGGTAATGTTCCAGGAATAGCTGATATGATGAAATCGAAGGGAGGGAAGAACTCAGGAGCATTATTAACTTCGGGGAAGTGCTAGCTCTTCAGGAAGGGAAGTTCTTTCAGTTTTTATTTAGTAACTATCACCAATTTGATTCTACCTCTGGCAGAGATGGGAATGCAATAGCCTATCTATCTGATACCCTGTCTTGGGACCTTCTTCTCAATCCCAATATGAAAGGTGCCGTGGTTGTAGCAGTAAAATTGTTCCCAAAAAGAGTAGTTTTACTTCAAGTTGTACAGTGCGGAGAGCGAGTGAAACTGATTGGGAGAAGATTGTAAAAAGGAAAATGCAGCAGTATCCATGCAATTTTTGCAATTGTATTTCCTATCCTTTAATACTGTTAATTGAAATGGCTTGCAGAAATAATCTGTTGGAAAATACAGTAGCAGTCCAAGTTTTAACATGGACTTTACTTTCAAAACAACCAAAGTGAAAGACATCTGAGGAAGTTCTTTCAAACAGAAATGAGACCTCCCTAGAAAATATGATCAATTTCCTATTGCACATTATAGGATTTGGCTAACTCATTCATGAATCATTATGAGCTCTTCTTTAATAATCCAAGTGCTAACACTTGGCTCTTTTGCTTTGGATGTAAAACACAAATTCCAATGTTGTTTATATTTATTAAACAGGGATCATATCAGAAAAATGGAGAGATAATTCCTGGATAAGTTTGCTTCGTAGAAAGTGAAGAAGTTTGCTTTATCATCAGCAGCTTAGCACTTCACTGTCCCATATTTGGTTTTCAGAATATTACCAGAACTTATTTCTAGGTACTCCTGTTCAAATGCCATATGTCCTCATATAAGAATGAAGGGAATGCACTTTGCACATCATTGGAAATGCATTTCAGCATGAATTAATTGACAGCATTTGTTTGTGGGCAGAAAACAAGAGTGAGACAAAGCCGTGTAGTGTCATTGAATCAGAAATATACTTGTGTTGAAGGAGGCTATTTGTCCCATACCTTTCCAATTGCTCATTCTTTCAATAGGGTCTATCCATGCAATTGTCTTTCCCTCATATAAGCGCCAGGAATGAATTGTTGTGTCTGGATTGATCAAGGTAATGCACTATCTATGCAAGTATATAACAGAAGTCAAAGTTGGATATGATTCCACAAAGACATTCAAAAAACATAAATACTCCAACAAGGAGGAGGGCAGCATTCTGCAGGCTGTTTGTAAATTAAATTGAAATGGAGACCAGGAACGGAAAAGAGAAAAAAAACATTAATGAGAATAAGCTGTCAAGCACCCTTTTTCTTCGGTTAACTCCAGAATTTTCTCTTTCTCTTCTCCCATTGGATAGTTCTGAAGGGCTCTTTGACCAAGTTGTAGGTTATTTGGCCATTATCTCTTTAAGTGGCTTAATGTCGAAGTTTGTATCAGAGATAGTAGGAACTGCAGATGCTGAAGAATCTGAGATAACAAGGTTGTTTGATAATCACTCCTAGGAAGCAGCTTCATTTGTTTTACTGCATTTAAGGTGTCACTTAAGATCAAAAATCACATGACAGCAGGTTATAGTCCAGCAGGTTTATTTGAAAACACAGGCTTTCTAGCTCAGCGATAGTAAGAACTGCAGATGCTGGAGAATCTGAGATAACAAGGTGTAGAGCTGGATGAACACAACAGGCCAAGCAGCATCAGAGGAGCAGGAAAGCTGACGTTTCGGGCCTAGACCCTTCTTCAGAAAAGAAGAGCTTTCTAGCTCAGCTCCTTCCTCAGGCGTAGTGTGAGAGGGAGGATATAAGACACAGAATTTATAAGCAGAAAGTTAACAGCCCTAAAACTGGTTGTCTCTTGTTGAACCTTTAATCAGTTAGGAAGGAGACTACTGATTAAAACACAAAATCCAGTTTCCTTTCAGGTCATTGTCCTGAGATAATTAAAGGTTTTATCATTATTTACAAGAGGTGACATCTCTGGTCAGACAATACATTTTAGGTGTGAGGTCTTGCTTAGAATCTGCCTACGTTTTAAGCTGGGCTCAGGTGAGAGACACACATACACTCCCTCACACTCTCACTCTCTCAAACACACACCGAGCCACAGACACACACATGCACACTGACAGGCACAGACACACACATGAATTATTTCATCCAAAATGTTTGCGTAGTTACAGACATGTTCTGTTTTGCCCAAAAAATGAAGCCTTTAATTATCTTGGGACAATGACTTGAAAGGAATCTGATTTTTCATTTTAATCAGTCATCTCCTTCCTAACTGACTATGGCTGAGGAAGGAGCTGGGCTCCGAAAGCTTGCATTTTCAAATAAACCCGTTGGACTATAACCTGGTGTCATGTAATTTTTGACCTTGTTCACCCCAGTCCAACACTGGCATCTCCACATCATGGGGTTGTTTAAATGTAAGTTGCTGTTGTTAGTAAAGTACTGATCATTTGTAGCTGCAGTTGTAATGTAAGGAAATGCAGCAATAAATTTACTGACAACAGACTAGTAGCAAAGACATAAAGGATCAGACTATCTGCTTGACTGATGTGGGTGAGTGATAAATGTTGGTGAGCTCATTCTGTCTATTGTGTAGTCTTAATAGCATCAAAAAACAATATTCACATTGGAGAACTTACTTAACAAAATGCATTACCAATGCCAAGCAGAAATCACAAAATGCAACAACACTATTAAGAAGAAAGTTGTCATATGGTACATTTCCTTATTTACCTGGCATCATAATGTGTTTATTTTTTGGGTGGCAGTAGAGTGTTTGACAGCGGATAAAGGGGTGGGGACCTGTTTCTGCCCAAATCTAACCCAAACATGCATACTTCTAGTGCCCAAAATATTTTGGCTATTGTATTCACACTCACGGATTATCCATGATTTTGCTCACAGCAAATTGTGTGGCAAAGAATGTACCACAACCTAAAATACAGATGCATTATTGCGCTTCTAATCTGAAACGGCAACCTTTTAAAGCTATAAAAACAAATAGCTGAATGACTAATTGGCTAAACAATTTTGCACATTGCAAGTCATAGTCATTTCTTTCTCTGAGGTTTGCAAATATAACATACGAGGTCTGGTAGAGATAGCACCATTTTGCCTCTTGTATCAAAGTCTTTCCTTCTTTATGAATTATTTCTTACAATGCGTCCAGGAAGTTGGTGTAACGTGAAGTGCGACAGAAAATTAGGTGTAGAGCTGGATGAACACAGCAGGCTAAGCAGCATCATAGGAGCAGGAAGGCTGACGTTTCGGGCCTACACCCTTCATCAGAAATGGGGGAGGGAAGGGGGTTCTGAAATAAATAGGGAGAGAGGGGGAGGCGGATAGAAGATGGATAGAGGAGAAGATAGGTGGAGAGGAAACAAACAGGTCAAAGAGGCGGGGATGGAGCCAGTAAAGGTGAGTGTTGGTGGGGAGTTAGGGAGGAGATAGGTCAGTCCAGGGAGGATGGACAGGTCAAGGGGGCAGGATGAGGTTAGTAGGTAGGAAATGGGGGTGCAGCTTGAGGTGGGAGGACGGGACAGGTGGGAGGAAGAACAGGTTAGGGAGGCGGGGACGAGCTGGGCTGGTTTTGGGATGTGGTAGGGGGAGGGGAGATTTTGAAGCTTGTGAAATCCACATTGATACCATTGGGCTGCAGGGTTCCCAAGCGGAACATGAGTTGCTGTTCCTGCAACCTTCGGGTGGCATCGTTGTGGCACTGCAGGAGGCGCAGGATGGACATGTCGTCTGAGGAATGGGAGGGGGAGTTGAAATGGTTCGCGACTGGGAGTTGCAGTTGTTTATTGCGAACCGAGCGTAGGTATTCTGCAAAGCGGTCCCCAAGCCTCCGCTTGGTTTCCCCGATGTAGAGGAGGCCACAACGGGTACACCGGATGCAGTATACCACATTAGCAGATGTGCAAGTGAATATCTGCTTGATGTGGAAAGTCTTCTTGGGGCCTGGGATGGGGCTGACGGAAGAGGTGTGGGGGCAGGTGTAGCACTTCCTGCGGTTGCAGGGAAAAGTGCCGGGTGTGGTGGGGCTGGAGGGGAATGTGGAGCGGACAAGGGAGTCACGGAGACAGTGGTCCCTCCGGAAAGCAGATAAGGGACTGCTTTGCAGAACACCTACGCTCGGTTCGCAATAAACAACTGCACCTCCCAGTCGCAAACCATTTCAACTCCCCCTCCCATTCTTCAGACTACATGTCCATCCTGGGCCTCCTGCAGTGCCACAACTATGCCACCCGAAGGCTACAGGAACAGCAACTCATATTCCGCTTGGGAACCCTGCAGCCCAATGGTATCAATGTGGATTTCACAAGCTTCAAAATCTCCCCTCCCCCTACCGCATCCCAAAACCAGCCCAGCTCGTCCTCGCCTCCCTAACCTGTTCTTCCTCCCACCTATCCCCTCCTCCCACCTCAAGCCACACCCCCATTTCCTACCTACTAACCTCATCCCGCCCTCTTGACCTGTCCATCCTCCCTGGACTGACCTATCTCTTCCCTAACTCCCCACCAACACTCACCTTTACTGGCTCCATCCCCGGCCCTTTGACCTGTCTGTTTCCTCTCCACCTATCTTCTCCTCTATCCATCTTCTATCCGCCTCCCCCTCTCTCCCTATTTATTTCAGGACCCCCTTCCCCTCCCCCATTTCTGATGAAGGGTGTAGGCCCGAAACGTCAGCCTCCCTGCTCCTATGATGCTGCTTGGCCTGCTGTGTTCATCCAGCTCTACACCTTGTTATCTCAGATTTTCCAGCATCTGCAGTTCCTACTATCTTTGCGACAGAAAATTGATGGATAAACAAGAGGCATCTTCAACAAGTAAATACACCCCAATAGATCATTAATGCATAATTAGAAGTGTTTGCTAGTTTGCATAATAAATTATTTCCTGATGTTTTCATATCTATCTTAATTATGGTGCTCATCCTGTGTAACGTCACAGAATAATTTACTTGTATTCACCATTTACTGGGCCCAACAGATGCATTTTAATTGAATTTTATTTAAATGGCTAGATCAAAACATTTGCTCTCATGAAAAATATTCAAAGGAAGAAAACGATTCTGTGGATTTTAATAATGTTGTAGTGAATGTATTATTTTGTGATTTGAAATGTGGTAGAACTGCTTTTGCATACTACTTTTATTTACTGTTGTGTATTATGAGGGTTGTTCTGCAGACCCAGTGCAACAGTGCTGACAATTCATTGAAATATGAGTTAGAGATGGAGGTGCAACATTGCCACCTCACTTCTTTAGCTGTTTCCCCTTATGAGTGTAGATTTCCACTGAGAAAATTGAAAGACTGTTAACTTGTAAAAACATGTGAGGGAAACAAATTCACACAGTATATTTCTAAAATTTAGCTACGTATTCAACAAAAGAATGATCTGTTTATACATTCTTTCATAATCTGTTGGAGAACCAACTCCCATCAGGCTTTAAGGAATGCTTCCCTTGATAGCATAAGGAAGATAGACGTTGCTAATTATAAAAATTTGAAGTCCCATCTAATTCACTTCATAATGACTTGATCACTGCATTATATTATGATAATCAAGTTGCTGACTAAACATAATGATTAATCTCAATCAACTAGACCACAGGAGCCCTCGACCTGGAACTTTGCATTGCTCACACCGCAAATCAAAACTGAAATTGAACAGCTCAGGAATAAAAAAAAATGCATGAGCCAGCTGCATAATGAATGCTCACAAGAAAAATGCAATTCATGTTATTTTAGGATGGTGCAATGCATAGCTTTTAGCTTCCGTTAACTTGTGCTGAAGACTTTTTACAAATAGCAGCAACATTGATTAGCCATTGGAATATCATATGTGTCCGAGTGTAATGTGGCATCAATGCTCAACTAAACTTGCATGAAACATATTTGAAGAGATGGTAGTACTGGAACTAAAGTACTGATGTAAAGGGTCAGACTTAATCGCTGAGGACACAAGTTCAAATCCCAGCATAACAGCTGATAGAATTTAAATACATTTCATAAAATCTGAAATATAGAACAAAGAACAAAGAAAATTACAGCACAGGAACAGGCCCTTCGGCCGTCCAAGCCTGTGCCAATCCAGATCCTCTATCTAAACCTGTCACCTATTTTCCAAGGATCTGTATCCCTCTGCTCCCTGTCCATTCATGTTTCTGTCTAGATACATCTTAAATGACGCTGTCATGCCCGCCTCTACCACCTCTGCTGGCAACACGTTCCAGGCACCCACCACCCTCTGCGTAAAGAACATTCCACGCATATCTCCCTTAACCTTTTCCCCTCTCACCTTGAAATCGTGATGCCTAGTAAGTGAGTCCCCCACTCTGGGAAAAAGCTTCTTGCTATCCACCCTGTCCATAACTCTCATGATTTTGTAGACCTCAATCAGGTCCCCCCTCAACCTCTGTCTTTCTAATGTAAAGAATCCTAATCTACTCAATCTCTCTTCATAGCTAACGACCTCCATACCAGGCAACATCCTGGTGAACTTCCTCTGCACCCTCTCCAAAGCATCCATATCCTTTCGGTAATGTGGCGACCAGAACTGTACGCAGTATTCCAAAGGTGGTCGAACCAAAGTCCTATACAACTGTAACATGACCTGCCAACTCTTGTATTCAATACCCCATCCGTTGAATGAAAGCATGCCATATGCCTTCTTGACCACTCTATCCACCTGCGTTGCCACCTTCAGGGTACAATGGACCTGAACACCCAGATCTCTCTGTGCATCAATTTTCCCCAGGGCTTTTCCATTTACCGTATAGTTCACTCTTGAATTGGATCTTCCAAAATGCATCACCTCGCATTTGCCTGGATTGAACTCTATCTGCCATTTCTCTGTCCAACTCTCCAATCTATCTATATTCTGCTGCATTCTCCAACAGTCCCCTTCACTATCTGCTACTCCACCAATCTTAGTGTCATCTTAATGTCACCACTGGTCACAGTTCTCCATTTTGAGAAACTCCCTTCCACTACAACTCTCTGTCTCCTGTTGCCCAGCCAGTTCTCTATCCATCTAGCTAGTGGACCCTGGACCCCATGCGACTTCACTTTCTCCATCAGCCTACCATGGGGAACCTTATCAAATGCCTTACTGAAGTCCATGTATAAGACATCCACAGCCCTTCCCTCATCTATCAACTTTGTCACTTCCTCAAAGAATTCTATCAAGTTGGTAAGACATGACCTTCCCTGCACAAAACCATGCTGCCTATCACTAATAAGCCCATTTTCTTCCAAATGTAAATGGATCCTATCCCTCAGTATCTTCTCCAACAGCTTCCCCACCACTGACGTCAGGCTCACCAGTCTATAATTACCTGGATTATCCTTGCTACCCTTCTTAAACAAGGGGACAACATTAGCAATTCTCCAGTCCTCTGGGACCTCACCCGTGCTCAAGGATGCTGCAAAGATATCTGTTAAGGCCCCAGCTATTTCCTCTCTCGCTTCCCTCGGTAATCTGGGATAGATCCCATCCGGACCTGGGGACTTATCCACCTTAATGCCTTCTGGAATACCCAACACTTCCCCCCTCCTTATGCCGACTTGACCTAGAGTAATCAAACATCTATCCCTAACCTCAACATCCGTCATGTCCCTCTCCTCGGTGAATACTGACGCAAAGTACTCATTAAGAATCTCACTCATTTTCTCTGACTCCTCGCATAACTTCCCTCCTTTGACCTTGAGTGGGCCAACCCTTTCTCTAGTTACCCTCTTTCTCCTTATGTACGAATAAAAGGCTTCGGGATTTTCCTTAACCCTGTTTGCTAAAGATATTTCATGACCCCTTTTAGCCCTCTTAATTCCTCATTTCAGATTGGTCCTACTGTCCAGATATTCTTCCAAAGCTTCGTCTGTTTTCAGTCACCTCGACCTTATGTATGCTTCCTGTTTCCTCTTTGCTAGTCTCACAATTTCACCTGTCATCCATGGTTCCCTAATCTTGCCCTTTCTATCCCTCATTTTCACAGGAACACGTCTGTCCTGCACTCTAATCAACCTCTCTTTAAAAGCCTCCCACATATCAAGTGTGGATTTACCCTCAAACAGCTGCTCCCAATCCACATTCCTCAGCTCCTGTCGAATCTTGCTATAGTTGGTCTTCCCCCAATTTAGCACTCTTCCTTCAGGACCACTCTCATCTTTGTCCATGAGTATTCTAAAACTTATGGAATTGTGATCACTATTCCCAAAGTAATTCCCAAAGTAAACTTCAACCACCTGGCCAGGCTCATTCCCCAACACCAGGTCCAGTACGGCACCTTCCCAATTTGGACTATTTACATACTGCTCCATAAAACCCTCCTGGATGCTCCTTACAAATTCTGCTCCATCTAAACCCCTAACACTAAGTGAGTCCCAGCCAATGTTGGGAAAATTAAAATCTCCCATCACCACCACCCTGTTGCTCCTATATCTTTCCATAATCTGTCTACATATTTGTACCTCTATGTCACGATCGCTGTTGGGAGGCCTGTAGTACATTGTTACCACACCCTTCCTATTTCTGAGCTCTGCCCATATTGCCTCACTGTTCGAGTCCTCCTTCATAGTGTCCTCCTTCAGCACAGCTGTGATATCCACTTTGACCAGTAATGCAACTCCTCCACCCCTTTTACCTCCCTCTCTATCCCGCCTGAAGCATCTATATCCTGGGATATTTAGTTGCCAATCTTGCCCTTCCCTCAACCAAGTCTCAGTAATAGCAATATCATACTCCCAGGTACTAATCCAAGCCCTAAGTTCATCTGCCTTACCTACTACACTTCTCGCATAAAAACAAATGCACCTCAGACCATCTGTCCCTCTGTGTTCATCATCTGCTCTCTGCCTACTCTTCCCCTTAGTCTTAGGAATGATGACTAAGAGCTATTAATGATTTTCTTAAAAACTCTGCTCATTCATTAATGCTGTGTAAGGAAGGAAATCTGCCTTCATTATCTGACTTGGTCTCCATGTGAGTCCAGATCCATATCAATGTAGTTGATTCTTCACTGCCTTCTGAAATGCCCAAAGCAAGCAATTAAGGGTTGGTAACAAATGTTAGTCTTTCCAGGAATGCCCACATCCCATAAAAGGATAAAGAAAAAGATAAGAGTATTTGTGTGTAAATGTATTAACTCATATCATCGCTAAAAAACTGTTGTTAGCAATGAAACTATATCCATATTAATATAGCAACCTGTTTTCTTCAACACAGCCTGCATAACTCTTCTGAACACCAAACATAAGGGGAATGAAAAAAGAATCAGAGATAGTAGGAACTGCAGATGCTGGTGAATCCGAGACAACAAGGTGCAGGGCTGGATGAACACAGCAGGTCAAGCAGCATCATAGGAGCAGAGAGGCTGACGTTTCGGGCCTAGACCCTTCATCAGAAAAGGGGGAGGGGAAGGGGGTTCTGAAATAAATAGGGAGAGAGTGGGAGGCGGATAGAAGATGGATAGAGGAGAGGATAGGTGGAGAGGAAACAAACAGGTCGAAGAGGCGGGGATGGGGCCAGTAAAGGTGAGTGTAGGTGGGGAGTTAGGGAGGAGATAGGTCAGTCCAGGGCGGACGGACAGGTCAAGGGGGCGGGATGAGGTTAGTCGGTAGGAGATGGAGGTGCGGCTTGAGGTGGGAGGAGGGGATAGGTGGGAGGAAGAACAGGTTAGGGAGGCAGGGACGAGCTGGACTGGTTTTGGGATGCGGTAGGGGGAGGGGAGATTTTGAAACTTGTGAAATCCACATTGATACCATTGGGCTGCAGGGTTCCCAAGCGCAATATGAGTTGCTGTTCCTGCAACCTTCGGGTGGCATCGTTGTGGCACTGCAGGAGGCCCAGGATGGACATGTCCTCTGAGGAATGGGAGGGGGAGTTGAAATGGTTCGCGACTGGGAGGTGCAGTTGTTTATTGCGAACCAAGCGTAGGTGTTCTGCAAAGCGGTCCCCGAGCCTCCGCTTGGTTTCCCCGATGTAGAGGAAGCCACACCGGGTACAGCAGATGCAGTATACCACATTGGCAGATGTGCAGGTGAACATCTGCTTGATGTGGAAAGTCTTCTTGGGGCCTGGGATGGGGGTGAGGGAAGAGGTATGGGGGCAGGTGTAGCACTTCCTGCGGTTGCAGGGAAAAGTGCCAGGTGTGGTGGAGCTGGAGGGGAGTGTGGAGCGGACAAGGGAGTCACGGAGAGAGTGGTCTCTCCGGAAAGCAGATAGGGGTGGGGAGGGAAAGATGTCTTTGGTGATGGGGTCGGATTGCAGATGGCGGAAGTGTCAGAGGATGATGCGTTGGATCCGGAGATTGGTGGGGTGGTACGTGAGGACGAGGGGGATTCTTTTTTGGTTCTTATTGCGTGGACGGGGTGTGAGGGATGAGTTGCGGGAGATGTGGGAGACACGGTTGAGGGCGTTCTCGACCACTGAGGGGGGAAGTTGCGGTCCTTGAAAAACGAGGACAACTGAGATGTACGGGAGTGGAATGCCTCATTCTGGGAGCAGATGCGGCGGAGACGAAGGAATTGGGAATAGGAGATAGCATTTTTGCAGGAAGGTGGGTGGGAGGAGGAGTATTCTAGGTAGCTGTGGGAGTCAGTGGGCTTGAAATGAATATCGGTTTCTAGGTGGTTGCCCGATATGGAGACAGAGAGGTCCAGGAAGGGGAGAGAGGTGTTAGAGATGGTCCAGGTAAACTTAAGGTTGGGGTGGAAGGTGTTAGTGAAGTGGATGAACTGTTCGAGTTCCTCGTGGGAGCACGAGGCAGCGCCGATATAGTCATCAATGTAACGGAGGAAGAGGTGGGGTTTAGGGCCGGTGTAGGTACGGAAGAGGGATTGTTCCACGTAACCTACAAAGAGGCAGTCGTAGCTTGGGCCCATGCGGGTACCGAATGAGAAAAGAAATTCCCCCAAACATTTCCCAACAATAATTCCAAAGAATGAGCTATAGCTGTGAATATAACTAGAATATTTTGGCGTTTGCCCTTTGTGCCTTAAAATCGCAATGGCTCACTATTATTGTTTACCATTGAAAGTAGTACTAAAAATGCAGTTCCTTCCCAACCTATGCAAATTTGCCTGAATCAGACAGGTGGAGCTAAGCACAAGAAAATATTGTATTGCACAAATGGCATCTGAAGCAAGGCACACAGAAGTAAAGGTGTTTTGATATGGTTGCATGGAGCCTTGGTGAGACCTCAAATGGAGAATTGAGTACAATTTTGGTCTCTTTACCTAAGGAAGGATATACTTGCCATTGAGGGAGTAGAACAGTGATTCACCAGATTAATCCCAGGGAAGGCAGGTTTAACTTATGTGGAGAAGTTGAGGAAATTGGTTCTGTATTCTCAAGAGTTTTAAAGAATTTTGTATGATCTCATTAAAATTGATAAAATTCCTCCAGGATGAGAGAACATTGATATAGATAGAATGGTGACTCTGGAACCAGGGAATATAATGTCAGGATAACGGGCAGGATAAGGATCTAAGACTGACATAATGGAACAACAGAACAGTACAGACTTGGATCAGGCCTTTTGGCCCAACAAGCCTGCGCCAACCACAATGCCATTCTCAGCCAACCCATCTGCCTGAACATGGTCCATATCCCTCTACTCCCTGCTTGTTTATCTTTTTGTCTGAATTCCTCTTACATTTTGCTAACAATTCTGCTTCTAACACCTCCCCCGGCAACGCATCCCAGGCACCTGCCACCCACTGCTTAAAAAACTTTCCTTGTACATTTCCTTTAAACTTTTCCCCCTCACCTTAAACCTAAGCCGAGTATTTGGCATTTTTACCCTTGGTAAAGGGGCTCCAGTTATGCCCCCCATTCACATTTTTTAAATATTCATTCATGGGATGTGGGCATCGCTGGCTGGACCAGTATTTATTACCCATCCCTAATTGCCTCGTGGGAAGTTAAGAGTCAACCACATTGCTGTGGGTCTGGAGTCACATATAGGCCAGAACAGGTAAGGATGGCAGGTTTCCTTCACTAACGGACACTAGTGAACCAGATGGGTTTTTCCTGACAGTCAGCAATGGTTTCATGGTCATCATTAGACTCTTAATTCCAGATTATTATTGAGTTCAAATCCCACCATATGCTGTGGCAGGATTCAAACCCAGATCCTCAGAACATTACCTGGGTCTTTGGATTAATAGTCTAGTGATAATACCACTAGGCTATCCTATGCTGCTCATAATTTTATATACATCTATCATATTTTCCCTCAGCCTCTGATGCTCTAATGTAAGCACTTCAATTATGTCCAACATCTCCTGAGAGCTAATATGCTCCTATTCAGGCAGCAATCTCTTTTTCATGCTCTTCAAATCCTTCCTAGAGTGTGATAACTGGAACTGCACATAATACTCCCAATGTGACCTAACTAAAGTTTTATACAGGTGGATTTCTTCATTCAGAGGATGGCGATTCTTTGGAATTCTCTACAACAGAGGTGTGTAGAAGCTCGATCATTGAGCATGTTCAAGACAGGAATTGGTGGAGATCTAGAAACTTATAATGTTACAGATAGAGAAATATTGTAGGAAGATAGTGTTGGGGAGATGATCAGCTATGACTCAGAATGGCAGGGCAGGCTGAAAGCCTACTCCTGTTCCTATTTTCTTATGTTCAGATGTTAATCACAGATGTGCAGTGTGATACCAAACTTTCAGAATAACAAAATAACAATAAAATAAGAAATAAAATGGTTTATAAATTCTTTAGCAGTTACAAATATAGTTTAAAATTCCACTTCAACGTTACATACTTTTACAGCACCTAATAGAGGAAAGAATGGCTATTGTCCCTGTCTTACTTAATGACCAAGGAATGCACATCTATAATCCAGTGAAACAGGTTGTGTATCAGCGTTTCAATGGTAGATGGCAGAGTGAAAGGGATTTCTGGTCAGCCATATGATGAAAAAAGGTTGAACCATCTACCATTGGTCCAGGCGACAACATGCATGCGAAATTACATATTGCCATAATAAATTGGATTCCCTTCAATGATCTGTATCCTGTTACCATCACCGTCACCACTTAGTAGCCCCTGCATGTTATCAAAACATGAGTTTTGATCTTATTTTAATTTGTCAAATGCGGATATAGAATTCACTAATTTTCAATACAATAAAATGGAAAAGTTATTGAACAATTGTTCTTGTGCTTTTTTTATAGAATAGGTATGGATTAGAAAATTCTATGACAACGTCAAACAGAATTGAAACAAGCAAAACCGCGCGATGTCTTACACAGCCGTTCTCAATAAACTTACATGTTGCATGTAAAACCTGTGAAAATAGCAGAAATTTAAAAAGAAATCCCTGTAATATCCACGTGACAACACAACATGAAATACCTGTGCATATTTGTTGCATTCCAATCTGCAAATGCTTTATCTTTATGGGACACTTTGCACAAAATCAGTCATTTCTTTTGTTTCGACTAAGTTATGCCAAAGTTTTTCACAATTTATCAGTGAACATTAATTAGTCATTGAGATATCATGTGTGCTGTAGTGTAATGAGTTGCATCTAAGTAAAATTGCATCAAACACAATAAATATGGGTTTTGAGAGAAATGCAAACAGTAATGCAATATTGTTGATATGTGGTGCTATTGAATGGGAAAATCAGAAATATGTATGGATTTCTCAAAGAAATACAAGAAACAAATAAAAAGGAATTCACCAAAGATTCTCAGACAGCACCTTCCAAACCCACGACTACTTCCATCTGGAAGGGCAAGGGCAAAAGATATACAGAAATACCACCACCTTCAAGTTCCCCTCCAAGACGTTCACCATCCTGACTATGAAATATATCGCCTTTCCGTCACTGGGTCCAGAATTCGCCACCCACCCCCCTCCTAATGGCATTGTGGGTCAACCCACAGCAGGTGCACTGCTGGGGTTCAAGAAGGCAGCTCACCACTACCTTCTCAAGGGCGACTAGGGATGAGCAATAAATGCTGGCCAGCCAGTGATGCCTACATCCCACAGAACGAGTTTAAAAAAAGAGTGATCGTCAGCTTTTGGCTCTGTGTTTATGTGTTTAATACAGGATAGGATTTTCTTAATGAATTAGCAAGTTTTTTATCTTTGGATGGGTCTCTCATGTTGACTATTTTCCTTATTTGAAGTTCCGTAATTATTCTCCCAAGTCCTGGGCCTTTGTCACAGCTTCTTCCTTTATTCTTGACCCAAAGACTTGGTTGGAGGGACAGGTAGTCTTGAGGAAGTGGAGAAGTTGCAGAATGAACGAAAATAGAAGTTGCTGGAAAAGCTCAGCAGACCTGCAACATCTGTGAAGAAAAAAATCAGAGTTAACGTTTTGCATCTGGTGACCCTTCCTTTGAACTGATGGTAGCTGGGAAAACATCATTTTATATGCAGAAA
>NC_063333.1:25510108-25525001 GCF_021869965.1 Rhincodon typus
GAAATGATAAAAAGACATGCAGTCACTCTCTGCAACATCTTACAAAGAAAGGCTTCTGCAAATCTGAAGCTATTGTGATAAAAAAAATTAACACATGATAATAGCCAGGAGGTCTAGAATAGCTCCGAAGTTATTTCTTCGGATCAAGACTTAGGGGCTGCCTTACAAGCCTATTCCAAATATTTTGTTAAAAAGACAATTTTTTTTTTCCCCAATAGTTTGCTTTGAATCATGGAAGTTTGAGAAATGATGTAGTTACTTCCAGGCAATTCACTGATCAGAATCAACAGAAAATTAAACAAATAAATTTGAAACTGTGAATTTTCTTCGAAGAAACGTTACAAATGTCTCAGAAACAGCTGGGTAATTGAATGTCTCCTTCAATACTTTGAATAATGCTACAGAACCTGCAGAATTAATTTGTGGAAATGTGCCCAATGCTCTTCAATTTAATGTAATGACAGGACAAACTTCAGTCTCTATATGCCTATAGCAAAGGAGTTATAGAATCATAAAGTCATATAGCACAGCAACAAACCCTTCAAGTTCAACTCATCCATGCCGATCAGACATCCCAATCTGACCTAATTCCATTTGCCAGCATTTGGCCCATATCCCTCTAAACCCTTCCTATTCATATATCCATCCAGATGCCTTTTAAATGTTGCAATTGTACCCACCTCCACCACTTCCTCTGGCAGTTCGTTCCATACATGTACTACACTCTGCATGAAAAAGTTACCCCTCAGGTTCCCTCTCACGTTAAACCTATGTCCTCTAGTTTTAAACTCGCCACCCTAGGAAAAAGACCTTGGCTATTCACCCTATCCATGCTCGTGATTTTATGAACCTTTATAAGGTCACCTCTGTCTCCGACACACCAGGGAAAAAGCCCCAGCCTATTCAGTATCTCCTTTTAACGCAAACCATCCACTCCTGGCAACAACACTAAATCTTTTTTGGGCCCTCTCAAGTTAATCAACATCCTTCCTCTAGAATGGTGGCCAAAATTGAATGCAATATTCTAAAAGTGGCCTCACCAATGTCCTGTACAGCTGCAACATGAGATCCCAACTCCTCTACTCAATGCACTGAACAATGAAGGCAAGCATGTCAAATGCCCTCTTCACCAGCCCCTCTAGCTGCAACTCAACTTTCAAGGTCTTTTTGTTCGGAAACACTCCCCAGGGCCCTATACATTAACTGTATTAGTCCTGCCTGGTTACCTTTCCTCAGAACTGTTCTGAGGAAGGGTCACCAGACACAAAACGTTAACTCTGTTTTTTCCTTCACAGATGCTGCCAGACCTGCTGGGCTTTTTCAGCAGCTTTGTTTTTGTTCCTGATTTCAGCATCTGCAGTTCTTTCGGTTTTTAGAAATATAATTATGCTTACTCGCCCAATAAGAAGCTCACACTGTATGTTGTTTGTTTAGCAGGATCAGGAGCCATTGAATCAGGCCCACAATTAATGTGACATTCTCTCTGTAAATAAGCACAATAAAAACAAAAAATTACACCGCATACTTTTTTAAAAGAAAAAATTTAGCACTTTTGTTTTATCATTGCTATAAATTGTAACAATAGTTTATAATTCATAGTTTCCTTCAAACACAACACCGTCCTTGGAAAGTTAGAGACAAAGGAAAACGCAATAATGCAAGGTAGCATTGGTAATGATAACTAGAAGACAACAAGAAATAAGAATCCATCAGCAAACAAGTTCACAGTAGGAAAATGTTAGCTCTTATGTAGAAAAGAGGCATTTTCAGGGAGCGCTACCAATGAAAAAACACCCTCCAAAAATAGTACCCCACTTTTCTTTCCAACATTTTAAAAACATTTACCATAAATAAGTGGCTTATTCCTACCTGGCTGCCCATGTCAACATTTTATGGTGTGGGCAGGATAATACTGGGGTCAACTGAGGTTTTAACAATTCCTTTCCAGACTCTATTATATAATACTCCCTGTGGTGAGTGGGCTGTTGATTTCTGCATCCAATCACCCTCTGCATTACAAGGGAGAGTACGGCAAGTGGTGTTAAATCACCCAACCGCATCCCACTCCAAAATCAAAACCAGTGACTCCTGCCCGAAATGTTCTTAGACAAATACGTTCAGTATGTGCAACAAAATTAAAGATTGAAAGCACAAACAGAAATGAGTGTGGACAATAGGCATTACAGAGGCATAGTTGCCAAGTGATCATGGCGGAGGTCTGAAAATTCAAGGGTATTTGAAATTTCAGACAGACAGGAGGAAAGATAATGGAGATGAGATTGCTTTGTTAGTAAAGGATGAGTTTGGAAGATCAAGCTACAAGTTGGATGGAGTAAAGTTAAAGAAATATGTCACTTAACTCAAACTCGAACAAAACAAGACAGACCAAGGGGCAGTGACTGAAACAAACACAAATTCAACTCTGTCGACTCTGCAAAGTCCTCCTTACCAACATCTAATAGTTAGTGCCAAAATTAGGACAACTGTCTCACAGCCAATCATACAACTTGAGCTCTTACTCTGAGAATCACACCTTAATATCCCAAATAACAACCTTAACAATCCCTGGGTATGTCCTGGGTTGCACAAAGGAATACAGTCAGGAGCAAGTTTTTTTAAATACTCATTGTGGGATGTGGGCATTCCTAGCTGGCCAGCATTTATTGCTTGTCCCTAGTTGCCCTTGAGAAGAGGTGGTGAGTTGCCTGTTTAAACTGCTGCAGTCCACCTGCTATAGATTGACCCACAACGCCATTAGGGAGGGAATTCCAGGATTTTGATTCAGTGACTTAAACGAACAGCGATATATTTCCAAGTCAGGATGGTGAGTGGCTTGGAGTGGAACTTGAAGGCGGTGGTGCTCCCCAGGACTCCTCAACAATGACTCTGGATCTCAAGAAGTTTCATGGAATTAGGCCAAACGCAGGGAAGGAAATGTCCTGCTAACAACCACTAATTGTACCGCCCCACAGCTGATGAATGAGTACTCTGCATTGAGGCAAGGATATAGAATGCATGAGTTAAGGGGCTATAATGACCATCACCAACAGCAGTTCAGCAGCATCATTACTGGTGATAACGAAGCTGGTAGATTCTTCAAAGTGGATACTGCAAAGACTATGGGCTCTGACAACGGGCAGCATAGTGGCTCAGTGGTTAGCACTGCTGCCTCACAGCACCAGGAACCCAGGGTTTGATTACACCCTCGGGCGACTGTCTGTGGACTTTGCACATTCTCCCCGTGTCTGCGTGGGTTTCGTCCAGGTGCTCTGGTTTCCTCCCAGTCCAAAGATGTGCAGGCTAGGTGGATTGGCCATGTTAAATTGCCCATAGTGTTCAGGGATGTGTAGATTAGGTGGGTTATAGGGGGATGGTTCTGTGTGGGTTGCTCCGAGGGTCGCTCTGAGGGTCGGTGTGAACTTGTTGGGCTGAAGGGCCCGTTTCCACACTGTAGGGATTCTATGTTTGATGTAGCACAATTTGCTACAACCGTAGCAACGTTGTTCCCATACACCTATAACACTGACATCTGCCTGACAATGTGGAAAATTTCCCAGATCTATCCTCTACACAAAAAAGCAAGACCAATGCATCACAGCCAATTACAGCCCCATCTCTTCTCAAACATCTGTAAACTGCGAGGAAGGGTCACCAGACCTGAAACGTTAATTCTGTTTTTTCCTTCACAGATGCTGCCAGACCTGCTGAGCTTTTCCAGCAACTCGGTTTTTGTTCCTGATTTACAGCATCCACAATTCTTTCGGTTTTTAATCAAGAAGCACTTGCTTGGCAACAAACTTGCTCATTGACACTCAGCTCGAGTTCTGCCAGGACTACTCAGCCCATGAACTCATTTCAGCCCTGGTTAAAAAGTGGATAAAATAATTGATCTCCTGGTCAGATGAGAATAATTACCCTACAAAATCAAGGAGTTCTAGCAACAGTAAAGTCAACTGGAATTGTGGGGGTAAAGTTTCCACTGGTTAGCTAAAATGAACATCGTTAATTCATCTGTCATCCCCTATAAGCAACCAATAAAAAACAGAAGCAGCAGAAGTAGTATTTGAGCTAATGTTTTGTACACATCTTCAAAGTGGAATAAACAAAAAGCTTTGCTAGAATACAGGAGATCAGGTTTGGGGTGGGGGTGTGTGGAAAGAAAAAGAGAAAATTATAACAATAACAAATCACCAGATTAAAGTGTTAAAAATATGAATGCAAGCAAAGGCTGGCAACCTCTGTGGGCATGGTCCGCAATTTAGGTCTTAATAAAAAAAAGTTGCTGAGATAGTCATAGGGTTGTAATTTTCCAAAAATACCCCAGATTAAGGAAAATTCCAAGGTGATTGAAAATGCATACAAAGGAGCCAAATAGCCTTCTTCCCTGCTTGAGATCTATATGAATTAATGGCACGCTCCCTTGTTCAAGGAACGAAACAGAAAGAAAACAAATACAGTTAGCCTAACTTATGTCATTAGGAAAATAATAGCATCCATTATTAAAAAGGTCGGAGCAGGACATTTTAAAAAATCGTGCGTTATGGATGTCCTTGCCGATGAATCACAAAATGTTAGCATGCAAGTAATTAGAAAGGTAAATCGAATGTTGGATGTTATTGCATGGGACATGGCATACAATATCAATTGAAGCTTTCTACAACTGTATAGGGCACAGGTGGGACCCTACACAATGATGTGTAAATTTCTGGTCTCCTTACTAGAGGGATAAGCATTGGAAGCAATTGAGAGAAGGTTCACCAGGCTGATTCCTGCAATGAAGGAGTTGTTAGGAGTAAAGTTTGGAATTTAGAATAACGAGCAGTGATTTCATTGTAACATATGACATTCTAAATTGGCTTAAGGGGCTAGATTCTGCGAAACTGCATCCTCACATGGGGATATCACAAACTGGAAGAGTTTAAAACTAAGGTGGGCAGGGGGATCCCATCTAAAATGGAGATGAGGGGGAAATCTATCCATTTAGAATGTTTCTAGTCTTTGCAATTCTCTTCCACTCCAATCAAGAGGCTAAATGATTGAATGTATCCAAGGCTGAGAGATAAAACATTTTAATCTGCAAGGGATAAGCCACAATCAGATCAGTTATGATCGCTTTGAATGGCACAGCAGGCTGAATGGCCTAATCCTATTTCTTATAATTTTATGATCTGGCTGGAACTATTTATTGTTTCTTCATGGTCACTGAGTCAAAAACCTGGATCCACTTTCTGAAGAGCACTATTGTGTACCTACATCAGATGCACTGCAGTGGATCCACCAGGGAAGTGGCTCACCACCACTACATTCTCAAGGACAATAAGAAATGGGCAACTAAAACAATGCTTACAGTTGGTAAAAGATTAAACATACTTCTATTTTTAATTTATTTACCAAAATCGCAGTCAATTTGCTTATTGGCAAAACAATGCGCTTCAGAATAATGTTACCAGTATAGGTTGAATTCCCAATCCAGCTGAGGCACATTTGGTGCCTGCTTCCGTACCCTGCCCTGTAGTAAGTGGAAGTCAATAGAAAAACCACCATGGAAGAGAAAAAAAAATTATCCAAGGAAGCAGCCCAAAACACAGTCAGATAATGAGTCAAGGATAGGCTTACCAGCAGAGAGCATACTCATTATCAAAATGGGTAACAAAGGCAGCCAAATCAGAACCATGCATGCCAATGAATAAAAGTTATTGGTCAATTTGAACAAAAATTATGTTTTGATTTTTGTTACAATAAAAATAGCTAATCACATTAATTTCTCTTGCGCTTTTCTTTATGGCCTTTCCAAGTCTCTCTGTTCTTATCACAGCATGCTTTTACACGCCTTTCGTGACTCAAGGACATTTCAAAGTATTTCAAAACACTCAAGTACTTTTACTGGGCGAGTTCCGTCAATTGTCACTTCATTATACACAGCATGTTTCACATTATACATGTTTTCAATTGCTGTAAAACTACGCAGTTTAGTGGTAATATCAGTGAAATGCATTCGTTGTTGTAATACTAGCAAATATATCAGCCAGTTTGCACACAGAATGAACAGGACTGCTAAACATGAAACAGCAGTGAGATAACAGCAGACATTCTGCTTTTGGATGAACTCCTTGATCTTCGTAAATAATGCCGAGATATATTTTATGTCCACATGAGTCCATACCTTGGTTTAACATCTCATCCAGCAGTACAGTACTCCCTTAGTGCTACACTGAAAATTGTCAGCCTCATTATGCATCAAGTCTCTGGAGTGGAGTTTGAAACCAACTTCGTGTTGAGAATCAAGAAATATTGAAGTCAGTGCTCAATTACGATGTGAAGATTAAATCCAAAACATGGTAAATTAGCTAATGTATAAACATTGTAAAGAACTGCCATTTCTTTTTAGGTTTTGTGCGGGCTTAAAAACTATGAAAAGTACTAACTTAGTGATTTAGGTCATTGTAGTGCTTGTTTTGGAACATGGTTTGCATTCTCCTCGAAGCACTGTAGGCCTTGTGATAATGACACAATGACAAGGTAGGAAATTTCATGTTACTGACATAGCAGCAAAGAAGAGTGTAACTGACCATCAACGCATTCCTTTTCTTACACACAAAACTAACATTAAAATCAGTGATTCAGTTTTTCCATTATGCTTAACTCTTGCATATAGCATATTAGCAATGCAGACATTCGTTCAGAAACAGCAAAATATGATCTTTACTTACCGGTTCACTCCAGCGAGGTTGTTTAGGAACTGAAGTACCAGGTCCAATTTTATGGAATTTACAAAGTGCCTCATCCTGGATTTGTTTAAGGTGTTGCTCCAGTGGCAGATCACCATAAGTAAAGAACCTGGAATGAATAGGTACATTCAAAGAAAACTCTCAAGCTATTTTACAATCAGTGTAGTTGCAAAGTTTAGAATTCTTTCCAGTGAAACCTTAGATGCTGATTACTATAATGGCTCAGCAAGTACAACCAAACAGACTAAAATGATTAAAAACTGAACTGTATGTCATATTAGCTAACATCATACAAATAAATCAGGCAAACCGTTGTATTGATGTTCTGGTCTCTTAGGCCCAAACATCTTCAGTCGTGATCATCCTTCCATCACAGGGTTAAAAGTGATAATTGCACAATGTTCAGAACAATTCACCTCAACATCAGAGATACTAGAGCAATTTGTGTCCATATTCAGCCAGAGCTGGATGTGGGCTGATAAATGGCAAATAACATATATGCCACACAAGTGCCAGGAACATAGTTCATAGAACATAGAACAGTACAGCACAGTACAGGCCCTTTGGCCCACAACGTTGTGCCGAACTTTTATCCTAAACCTAAGGTCTATCTAACCTCCACCACTACCTTATACTATCATCCATATGCCTATCTAATAGCCGCTTAAATGCCCCTAACGAGGCCGACTCCACTACCCTATCTGGCAATGCATTCCACGCCCCGACCACTCTCTGAGTAAAGAACCTACCTCTGATGTCTCCCCGATATCTACCTCCTTTCACTTTAAAACTATGTCCCCTCGTAAAAGCTACCTCCACCCTAGGAAAAAGTCTCTGGCTGTCTACTCTATCTATACCTCTGATCATTTTGTACACCTCTATCTTTAAAGTCATTTTTTTTATGAAATAGAAATACTGGAATATGTAACATTTAACATCTGGGCAGAATTACAACTCGCGATGTGAGATAATGAGCTGTAGTACACTACACCCTCCTGATGTGCTGCCTTTCCCCGTCCTCAGGTCTCCGCTCTCAATCGGAGGGATTGGGTGGCTCTGAAAAGAGCCTTTGGGTTCGCGGGAAAAGGGCCCATTTGCTCAGCCGCCGAATCCATAGAGAGTGCAGCCCTGGCGTTTCAAAGCGTACACCACATCCATGGCAGTGACCGTCTTGCGCTAGGCGTGCTCAGTGTAGGTGACAGCATCCCTGATCACATTCTCCAGGAAAACCTTCAGCACCCCGCGGGTCTCCTCAGAGATCACGCCCGAGATGCGCTTGACCCCGCCACAGCGAGCCAGGCGCCGGATGGTTGGTTTCATGATGCCCTGGATGTTATCACGGAGCACTTTGCGGTGCGCTTCGCTCCGCCTTTTCCCAGGCCTTTGCCTCTTCCAGACATCACGCTTCTTCACTCCAATCGCTGCCGAATCAATCATCTCCAACGAGTGAATCCAATCATCACGCCTTGACGTTCATTGGTATTGCCATCATTAAACTCTCCTCTATCAAAATCCACAGCATAACAATTGACCAGAAGTTGAACTAGACCAGCTATACAAATACTACATGAGCAGGTCAGAGACTAGGAGTTCTGGAAGTAATGTGTCTCCCATCTCGCCAATGTTTTTTTCCAATCAATAGAACATGAATCAGCAATGTGATGGAATACTATTTCTTGTCTGATAGAATAGAATATCCTTTATTGTCATGGGTACTCCAGTACAGCAGTACTGTGAAAAGCTTTTACAATGGCTGCCTCTAATAGCACCATATTAGGTACAAGTACCTAGGGATAAATCTTGGACACAAAGAGGAATAAAACGAACAGAAGGAAAAGTAGTAGCACTACTTTGCATCAAAAAAAGTTAGAAATAAGGTATTTAGAACATAGTTAAAGGATTGACTCCAGTAAAGAGTTTCAAATAGCAGCTGCTCATCACGTGGTCTGACCACCTGTGTCAGGTCCCAGTCCAACAACGGTCCTGCTGGATGCAGCTTCAACACTGCTCAAGCAGCTCAATACCTTCAGGACAAAGCAGCCTTTTGAATTGGACTTCAAGTTCCCCGCCAAGCCACATGCCATCCTGTTGGAACTATATCGCCATTCCTTCGCCGCCACGGAATCAAAATCCTGAAATTCCCTTCCCAGTGGCACAGAGTGTCCCTACATCCCAAGGACCTTAGCAGTTCAAAAAGGCAGCTCACAACCACCTTCTCCAGGACAATCATGGATGGGCGGTACACACCACGAGAAGAAAAAAAAACATATTTAACCAATTTGTACTATTGAATATTTTGAACGTTTCTCAATCAAATCAACCATGAATTAACAAGGATAGTCTATGAGCTCACTTTAGCACACACCTTTGCTGCTGCTAGAAGTCACAAAAGCAGTGTACATGTCAACTTAATTAGATATGATCGGTTCAGTTCAGGTTCCAGAAGATAAAAATGTATTTATTGGATTTATAGGCACCGAAAGTGAACTTAGAATTGATGGTGTTTTTTCGCTGACCTAAAATTTCAAACTCTCACAAAAATACAAGGTTTAAACTTAAGCAGGTTTGAGGTAAATTTAAACAAGATAAAAGTCTATAAATAATCTTATGGTCGAGACATGGAGATACTCTTGATTTAAAGGAATCCCTGCTGCATTAATCCCTCCCTTGAAAAGTGGAAAACTTACTGTTAAAGAAAAGTAATTTTTGAACACCCTTAAGTGAAGGATTTACATCATTCAACAGTAGCATTATACCTGGCATTGCTAGGATGATAATGCGTAGCATGGAAGTTTTTCAATTCTTCCCAAGTGAGCTTGGGTATATGTAGTGGGTCACCGCCAGATATTACTGAGTAAGTATGCTCTGGTAGAAGCTTGTTCTGTAGATGCTGAGCATAAAGATTTTCATTGTTCGCCTGAAATAACAAATACAGATATTACTGTTTAAATATAAAACAGAGAATATTTTGCAAATCTGCATAGACTTGAGATACCTATTATTTTGTAGTGAAAAAAGCACACAACAAAAATTGTTTCACTGCAGATTGTAACAGATGTATTCCCTTGTGTAATTATACCCAATATCTGAAAATTGTTTTCTTTTAACAAACTGCAAACACAAGCATTAATGAGGCATAAAGGATATAAACTTCCACTCCACTGCATTCTTTATTGAAGAAGCAGAATACTTTGAAGTTAAACTGCAGGGATCTATTGCAAAAGTTTACTTGTGGGAGGCTATTTGATCTTATCTAAAAAGATCTTTAGCAACTTAAGATGCATTTTTTCTATTTAACATTCTATTCATGATTACCTAATTTGTTAAAGTGTGATCTATTGAGGCAATAAAAGGTTTGGATGGCACAATAAATGCAATGAATAGAACATCATTTTAAGTTTTAACACAGGTGGTTAAAACGAACTCCAAAGTAACTCTACCACAAACCTGTGGAAATATTTTGAGACTACTTTCCAAAGCTTTAATTTTAAAAGTACATGCAACAGTGTCGCATCTCTATGAAATTATATCCTGTGTTAAAGCACCATGAATATACAATAAAGCGTTCAAGTCAAATTGCATCTTTTTCAAAGACACTTACAAATACACCTTTCATTTCATTGAACACAACTCCTTTGAAGATAAGTGGCGAGCCTGGGTCATCAGGAATTTCGTGTTCCAGTCTCCACCCTTCTTGCCTGTTATAAAATAATAAGTGAAATGCAAAGTTATATTATAAAAACTTGGTTAATGCTTATTTGGTACATGTAAAAAGGTATCATCTTACCAAAAATCCAATTCCCTTAGGCATGGAAAAAAAACAGCATCCAGGTAAACAGACAGAAGATTCTGAAAATCCTTAGAATTTTGGGTGGAAAATGGATACATCGTGTAGTCATTAGCTAAAGATCAAAAAATCCAAATCAATGATTAGTTTTTCAAAATGTAGTTAATTTATCCACACAGCGCTAGTCTCACTTCATATTGATAATTAACTACAACAAGCTGCAACAGCTTTTTAGGTATCAGGACAGAAACATAGTAGTGTTCAATGATCACAGGAATATGTTTACTTAGGATATTTATTGGTAGATAGAATGTCAATACCAGCAAATGTGAGTTGGTACATTTTGGTAAAATAAATGAAATTTGCTTTGAATTAAAGAGACAGTCTTCAGTTAGGGAAACGGATTACAACGACCCTGAAGAAATTACACAACCCAGGAGACATCAGCAAAACAGATTATCAAAAAATGAAGCCAGAGGGATACAGTACACCCTGCTTCTACAGACTCCCCAAGTTACACAAACCAGGGATCCCCCTCAGACTCATTGTCTCACTACCAAGCACACCAACATACAGACTTGCTAAAGAACTACAACAGAAATTGAAATACTTAGTTGACAACATTATCCACTCCATCCACTCATCCCAAGGATTTCTCAACATCATCAAGGACACCAGGATGGAAGAGGACAAGATGATGATATCCTTTGACGTAACAGCACTATTTACATCCATAAACATTGACTTAGCCAAAGTAACAATTGCCACACTACTGGGCGAATCAAGTAGGCAGGCATCCCAGGACACCACCATGGAACTACTAGATCTCTGCCTCACAATCCACTTCACCTTCAACGATGGCATATACAAACAAATCAATGGAACACCAATGGGATCCCCAATATTAGGACTGATTGCAGAAGCAGGAATGTAAAGATGAGAACATACGGTGCTCCCCACTATACAATCCAAACTTTGGGTCCAATATGTAGATGACACCTTCATGATTATCAAACACACAAAATTAGAAGAAACCCACAGACACATAAACAACATACTCACCAGGATAAAATTCACAAAAGAGGAGCACAACCGAATACCCTTCTTGAATGTAATGGTAGAACACAAAAACAACAGGCAACTCCAGACTAGCGTATATAGAAAGACCACACGTAGGCTCCAGATACTCAATTACACAAACAACCACCCCAATACCACAAATGGAGCTGCATCAGGACACGATTTAAACGAGCCACAACACATTGTAGCAGCCCAGAATTACGCAAAACAGAACAGGAGCTCCTATACGGAGTCTCCAAAAGGAATGGATACCCGAAAAAGCACAATCCAGCGTTACCTCCGAGTCAGGCCACAACAGGAAGACACGACATGACCAGACACACTAATCAGCCTACCATATATCAAGGATACTACAAAGATGACCACAAGACTACTCAGGCCCCTAGGTATCAGGGTAGCCCACAAACCAACAACCACCCTACAACAGCTACTGACGAACGTAAAGGATCCCATACCTAAAACCAGCAAAACTGGAGTAATATACAAAATACCATGCAAGGACTGTGAGAAACACTACATAGGCCAAACCGGAAGAAAACTGACAATACGGGATACATGAATACCAACTGGCCACCAAGAGACATGACCAATTTTCACTTGTCTCACTACACACAGACAAGGGACACAAATTTGACTGGGACAACAGATCCATAATTTCACAAGCCAAACAGAGACACACCAGGGAATTCCTGGAGGCCTACTATTCTATCCGGAACTCCATCAACAAACACATTTAGACCCTGTATACAAACTACTGAGAAACAAAACTGGAAGTGGTACCAAGCACCCCAACAAACCGAGGCATATAAATAACAAGCGGGACAGAACACCAACTCTTCACCGGAGGTACACTGACGATGTTACCTAGCAAGGTGACAAAACGTTTGCAACCAAACCCACCGGCTCAGCAAACACGTCCACAACATCAGACAGTGTTCGGTTTCAGAAATACATTAAAAGCAATAAAAACAGACACTGCTGGAAAAACTCAGCAGGTCTGGCAGCATCTATGGAAATCACAATTAACGCTTCCAGTCCAGTGACCCTTCTTAAGAACTGGGCCAGAAATGTTAACTAGTTTTCACAGATGCTACCAGACCTGCTGGATTTTTCCAGCAATATCTGTTTCTGATTTCCAGCAGCTGCAGTTCTTTCGGTTTTACATTAAAAGCAATATTTTGAATGGTCAAGGCAACAACAGGAAGCAAAAAGGAAAAGTAATTCTGAGTTTTAACGTAGATGCAGAATTCATACACCAAGATCTAATGGTGATTATTTTTACATTTTTTTTAAAATCAAGGCTATTGTTAGACTACAACTATAGGGCTCCACACTATGTAAAGCTGCATATCAGGTTAAGTCACAATCTATTCTTTCTTTCTTTCTTTTTTATTTCAGTTGTTTCAGCGGCGGGAGTCTGGGAGGAAGTGCGAGGGCAGCCTGGGAAGGTAAGCTTTTCAATTATAAAAGTCTTACCTCGCGTGACTCCATTTTTGGAGTGAGTAAGTGAGGTAATATATTTGGGCGGTTGCTTTACCTGAAACACTATCTAGGTAGTGTCTCCCACCCAGCCTCCTCCTCTAACCAAAAAAAAAGGTTCTGAGCGCTGATTTGGTAAGGCTACTAGTTTTTTTTTAATAGTCTGTTTGGGAATTCAGAACAGTGGGAATGGATGTTAGAGCAGTTGTATGCTCCTCCTGTAGAATGTGGGAGGTAAGGGTCACCACTAGTGTCCCCACTGACTTCATCTGCGGGAAGTGCACCCAACTCCAGCTCCTCGGAAACCGCGTTAGGGAATTGGAGCTGGATGAACTTCGGATCATTCGGGAGGCTGAGGGGGTAATTGAGAGGAGTTACAGGGAGGTAGTCACACCTCAGGTACAGGAAAAAAGTAGATGGGTTACAGTCAGGGGACGGAAAGGGAACAGGCAGACAGTGCAGGGATCCCCTGTGGCTGTTCCCCTCAAAAACAAATATACCGTTTTGGATACTGTTGGGGGGGGACGACTCACCAGGGGTAAGCCATGGGGTACAGGTCTCTGGCACAGAGTCTGTCCCCGTTGCTCAGAAGGGAAGGGGGGAGAGGAGGAGAGCATTAGTCATTGGGAACTCCATAGTTAGGGGGACAGATAGGAGATTCTGTGGGAACGAGAGAGACTCGCGGTGGTGTGTTGCCTCCCAGGTGCCAGGGTCCGTGATATCTCAGATAGTGTTTTTGGGATCCTTAAGGGGGAGGGGGAGCAGCCCCAAGTTGTGGTCCACATAGGCACCAACGACATAGGTAGGAAAAGGGATGGGGATGTAAGGCAGAAATTCAAGGAGCTAGGGTGGAAGCTTAGAGCTAGAACAAACAGAGTTGTTATCTCTGGTTTGTTACCCGTGCCACGTGCTAGCGAGGCGAGGAATAGGGAGAGACAGCAGTTGAACACGTGGCTACAGGGATGGTGCAGGAGGGAGGGATTCAGATAATTGGGATAATTGGGGCTCATTCTGGGGTAGGTGGGACCTCTACAAACGGGATGGTCTACACCTGAACCAGAGGGGTACCAATATCCTGGGGGGGGAGGGGAGGAATTTGCTAATGCTCTTCGTGAGGGTTTAAACTAATTCAGCAGGGGGATGGGAACCTGAATTGTAGCTCCAGTGTACAGGAAGTTGAGAGTAGTGAGGTCATAAATAAGGTTTCAAGGTTGCAGGAGTGTACCGGCAGACAGGAAGGTGGTTTGAAGTGTGTCTACTTCAATGCCAGGAGCATCCGGAATAAGGTGGGTGAACTTGCAGCATGGGTTGGTACCTGGGACTTCGATGTTGTGGCCATTTCGGAGACATGGATAGAGCAGGGACAGGAATGGTTGTTGCAGGTTCCGGGGTTTAGATGTTTCAGTAAGATCAGGGAAGGTGGTAAAAGAGGGGGAGATGTGGCATTATTAGTCAAGGACAGTATTACAGTGGCAGAAAGGACGTTTGATGAGGACTCGTCTACTGAGGTAGTATGGGCTGAGGTTAGAAACAGGAAAGGAGAGGTCACCCTGTTGGGAGTTTTCTATAGGCCTCCGAAAAGTTCCAGAGATGTAGAGGAAAAGAGTGCAAAGATGATTCTGGATAGGAGCGAAAGTAACAAGGTAGTTGTTATGGGGGACTTTAACTTTCCAAATATTGACTGGAAATGCTATAGTTCAAGTACTTTAGATGGGTCAGTTTTTGTCCAATGTGTGCAGCAGGGTTTCCTGACACAGTATGTAGATAGGCCAACAAGAGGCAAGGCCACATTGGATTTGGTACTGGGTAATGAACCAGG
>NC_063333.1:25525401-25535108 GCF_021869965.1 Rhincodon typus
GTGGTGTACCTCAAGGATCTGTTTTGGGGCCACTGCTGTTTGTCATTTTTATAAATGACCTGGATGAGGGCGTAGAAGGATGGGTTAGTAAATTTGCAGATGACACCAATGTCGGTGGAGTTGTGGATAGTGCGGAAGGATGTTGCAGGTTACAGAGGGACATAGATAAGCTGCAGAGCTGGGCTGAGAGGTGGCAAATGGAGTTTAATGCGGAAAAGTGTGAGATGATTCTCTTTGGAAGGAGTAACAGGAATATAGAGTCCTGGGCTAATGGTAAGATTCTTGGTAGTGTGGATGAGCAAAGAGATCTCGGTGTCCATGTGCATAGATCACTGAAAGTTGCCACCCAGGTTGATAGCGTTGTTAAGAAGGCATACAGTATGTTAGGTCTTATTGGTAGAGGGATTGAGTTTCGGAGCCATGAGGTCATATTGCAGCTGTACAAAACTCTGGTGCGGCCGCACTTGGAGTATTGTGTACAGTTCTGGTCGCCGCATTATAGGAAGGATGTGGAAGCATTGGAAAGGGTGCAGAGGAGATTTACCAGGATGTTGCCTGGTGCGGAGGGAAGGTCTTATGAGGAAAGGCTGAGGGACTTGAGGCTGTTTTCGTTAGAGAGAAGAAGGTTAAGAGGTGACTTAATAGAGACATACAAGATGATCAGAGGATTAGATAGGGTGGACAGTGGGAGCCTTTTTCCTCGGATGGCGATGGCTAGCACGAGGGGACATAGCTTTAAATTGAGGGGTGATAGATATAGGACAGATGTCAGAGGTAGGTTCTTTACTCAGAGTAGTAAGGACGTGGAATGCCCTGCCTGCAAAAGTAGTAGACTCGCCAACTTTAAGGGCATTTAAATGGTCATTGGATAAACATATGGATGATAATGGAATAGTTTAGGTTAGATGTGCTTCAGATTGGTTTCACAGGTCGGCGCAACATCGAGGGCCGAAGGGCCTGTACTGCGCTGTAATGTTCTATGTTCTATTCAACTGGAAGAACAAATAAGCAGGGGGGCTAAAGGGCTTACTTCTGTCATCATGAAGGACACTGAATTAATACTCAAACTAAATGGAGAGTCACTACAATTCCCCCTGATAGTAGAGATTACATATAAAAAGAAAGGCTTTTGAAATGTTGTGACTGCTTTCATTAGAAAAGATGAGATTCCTGGGTGATTTAGTCGAGATGTTTAAACTTATGAAGGAAAATGGACAAAACATATTCCTTCTAATTGTAGAGTGCAGAAGATTAAATAACACATTTAGAACAACAGAAGAAACTATTTTAAAACTGGAAAGTTCTGGAATGTACTCACAGTTCGTGATTAAAATAGACACTTTAAGCATTTAAAAGGTGGAATAGATAGCTGAAGAAAGAGTAAGTAGGGAATGAGAAAGAGCCTAGTTCAATGATTAGGAACCTTGCTTGTGCAGAGGTTAAACACGAATTGACTGGTAAGGCTAAGCAGCATCTTGTTCTAATTTTGTGGTTATGACATGCAGAATTGAAACATTTTCTTTACAAAAAAAAAAGACTACAATGAACATATATCACAAAAGTTGTTCAGTTAAACTTGTTCCACAGATTAATTACAAACCGAGCTCAAGAACTCTTGTACCCCCAGCATGATCTACAGGCATACCTAATTCATCAATTTCTGACCTGTGAACGCATTCATGAAGGTGGCAAGCGATCGTGTCAACATTTTGAAGAAGGGATCTCTACATTGGTACTTCTCAGAGCCACAAAGTACCACATGTTCCAAAATATGAGGAACTCCAGTACTATTGAGCGGCGTAGTACGAAACTGCACACTAAAGAAAGAACACACACAAATACCTCAATGTTAGTTATTTATGTAATAATACCACAAAAAAAAGCAAAAACTGACGATGTTATATAACCTCACTAAAATTCTAACTTTAACTTTCTTACCAATTAACAAAAACAGCAATGGAGACAGGAGGAGAAACACTTTCACACAAGTCTTTTAAGATCTGGAATGCACTGCCCGAGATTGCAGTGGAGAACAGTACAACTGAGGCATTCAATTGGGAATTTGCTTGTTGTCTGTGAAGTAGTGAACAACGTGCAACTTCACAGGGAGAATGTAGCAAAGTGAACAGGAGAGCCAGGGTGGATATAATGTTCTACTTCCTGTGCTGTAACAATTCTGATTCTATAATCAACCATCTCATTCTTCAGCATCAATCACAGCCACCTAAATCTTCATGGTTTAACAAAAATAAAAGAGCTCATAAAATCCACAATCCTTTATTTGGAACCATGGGCCAAGATCTTGTGCCCACGAAGAAGCTCACTAGTTCAAGCTCCAATGAGCCACTTAACATCCAACAGACAAGCTTCTCAATGTATCATGAGCCTCCCTAGTAAAGACATGTCCCAGCAGAAGCTGCTGGCTAATCACAGATCATTGCTGGAATCCCAAGATTTGAGTATCTAACGACCAGTTCATTTTAATTCCAAACACTCAAGATGGGGATTGCAGTGAGAGTTGGGTCAAGGGTTTAAGAGATAAAGAAGAGGACTGGCCATCAGTGCCCACCCGTGACCTCTATCCCATAGCCCTAACTGAGGCAAATGAAGCCCCTAACTCATCCTATCCCCACCCATCAGCAGGGAGTGGATAGTTGATCGCCTTTAGTGGCTGCTGACTGAGTAATTAAGGACCTTGACTGGTAACAAGTTTCAAAGGGTCCAAATGGATCTTCATGCCTTGCACTTAACTGCTGAGGTGATGTGAAAGGGGCAAATACTCTTCAGGTCCAACTCTCAATTATTTGGCCATCTTGCCATCTCCATGGATGGGATGATCACACTCAGACGGTTTACAGCCCAGGAACTTATTCATTTCTTCGTACCCATGCTAGCTGTTTCTAACAGACACTCACCTACCCAGTCTTTTCCCCAAAGCACTGTAGATTTTCAATCTTCAGGTAATGATCTAGTTACCTTTTCAAAACCACCACATACTCTCAGGCAGTACTGTACACCCCAGACCTTAACCATTCACTGTAAAAAAAAAAAAAAAGCTTTTCCTCATAACATAATTGATTTAGGATGATTGGCTAAAGAAGCAATGAACAATCTTCTTAATTCATTCATGGGATGTAGGCATAACAAGCTAGGACAGGATTTTTTTCCCCAATTCCTAAGTACCCAGAGGGAAGTTAACAGTCAATCACATTGCTGGTGTTCGGGAGTCACCTGTAGGTCAGAAGAGACAGCAGACTTCTTTCCTTAAAAGAAATTCATGAACAAGGTGGGTTTTTGACACAAATATTGACAGTAGTGACATGGTTGATGTTACATTGTTTTCAGTCTAGATGTTACTGAATTCAAATTTCACCATCTGCTACGATGGGATTCGAACCCATGTCCAGAGAACATTAGCTTGTATTTCTGAATTACTGATGACATTATTGCTATGCCACTGCCTCCATATTCTATCCTCATTGATCCTTCTGCCAAGGGGAACAGTCTCTTTCTATCTATCTTTTCTAAACCCCTCATGATTTTTAAAACCTTCATCAAATCCTCTCCAAGAACAGCCCCGCCTTTTCCAATCTAACCATATAGCTAAGTTCCTCACCCCTTCTCTGCATCCTCTAGGCCTTCCAAAAGCATGTACCTAAAACCAAATGCAATACTTCAGTTGAGGCCAAACTAGTTTTGCTTTCATTACCACTTCCTCAATCTGTTCTACCATCTTCAATGACAAACCTGCACATACATCCCCCAGGGACCTTTGCTCCCACACCTTTTTCAGAACTCAATTTTATTTTATATTGCTTCTCATTATTCATATGAGCATTCACCATTTCTCTGCATTAAATACCAACTGTCACTTGCCTGTTTATTCAACCAGCCTAAGAACTATAGGTCTATCATTAACTTTCTTACCGTTTACAATACTTCCAAGTTTTACATCATCTACAAATATTGAAATAGTGTCCCTTACACCCAAGTCTAGGTCATTAATATAAAACACAAAAAGCACAGGTTCCAACACTGACCCCAAGGGAACTTCATTGTGTATTTTCATCCAGTCCAAGATAATAGTTTAACTTTTTCTCTATTCCTTGTTATACAACCACTTTTCTATTCACCACAAAAACAGAGATTGCTGGAGAAACCCAGCAGGTTGGGCAGCATCTGGGGCAAGAAAGCAGGGTTAACTTTTCAGGTCCAGTGACCTTTCTTCAAAATCTCAGACCCTTCTTTTACAGGGTTTCTCTAGCAATTGCAGGGTTTTTTTCCACTTTTCTATTCCCGCTGCTACTAGCCTTTTATTCCATGAGCATATTCACTTTTTAAATCCTGGTGCACATGCAGCAAAAATCACTTACTAAAATTTTACTCATGTAGAGATTATCAACTGATTCTGACACATTCCACAGCAAACTTTATTTTAAGCAGCACTCTTGATAAACTGACAAAAAAATTATATCCTTGAAATTCTGTAAGTTTACTGTATTATCATGATCTGAGTAATCAGTTGGGGATGCGACTGAGAAGGCTAGCTGCGATAAATTCTTTGTTATATTGTATTTACAACATAAATCACAAATAACAACTATGATGTGTAAACCCTCTGCATTACATTTCCATTACTTAGCGTGTGTTTTTACATTGATAATGTGGACTTCTTGATCAACCAGAATATTTGTTCAACCAGTGCACTCTTGGTCCCACAGGGGCTGATTAATGAAAGGTTTGCTGTACTTTTAAATAGTGAACCATATAAAAAATGTAAATGCTGTCAATACTCAGTAAATCTGGCAGCATCTGTGGAAAGAGAAACAGAGTTAAGGTTTCAGGTCAATGACCTCTCACCAGTTCATTAACTTGTATCTCTCTCTCTCTCTCTCTCTCAAGATGCTGTAAGATTGGACTACGTCCAGAATTTTCAGATTTCCAGCATTCACAAGGTTTTAAATTGTCCTGAACACTCTTGAATCAATTTAAAAGCACACACCAGGAATGGTTATTAATAAATAAGAACATAAAAACAAATCAGGCATACTAAACAAGACTTTGCTTAAAGTCATAAGTAAAGCGATACCTGAATAGATTGTTTGGATCATCCCTTGCAATATGCAAGTACTGAGCCCCTGTATTATCGTGGTTAAGTTTAACAGCTGTCAAGAGGAGATCAGGAACAGGAGACACCTATTGGAGAGAAAGATTGTTCTTGTTATGATAAAAATACAGGAATTTTGAGTTTGTTTATATTTCCAGTCCTTTTAAGACAATTTTCAAAAACAGCAACCAAATGTTACCTGTTTGTGTTAATGAAGTAGAATAATCTGATAAATTCAGCCATGCTCAACTGTTACTGTCCACTGGCAAGAATTTAATTCAATTATCTGAATAAGCATCTTAGAGTTTATTAAATTTGAAAATAAGAAGAAACAGAAATAGAGAAGTTGAGCCTACTCAGCTGTTCAATCCAATCATGAAGAATTTGAGCTTCAATTCCAAATTCTTGCCCTCTCTCCGTAGCTCTCAACTGCCTAAGAGACCAAAGATCTGTCAATCTAAGCCTTAAATATATTCAATAATTGAGTATTCCATCTCTCTGGAGTGGAGAATTCCAACCATTCACAATCCTTTGACTGAAGAAATTTTGTTTCACTTCAGTCCTAAATTTTCAGCGCTTTATCCTGAAATTGTATCCCTTTATTCTAGATGTCTCCGCTAGGGAATTGATTCCAAGTGTCTAAACCAACAAGCACCTTCATAACCTTGACTGATTCAATGAGATCACCTCTCATTCTCAAACATCAACCCAATTTACTCAGCCTCTCATCCGTGGGACAAATCTACTGAGGATGTGCCTCCAGATACAACTATATCCTTCTTTACATATGGAGACCAAAATTACAGACAGTATTCCAGATGTAGTCTGATCAAACCCAATACAATTTTACCAAGGCTTGTTTACTACTGTATTCAAATCCCTTTGAAATACAGATTAATGAATTTGCTTTCCTAATTTCTTGATGTACCTGCATGCTAACTTTGTGTTCCTGTACAAGCAGACCCAAGTCCCACTGAACACCAACATTTTGAAGTTGCATGTCTTTTCCAAAACATTGTTTCTGTATTCTTATGACCAAGCGAAAAAGCTTACACTTGTCTACATTATACTCCACCTGACACAAGTTGCCCATTTCATCTAATCTACCTATATCTCTTTGCAGCCTCTTGGTGTTCTTTTCACAGTTTACATTCCCATCTAGTTCTGTATGTGTGTAAGTATTAGAAAAATATAGAGGCTAATACATCTCAGGCTGAGCACAGATTCTTACGGCATTCCATCAGTCATAGCCTTTAGAAAATGCATCACTAATCCCTAGTCTGTTTCCTATCTATTAACCAATCCTCTACCCATGCTAATATAATCAGTCTCAACTCCAGTAGCCCTCATCTTTTCCATTAACCTTTTGTATTGTACCCTGTTGTCTTTATCTACTTTTAAAAAAAATCATGGAATATGAGCACTGCTTTATTGTCCATCCCTAAGTGTCCAGAGGTCAGCAAAAAGTTAACAACATTAAGTCTGGGAGAGGTCAGATTTCCTTCCCTAAAGAACATTAACGAACAGGTTAGGCCCCATTTGTCTAGCTTTTTAATTCCAGATTTTTCTCTTCCGCTGAATTCAAATACCATCATCTGCCATGGCAGTTTTCAAACCTACATTCCCAGAATATTAGCCCACAGTTATGTTTAACTGGTCCAATGGCATAACCATTACACCACAGCCTCCCCAAGAATAATGATGTTACATTTGCTGACTTCCAATCTGCTGGGATCTTTCCAGAATCTAGTGATTATACTCTAAAGTATTTCACAAGCTGTGGAGCAGCTTTGGGTTACCTCAAAGACGTGAAAATGATATAAACGTTTTCTTTAAAATAAAGCAGTGCAGAATATTCAAAATAATGTTTGTTTTCAGGCTACATGCAGTTAGTATTTCCCAAACATTGTAAACATGCAGCAATACTACCCACAGGAGTTTTTTTTGAGATCATACCACAGATTGGCATTCAGCTCCATTCAGAGTGATTGCTGGTTAATAAGATAACAAACTACCTGGTTGACAGTGAACCCATGAATCTTCTTCCCAACTGTGTACTGCCGGGCTCTCTCTTGTGCAGAACTGCTGTTCCATCGCCAAGAACAGCAGCTCACAGATCTATTAAGAAAAAGGATCACACACTCAAGAAAAAGGATATTGGAGTTACAGTAAAACTTTCCATCTAGTTAGATAAAAACATGACTTGACTGTAAACTGGAAATCTAATGACAACATTTACGGAAATTGCTGGAAAAGCTCAGCAGGTCTGGCAGCATCTGTTGCGAGAAATCGGAATTAATGTTTCGAGTTCAGTGACCTTTCCTCAGACCTGATGGTAGCTAAGAAAAAGTTGTTTTTTATGTAGAAGATAGGGTGGGGCGGGGGGAAATGGAGAAAGGAGTAAATGATAGGTGAAGATAGGCCCAAAGATAAAGAAGAACAGTTGGACAAAGGAGTGGATAATGATCAGCCTAGCAGAATGAATAACTACTAATGAGGACAATTAACTGCTAACAGTGGGTTGTGTAATAGCAGACCAAGCGATACAAGGCCTGGTGTATATGGTACGGGTAAGGACATGGGAGGTGTCTCACAAACCTTAAAATTGTTGAACTCAATATGGAGTCCAGAGGCTGTAGCATTTGCAAGCGGAAAAATGAGGTGCTGCTCTTCCAGCTTGCACTGAGCTTCAGTGGGGCACTGCAGCAAGTCTGAGACAGAGAAGTTGGCCAGGGAACATAGTGATGTGTTGAAGCAGCAGGCAACTGGAAGCTTAGGGCCTTTTTTTGCTGACAGAACAAAGATGTTCTATGAAGCAGTCACCCAGTCTGTGCCTCATTTCCCTAATGTAGATGAGACCACATTGTGAGCAACAAATGCAGTAGACTAGATTGAGTGAAGTGCAGGTAAATCGCTGCTTCACTTAGGTGGGGTGTAAGATACTGAGGAAACAGAAAGTAAACAGGCAGGGGTTAAACCTTCTGCAGTTGTAAGGGAAGATGCCATGGGGCTGTGGGGGTGAAGTCGTGAGTGAAGGAGAAGTGGACGAGGGTGGTGTCTGGTGGTGGCATCCCGCTGGAGGTGGCGGAAATTGCCACTAATAATCTTCTGGATGTGCATGCTGGTGGGATGGCAGGTGAGACAAGGGGGACCCTAACGCTGCTGTGGGAGGGAAGAGAGGGGACGGGGGCTGAAGTACGGAAGATGAGTCAGACCTGGCTGAAATCTGTTGAGTTGACCAAAACGGTTGAGAAAAATAATAAACTGATCTTAGGCATTTTGCAGAATTAAAGCCTGCACTCAGAGCAATTCTTTTGAATGGTAAAGTCAGGGTGACACATGGAGAAGAAAGTAGATACCATCATATGAGTACAAGTGCAGAGGCTGCTACAGCATCATTGATCCTCTCATCTGTATTTAAACCAAACTCAGGATGGGCAGCATCCAACAGAATACAAGGACACATTGTAGTGAACCAGCACTAACACACCCAGTGCAAAACCTTCTCCAGGCAGGCTTGAAATGAATTACAGAGTAGGCAAAACCTCCGTCACCACAGATCCACAGCAGGGTCAGTCTGAGAGTCTCAGGGTATTGGGGGGAGGGGGAGGTGGTAATCAGTGCCCAGGTCAACGAGTCCTCCTGGGATCGAGGAGGTTACTCCTGCAACCGACAGATGCTACAGCTCGGAGCGCCGGGGCTGTTATCTGTATCACCGGAGCTTCGGGCCAAGGCCACGGCTGCTTTCATTGACTGAGCCCAGGAGGCGATCCCCACGTGCCCCACAGCCCCCTCTCTCTCACTAGGGTTCGGCTCTAAACTTGTGACGCTCGAAGACATGAAGAGCAGCGTGGATTGCGGGGTCAGCGCCCAGTCCGGCCTGACCTGGCCTCACCTCCCGCTCCGCAGGAACGATAGCGGCCACACTGCCCTCACACCGGCCGCCCTCCGTACCGCCGCCATTCTGCCCCAACACCAATACCCGCCTGCCCCAGTACGCCAGCGGGCCGCAGTCACCAGGCACCGGCTCACACTGCCTACCCACTGCACCCACCAACATCCCGAACCCTCATTGGTCAGGATTGGAGAAACTACTGACGTCGACGATGGAAGGCGTGACCAACCTCGCCGGTGCACGCATGCGCAGAGTCCCAGTCCAGGGGCTGATTGATTTAAAGGCCGTGTAGCCTGCTTAATGGTATCAAATCTGCAGGGGGTGCTGGTGGGATTAGTTGCATTTTAAGCAAAGCAATATGCACATCATGATGGATACTGTTTATTACTGAACTATTTGTTCGAGTGTTGGCCTGCTATCTCCTTATATGATGCACTGTTAAGCTTTGTGAGTGTCAGACTTTTGCCAAATGCCTTGGCTTGTTTTGCAAAATTGACAGTATGATATAAATGTAATAAAAGCAAAGAACAGCAAAGTGTTGAGGTCCCAACGCTCATCCACGGGAATGGCTCCCACATGGGAAAGAGGCATGGTCGATGCGAGGTCAGGACCAGTGATTTATAAAGTTTGAGTAGGTGTGACGGTCCTGAACAAGCATGTGGACTATATGGAAGCCACAAACACGCAAACAGGCAGGAGCAAAAC
>NC_063333.1:25535608-25541301 GCF_021869965.1 Rhincodon typus
GTGCCCTGTCCGTCTGAATAGTTGGAAAGGCTGCACGGACCCATAGGTTCACCCTCCCCATCAAGCATTGACGAATCCTCAGAATCAGAGATGGACATGACAGATGTAGCTGCTTCAATGCCTTTTCCGTTGGAAAAAGAAAGTCTAATTCTATTGCGGCGCTCCTGTCTCAAGGCGAGCTCCCTTGCTTTACACTCCGCCCATAATGGACACCGAGTGAAAGGAACCTGACCTGGTGCTAAAACACCCCAGGAGCTCTCCAAGAAAAAGCATTGGCCTATGTCCCCAGACTTAGAGAGTGAGGGATGTTGTGATTATGATAAGGTCAGCCAGCTGGACATCATAGAATCTAAATTAAGAGATAACAAGGTGTACAGCTGGATGAACACAGCAGGCCAAGCAGCATCAAAGGAGCAGGAAAGCTGACGTTTCGGGTCTGGACCCGTCTTCAGAAATGGGGGAGGGGAAGGGGATTCTGAAATAAATAGAGAGAGAGGGGGAGGCGGATGGAAGATGGATAAAGGAGCAGATAGGTGGAGAGGAGACGAACAGGTCAAGGAGGTGGGGTTGGAGCCAGTAAAGGTGAGTGTAGGTGAGGAGTTAGGGTGGGGGTTGGTCAGTCAAGGGAAGACAGACAGGTTAAGGAGACGGGGATGACGCTGGTAGGTAGGATGTGGGGGTGGGGTTTGAGGTGTGAGGAGTGGATAGGTGAGAGAAAGGACAGACAGGTTAGGGAGGCGGGAATGAGCTGCACTGGTTTTGGGATGCGTTCGGGGGTGGGGAGATTTTGAAGCTTGTGAAGTCCGCATTGATACCATTGGGCTGCAGGCTCAAGGATCGCAACTTCCCCTCCACAGTGGTTGAAAACGCCCTCGACCGCATCTCTCACATTTCCCACAACTCATCCCTCACATCCCCTCCCTGCAATAACAACAAAAACAGAATCCCCCTCATCCTTACGTACCACCCCACCAACCTCCAGATACAACGCATCATCCTCCTCCACTTCTGCCACCTGCAGTGTGACCCCACTACCAAGGACATTTTTCCCACCCTTATCTGCCTTCCGGAGGGACCACTGTCTCCGTGAATCCCTTGTCCACTCCACACTCCCCACCAGCCCCACCACCCCCGGCACTTTTCCCTGCAACCACAGGAAGTGCTACACCAGCCCCTACACCTCCCCCCTCACCCCCATCTTAGGCCCCAAGAAAACTTTCCACATCAAACAGATGTTCACCTGTACATCTGCTGATGTGGTATACTGTATCCGCTGTTCCCGATGTGGCCTCCTCTACATCGGGGAAACCAAGCGGAGGCTTGGAGACTGCTTTGTGGAACACCTATGCTCAGTTCGCGACAAATGACTGCACCTCCCAGTCGCGAACCACTTCAACTCCCCCTCCCACTCCTTGGTCGACATGTTCATCCTGGGCCTCCTCCGGAGCCACAACGATGCCACCCGAAGGTTGCAGGAACAGCAACTCATATTCCGCTTGGGAACCTTGCAGCCCAATGGTATCAATGTGGACTTCACAAGCTTCAAAATCTCCCCGCCCCCGACCGCATCCCAAAACTAGCCCAGCTCGTCCCAGCCTCCCTAACCTGTCCGTCCTTTCTCCCACCTATCCACCCCTCCCACCTCGACCCCCACTCCCACTTCCTATCTACCAGCCTCATCCCCGCCTCCTTGACCTGTCTGACTTCCCTTGACTGACCAATCTCCACCCTAACTCCTCACCTACACTCACCTTTACTGGTTCCATCCCCACCTCCTTGACCTGCCTGTCTCCTCTCCACCTATCTGCTCCTTTATCCATCTTCCATCCGCCTCCCCCTCTCTCTCAATTTATTTCAGAATCCTGTTCCCCTCCCCTATTTCTGAAGAAGGGTCCAGACCCGAAACGTCACCTTTCCTGCTCCTCTGATGCTGCTTGGCCTGCTGTGTTCATCCAGCTCTACACCTTGTTACCTCAGATTCTCCAGCATTGGCAGTTCCTACTATCTCTCTCCATCATAGAATCTAAATTCCCTGTTTGAGGTTGTTAATCTGGACCAATCCGGAAGCCCCTTCTGACAGATTAAAAGTGGAGTGCCAAAGATTCTGGTACTCTGAGAGCTGACTCTGAAGAAGTATGAGAGGCTAGGGCTTTGCATGTGTAAATAAAAGTGACTTGCTGATGGGATACTGGCCTCTGTGAAGTTATTTCAATAATTTTCAAATCTGATGTGCAATACTTCAAATATTGTCTCAACAGAGGGGAAACCAAATGAAGAATAAGTAACTGCTAAAAATCTCAAATAAAAGCAGAAATTGTTAGAGAAACACAGCAGGTTGGCAGCATCTGTGGAGAGTAAGCAGAGTTAACGTTTTGAATCCAGTGTTCTGAAGAAGGGGCACTGAACTCAAGACATTAACTTTGTTTTCTCTCTTCAGATGCTGCTATGCCTGCTGAAAATCTCCAGCAATTTCTGTTTTTGTTTCAGATTTCCATTACCTGCAGTTTTTTTTTGTTTTATTTTTAGTGCTAAAAAATCTCAATTCTGTTTGCAAATGTAAACATGAGCTCACTGTGTCTCAACATTCGGTTCTTCCTCTAATTCCCATTCTCACCTTTCTGCCTGGCTTTCTATACTGCCCCTTATATGCACAAAGCAGATTTCAGTAAACAGCATTTTGATTTGTTTTTTGGAAAATCTTCAATCCTCTGAATTGTTAAAGTTACCTATCTCACTGGATTTTTTTTTGCTGTTTCCCATTCCCATTGCGTGTCTCATTCATTTCCATTTAGAAACACTACCCGTGCTTTCTCATGTCTCCTTTAGCTCCAAGCACGTTTTCTTGAGCCTTTTGAATGATTCACTAAGAAAGTTTTTTGTATGTGATCGAGCAGTGTTTTGCCACTGCAGTTTAAAAAAAACACTGCTGGCAGACTATTAATCTGCCACTTTGACAAGAATTAACATGCATTTTTTTTTATTGTTGGGGTGTGGTCAAGGCTGACATTTATTATCTACTCCTAATCACTCTGTAAAACAAGGATGGACTTCTGAAATGGTTTCCTACTACGTTACTTATGAAGCTAACTTACGAGATACTTAAGAGTTAACACCTTGGAATTGCATAGCAGATAAGGATGGTAGCTCTCTTTTACTTTGACATTAGGTTTTTATGACCATGTTTCTCATAGAGTCATAGAGACATACAGCATGGAAGCAGACCCTTCGGTCCAACTTGTCCATGCTGACCAGTTGTCCAAAATTAATCTAGCCCCATTTGCCTGCATTTGGCCCATATCCTTCTAAACGCTTCCTATTCATATACCCATCCAGATGCCTTTTAAATGTTGTAATTTTACCAGCCTCCTCTGGCAGCTCATTCCATACTCACACCACCGTATGAATGGAAAAGTTGCCCGTTAGGTCCCTTTTAAATCTTTCCCCTCTCACCTTAAACCTATGCCCTCTTGTTTGAGAATCCCCCACCCCAGGGAAAAGATCTTGTCTATTCACCCTACCCATGCCCCTCATGATTTTATAAACCTCTATAAGGTCACCCCTCAGAAGCCAATGCTCCAGGGAAAATCGTCCCAGCCTGTTCAGTCTCTCCCCATAGTTCATGCAACATGACCTCACAAAGTTTATCACTCATGAACTGAATATTAAATTCAATCATGTTATGAACAGTACTTTGTAGAGGATATTTTACTGTGAGATCATTTATTAAACCTGTCCATTCATTATTAGATCCAAGATACTTGCTCCCTGGTTGAATCCATGATATATTGCTCGAGGAAACTATTCCTAATGCAGTCTATGAATTCATACTCATAGCTACCCTTTCAGATCTGAAAAAAGGCTTACAATTTTGTCATGAGGGTGGTAAGCCTGAGAACTGGGATAAATTGTTAACTCGAAAGGTATAAAATGTGAGAGCTAGAGATGTAAAAATAGATATTTAAAAACATCAATAGAAATATAAAAAGAAGTGATCTAAAAATTCCTCAGATTCTAGAATGTTCTCAATGAATTGGAAAGTAGAAAATATGAATCCATATGAAAGGAGTGAGGGAGGAAAAGCCGGAAATGATAGATTGGTAGGAGGAATGGTCGATGAGATTTTATGGGACCTCATGGAGTGGAATTGGAGTTTGTGTTGAGTGAGGAGGGGCATGGAGAAAGGGAGTCATAAAAGCAGTAGGGATGAGAATTTTACCAGTGGCAGAAACTCTCTGCCCTTCGGCTGATTGACAGTCAATTGATATTGCACTGGATTTCTGAATGAGCACCTCACCTCATTCTTCCATTTGAGATAACAGTCTAGTTCCTTTCTGAATGCCTCAATTGAACTTAACTGCACTGTACTCTTGGACTGTGTATTGTAAACGCTAACAATTCACTGCATGAGAAAAAAAAATTCCTCATATTGTTTCTGCTTCTTTTGCCAATTATTTTAAATCTGTGCCTTCTTCTTTGCCCATGTGTGGGAATAGTTTCTCCGTATCTCCTCTGTTCAGACCCCTCATGATTTTGTGAGTACCTCTTTCAAGTCTCCTCTTTGCCATGTTTTTCCCAAGGAAAGGAATCCTAACTTCTCCACTTTGTCTTCAAAACTGAAGTCAAAAGTCTCACGACACCAGATTATAGTCCAACAGATTTATTTAAAATCATTAGCTTTCAGAACGCTGTTCATTCATCAGGTGAACTTCACCTGGTGCCATGTGACTTTTGACTTTGTCCACCCCAGTCCAACACCAAAATCTCCAAATCATGGCTACTATTCATAGCTAATGTTGCTCTTTGCTGGAACTCGTGACACACAAGAGACTGTTAAGCAAAAAAGAAAAATAGGGATAATGCGTTGGTGTAATTTGGAGATCTGTTAATAGACAAAAAAAAATTGAGAGTTGGAATAAGTGGTTCATTTGGCAGATTATAATTAATGGAATACTGCCAAGGTCTGTCCTGGGCCTCAACTCTTTTACAACGACGTGGATAAGAGGAGACAGTGCAATAGACCAACATTTGCTGATGACACACGTTCGATTGGACAAGAAGCTGTCAAGAAGATGCAGAGGCCACAAATGGATTTAGGTAAGTCAGTGCGAAGATGGATCACAATGTGGAAAAATGTGATGATATCGCTTTGGAAGGAAAAATAGAAAAGTAGACTATATATTTTAAATAGTGGGAGATGAAGATCATAGAATCCCTACAGTGCAGAAAAAGGCTATTTGGGTCGTTGAGTCTGCACTGATCCTCTGAAGTGCATCTCAGCCAGACCTAGACCCCACCCTATCCCCGTAACTATGCATTTACTGTGGCTAATCCACTTAACATATACATCTTTGGATTGTGGGAGAAAGCCCACACAGACACGGGGAAAATGTGCAAACTGCACACAGACAGTCACCCGAGGGTGGAATCGAGCCTGGTGCTTCGAGGAACTGCACAGCCATTGTACCACCCCCTAGATGTTGACTTTCACAGGGATTTTTGTATCCTTCTTCATGAATCACAGAAATTTAAGGTGCAGCAAACAGTCAGACAAACAGATGAAATGTTTGTCTCTATGCTAAATAAATGAGAGTGTTAGAGCAAAGACATCAACATGTAGAGTGTGTAGGAACTGCCGATGCTGGAGTCTGAGATAACAGGGTGTGGAGCTGGAGGAACACAGCAGGCCAGGCAGC
>NC_063333.1:25546301-25566112 GCF_021869965.1 Rhincodon typus
TCCCTGCCTCCCTAACCTGTTCTTCCTCCCACCTATCCCCTCCTCCCACCTCAAGCCGCACCTCCATCTCCTACCGACCAACCTCATTCCGCCCTCTTGACCTGTCCGTCCTCCCTGGACTGACCTATCCCCTTCCTAACTCCCCACCTACACTCACCTTTACTGGCCCCATCCCCGCCTCTTCGACCTGTTTGTTTCCTCTCCACCTATCCTCTCCTCTATCCATCTTCTATCCGCCTCCCACTCTCTCCCTATTTATTTCAGAACCCCCTTCCCCTCCCCCTTTTCTGATGAAGGGTCTAGGCCGGAAACGTCAGCCTCTCTGCTCCTATGATGCTGCTTGGCCTGCTGTGTTCATCCAGCCCTGCACCTTGTTGTCTCAAAATGTTCCTACGTTTTTTCTTTTTTAGGCACTTGTTAGAGTTTGAAAGAAGTTCTATAGATTGAACGCATAAGGAACAGCACCAAACTTCTGGCATGGCCACTGAGATGGAGTGAACAAAGCTCTGAAGAAATTGAACAACCAAAGTATTGTTGGAACTATAAAAAGCAAGTATTTCCAAACAGCCTATTCTCTATTTTGCCTGATTAATTGCACCTTCTCACTGCATTCGTGAATCCTTATTCTATTTCCAGAAATACCTACAGTTGCCTCAAACCTTTTATAATCTGCTCCAATGGCTTCCATCCATGACTTACTCCATATATTCATTCATCTTTATGGTTTGCGGAGAAAGGAAGATATTAAGACACCTCCAGCTTAGCAGATCTCAAAAGGTTTCTGAAACCTGACATTAATTTATAGTCTTCAAGTAATTCATTGAAATTGTTTTTAATACCATAGATAGTTAATCAAGTATTGATTGATTGCACGTGATATTGCTCATGAAAAACAGTCTTTTAAAGATATAGAAATAACAAGGTGTTGAGCTAGATGAACACAGCAGGCCAAGCAGCATCAGAGAAGCAGGAAAGCTGACATTTCGGGCCTAGACCTTTCTTCAGAAATTTCCTGCTCCTCTGATGCTGCTTGGCCTGCTGTGTTCATCCAGCTCTACACCTTGTTATCTCAGATTCTCCTGCATTTGCAATTCCTACTATCTCTTTTAAAGTTATATTGGAGTTTACATCTTTCCTTAAAAATAAACATTAGTTCCAGGCAATTTATGATTCTGATCAAAGAAAATGAAAACTTTCTGATATACTTTCTCCAGCCTGGGCAGAAAAATGAATTGCCCAGCATCAAATTTCCGATTCAGGTATGATGTGATGAAAATATGTTTGGATGAAAATGTAGATTGGTGGGTTAGTAAGTTTGCAGAAGATACAAAGGTCAGTGGAGATGTGGATAGTGTAGAAGGTTGTCAAAGGATACAGCAGGGTAAAGATCAGTTGCAGATATGGGAAGAGAAATGGCAGATGGAGATTAATCCGGGTCAGGGTCAGGTACTGCACTTCGGGAGATCAAATGTTTAGGAAAAGAGTACAGTTAATGGCAGGACGCTTAACAGCATTGATGTACAGAGGAATCTTGGGGGTTCAAGTCCATATCTTCCAGAAAATGGCCACACAAGTAGAGAGAGTGATAAAGGAGGCGAATGGCATTCTTGCCTTTATTGGTCAGGAATTGAGTACAAGAGTCAAGATGACATATTGCAGATTTATAAGACTTTGGTTAGGCCACACTTAGAGTATTGCATTCAGTTCTGTTTTCCACATTACAGGAAGGATGTAGAGGCTTTGGAGACACTGCAGAAGAGGTTTACCAGGATACTGCCTGGATTTGAGGGTATCAGCTTTAAGGAGGGTTGTTTTCTCTGGAGCAGTGGATGCTGAGGGGAGACTTGGTAGAAGTCCAAAAAATTATGAGATGCATAGATAGGGTTGACGATCAGAGTTTTTCGCAGAGTTAAAATGTCTAATACTAGGGGGCATGCATTTAAGGTGAGAAGAGGGCGAGTTCATAGGAGGTATGAGGGTATAATGTTTTACACAGAGAATGATAGGAGTCTGGAACGCGCTGCCAGGAGTGGTTTTGGAGGCAAATACGATGAGGACATTTAAGAGACTTTTAGATAAACACATGAATATGCAAGGAAGGGAGGAATATGGACCAAGGGCATGCAGAAGGGATTAGTTAAATTTAGCATCATGTTCAGCTCACAATTGTGGGCCAAGAAGCCCGTTTCTGTGTTGTACTCTTCTATGTTCGATGTTCCATGGTGCATCCCTGAAAAAAAACTCAGCTTCACTTTCAAAATACAACAATTGCCCCAGATTGAAAAGAGGCAGAGATGGAGGCTAATGAACAAATAATTAGGCATCTTACACAATGTTTCATATGAAGTGTACTGGTGCTTTGTGAAACAAGAGAATTGAGGGTACTCTTTTAAACAGGGCAATTTGTAAAGTAAATGGAAGCTGCAAATTTTAAAAGGCCACATGATTCACAAAATAAATTGTTTTGAATTCAAAGACTGATGTAACCAAGGGAGCTCTCATTGAATTTTATTACAAGGATTGAAAGTCTAGCCCAAGGTGGAGTAACTGACTGAGACAGAGTTTATGGAGGAGGGGAAAATAATCTGCAGTAGTAGCAAGCCCAAGGGACATAACCAAACCAGTAATCCAGAAAGGCGAGCAAGGACTGGAATGGGGCTGATGGGTACAGGAAAATAGCGGCTGATCCCCAGGGGGAAATACAGTGGGCAAGGCAGAAGCAGGAGCAAGACAGCTGACTTGGCACTGGCTGGATTGGAGAAACTGGCAGCAAATGCAAAAGTGTCATTGTTAGGCTAGCAGAGGTTAGAAAGCCAAAGTGACATGGAACTTGACACTGAAGCAACAGTGAAGTTAGGAATATTAGCTTCAGTGGATGGGATAGATTGGCACATAGCAAACAGCAAGCAAAGAAAACAAGTAGGTAAAGATGAAAAAAAGTTGATAATACTCACAGGTTACTCCACCTTGGGCTAGACATTTTTGGAAAGAAAGTGTTGACATTTCAGAACAGTAATCTTTATGACCAATAATAATTGACCTGAAGCACCAGTTCCGTTTCCCTCCAAAGATGCTGCCTGGCTGCTAACTATTTCCTACATTTTCAAAAAAAATCAGATTTCTGATATATGCAGTAAATTTACTTTCATGAAGGAATTGAAAAACTTAGCTTGTTTTTATTTCTATTCAATCATGGGACATGGGTGTCGCCGGCTGGCCAGCATTTATTGCTTGTCCCTAGCTTCCCTTGAACGGAGTGGGTTGCTAAACCATTACAGAGGGCAGTTAAGAGTCAACCACGTTGCTGTGGGTCTGGAGTCACATATAGGCCAGACAAGGTGAGGATGGTAGATTCCCTTCCCTGAAGGACATGAGTGGGCAAGATGGGTTTTTTTTCCTGACAATCTGCAATGGTTTCATGGTCATCAGTAGATTTTTAATTCCAGATTTGTTTTAAAGCTTAAATTCAAATTCCACTATCTGCCACGGCAGAATTCAAACCCAGGTCCCCAGTATATTAGCTGAGTTTCTGGATTAATAGTCCATCGACAATCCCACTATGCCATTGCCTCTCTTAAATGTCTATGTTTGATTAAAAGAAAGAATAAAGAACCATAGTCCACTGTAAGCCCTAGGCATCCCTCTCCAATAGAAAGAGAGAGATAGAGAGGAAAACAGTTGGTTATGAATAGGTATAACCACAGCACAACAATGGAATAATGTGGGGAAGCAGGTCTGCATGAACTACTCACAGCCAATACAGGGACTGAACTGATGCTGTTAATTTCAGTCCACACCACACTTTATTCAGCAAGCTACTTGGGCTAACTGATCTCCAATCTAGCTAAAAATGGTGACAGCAAATAGATTTTTTCACTTATTCATGGATCTGGAAAAGGACAGGATTTGTTGCACATTCTTAACTTACTCTTTAGAAGGTAGCTGTGTGAGCTGTTTTCATAAATTGCTGCAGCCCTTGTGACATTGGTACACCCACAGTGCTGTTAGGAAAGGAATTTTGTTCCACCAACAGTGGAGAAAACAGAAATATATTTCTAAGACAGGATGGTGTGTGACTTGGAAGGGCACTTACAAGTGGTAATGTTCCAATGCGCCTGCTGTCCTTGTGCTTGAACACCATGGTAAGCTGCTTCATTGCATCTTGCGGATGGTACATACTGTTGTCACTCTTCACCATTGGTTGAGTGGTTAAGCTGCTGAATAAAGCATTGAACAAGCAAGCCGTTCTGAATGATGCTGAGATTCTAGTGCGCTGTTGCAGTTGAGCTCATCTAAGTAAGTGGAGTGTACAGGTAATCTTTACTTTAAAACATGGTTCTGCAACTGCAAATTGCTACTTTAAGTGAAATAATTTTAAATAAGTCATGGCTCCCCAAAGGAATCAATGGTAAAGCCACAGTTGAATCCCTTCAGACATTTTCTTCACCAGAAAAATCAATGTACATGTTGTACTACTGTACCGTACATGCACAGCACCGTGCATTCCTAGCAGAAAAAAAAACAAAGTAAAATAAATCACTGAAGATGATAGAAATATTGTATAAATTCACAGACTTCAGTGTTGGTCTTACCTTCTCCTATCCTACTTTGTGTGTGTGTGTCTCTCTCTCTCTCATCTTTCTCCTTTCCCACTCTATCTCCCTTTGTAATAATGTATAATCTGAAATAAACACAGAAATTTCTGGAGAAAGTCAGTAGTTCTGGCAACATTTGTGGTGCGAAAGCAGAATTACGTTTCAAGTCCAGTGACCCTTCTTCAGAACTGAAATACTGGAGTTCTGGAGCTGGTGGCCTGGCTTCAGGAAATCAGAAATGAGTTACTTGCTGCAGTATTCCTAGCCTCTTACCAGCTCTTGCAGTGATGGTATTTATATACCCGGTCCTGTTCAGTTTCTGGTCAATGATAACACCAGGATGTATATGATGGGGGCTTTAATGATGGTAATGCTACTGAATAACTACCACTTGCAATCTTTTGTTGAGAACTCAATGGAACATATCACTTAATTTTTGCACAAGTTCCCAGATTTTCATGAGGTTTTGCAGGCCAACTGGTTAGCTATGTCTTTGACATACATAATCCTTGGATCGATATCAGACAGTTCACTTGATTTTTCCACAGTGGAATTATCTTGCAGAATAAGCACTCAACAATGCTCCCACATATTCCGTGAGGAAGAATTACTGAAAATTATTTTTAATAAATGGTAGTAGCTGACTGAGTCACACAAGCATGGAAAATCATTACAAAATGTAAGCAGCTATTTGAGAATTAAAGACAGTTTGGTAGCTTTTGTTAACAGCATAAAGTCAATGTCCCTTTTTGTAATAAATTCTGCAGACAGATTGTCATAGCAAGGCAAAAGTAAAATTATTTGAGTTGTGTCAAATGGCTCAAGTTGTGTGAAATTCACCGATTGTTAATTTTACCAAAAAGTGAGAAATACAGTTTTCCTAATTATGCTAATTATTTCTCAAACAGTATTGATTAAGTCAATCAGTTCTGAGGAAGGGTCACCGGACCCGAAACGTTAACTCTGTTTTCTCCTCCACAGATGCTGCCAGACCTGCTGAGCTTTTCCAGCAACTTTGTTTTTGTTCCTGATTTACAGCATCCGCAGTTCTTTTGGTTTTTATTTAGTATTGATTAATTGTTTCTATTCATTTTTCAATTTCATGGTTTTAAAAAAATGAGCATCCAATCCTCTGACATTTTTCTCCTTTGCTGTCTTCAGGCTGCTTTGATTTCTATTGGTCTAAGAAGACGAAATGACAACCTGTTCCTATGTCTGTGGCAATTTCCTGCTGAATCAGCTACTGTTGCAAGTGGCACTAGCAAATACCACCCTCACCAATTGCCACCCATTCCCATTCTTTTGCAAAGTGTTTGCACAAGTGCTTCCTGATAACATACCTGAAAATGTGAATGAAACAGGTTGGACAATATAAATAACTCAGTGACAAAAATAGAAGTTGCTGGAGAAGCTCAGCAGCATCTGTGGAGATAAAGCAGAGTTAAGATTTCAGGTCTACCAACTCTTCTTCAGAACTGATGGTAGCTGGGTAAAGGTGGTATATATGCTGAAGAGGGACGGTTGTGTGTCGTGGGATGGGTGGTAAAGGAGTTAGCAATAGGTGGAGGCAGATCCCAGAGGGCAAGAAAGACAGGCAAACAAAAGGATGGATATTGATGAGTCAGGAAGAAAGAAGAGATGCCAATGGTGGCCAAGAGTAGCTGAAAATAGGTTGGCTATGCTGAAAGCAGGCCTTGTGATGACAGGGTCTGGGATGTCAGGATGGGTAAAGGACATGGAAGAAGGTGGTCAGGCCCGAAAATTGTTGAAGTCGATATTAAGCCTGAAGAAGATGAATCTGCCTATCATTTTATTGCTTGACGATTCCTGGGAAAGAACAGCATATATATTATTCCATTTCTTCTTTAATGTTTCACATCTACATTTCCATGAAATCGGGCAAGCGAATTTGATTACAGTGGAATGGAGCGGAGTCAGGGAACAGTCAAAGTAACTGACAAACTGGCAATAAAAGTTTGGAAGAAACTGAGCCTTTCCCGGAAACTGCAATTTGATAATTGATTTAGCTGAGCCTGGAGCACATCAGGGCACTGTCAATGCTTGATCAGCCAACATGTTTCTTAGAATATCACAGGGGAGACTGGGATTTGTCCCTATTCAGTTTGCCGGTGGTTTTTTAGCTCTTGGCCAATGCAGCTTGGTTGTTTAAACTCCAGCAAAGTCATATACTTTGGGGTCGCCGAAGCCAATCTGGGGTCTTTGGATTTACTTTAAATTAGTGCTGTCCCTATAAAGAGAGAGGGTGATAAGGGAAACTAAGACACATGGGCGATAAACCTGGAGATGCTGAAATCTGAAATAAAGGCTGAAAATGCTAGAAATTCTCTGCAGATCTGTGGAAAGGGATACAAAGGGCTGGATTATCACCACAGAGGCAGGAAATAAAAGCTGGGTCTGTTTTTATGTCAGAGAACCACCTCCAGTGGAAAACTGATGGAAATTCAGATTCTTACAGGCCAAGGCTTTAATTAATATGGAGACTGGTTTGCTGTCCAATTAAATCTGGTGGGAGGGGGTGAATGAAGGCAGGTGGAATGAAGTAGGGGGATTGCGGGGGAGGAGGTGCGGTGATCTCATTCTGACGCACACGGCAGCCATCACTGACCCGAGGGAGGCCCTGATTTGTCCATGACAGAGAGTCATGCCGCAGGGAAAATGCTGGAATTTGCCAGATTGTCAAGCCATGTCGCTGAAACCAGGTCTCTTTCATTTTTCTGCAGGTGAGGGATTGGGACTGAGCTGCAGTTCATGCACTCATGGTTTCCTGAGGCAGCTGACCATTTAAATGGTGGGTTGTCTCCACCATAATGGGATTCTGGAAACCCTGAAGTGTGGAACTCGAAATGTAGAGATTATACCAGGTAAGAGCAAGTCTGTTGTCAGTGCAGTTTGTTTGGCTGGACAGCGTACTCCTTTGGAGAGCTAAGCTTAGCCTAATGAATAGGGTCTCAGGGTACTTTCGGAATGAGGAGTAGTGCAGGGATTCTTTGCAGGGGGGTGCCATCCACTCTCTTTCAGGGTGTAGGTCTCGCATCTTTCTGTGTTCAGGGGGATGTTCAGGAGCCCTTTGAGACTTGGAGGAGATTGTGCAAAACTGGTGCATAAAATCCCTTCAACGTGTCCAACTTGTCAAGACCTGTCCTTTCCTTCAATGTCCCCATATCAAAATCCTGGCTGTTGGAGGCAGGTACAATTGCAACATTTGAAAGGCATTTGGATGGGTTCATGAATAGGAAGGGTTTAAATTGGCCAAATGCTGGCAAATGGGACTGGATCAGTTCAGGATATCTGATCAGCACAGATGAGTTGGACCGAAGGGTCTGTTTCTATGCTGTATAACTCTGTCCCTAACAGCACTTGAATGTCTACAGTACATGGACTGCAGTGGTTCAAGAATGCAGCTCACCACCACCTTCTCAAGTGTAATTAGGGAGGTGAAAGAAATGCTGGCCAAGCCTGTAGCACCCAAGCCCCATAAAATGTATGAAATAACAATGCTTTTTCTCAATACAGTATGGTCTGTGATATAGCCTGTAATATTGAAATTTAAGAAATAGACCTATATTCTTTCTCCAAAATACATGTCCACATAGATGTTTTAATTCATTCTTGGGAATTTGACATTGCTGGTTAGACCAGTGTTAATTATCTATCCTTAATTGTACGTGAGAAGTTGGTGTTAATCTGCTTCTTGACCCATTGCAGTCTTTGGGTGTAGGGACACCCACAGTGCTGTTAAGGAGTGAGTTCCAGGTTTTTGATACATTAACAGTGAAGGAAAGGTGATATAGTTCTAAGTCAAATGGTATATTAAACTTCATTGCTAGAGGTTTTGAGTTCAAAAGGAGAGATGTCTTTTTGTAGTTGAACAAGGCCTTGGTGAGACCACACCTTGAGTATTGCTTCAGTATTGGTCTCTCTACCTAAGAAATGATATACTTGCCATACAAGGAATGCATTGGAGGTTCAATAGGCTGATTCTGGAGATGACACAACAGTCCTATGAGGAGGGATGGTTTGGAGAGATTGGGCCTGCATTCACTTGAGTTTAGAATGATGAGAGGGGTTTTAATTGGAACATATAAAATTCTAACTGGCTTGGATGGCCTAGATGCAGGGAGGATGTCTTCCCTGGTTGGGTAGCCAGGACACACAGTCTTTGGATAGGGGCAGGCAATCTAGGACTGAGATGAAGAAAAATTTCTCCACTCAAAGAGTAGTGAACCTGTGGAATTCTCTACAACAGAACTCTGTGGAGGTCAAGTCACTAAATGTATTTGAGAGAGACAGGTTGCTTTTTAGTTTTGAAGGTTTCAAGTGTTACGGAGAGAAAGTCGGAATGTGGCATTGAGATAGAGGATCAGCCATGATCACTTCAAATGGACAAGTAGGCTTGAAGAGCCAAATAGCCTACTCTTGGTTCCTATGTTAAGTCAGGATGGTGTTGCTCTTGGAGAAGGACTTGCAGGTCATAGGTTTGGTAGGTGCTGTCAGAGGAGTGTGATGAGTTTTTGCTGTGTATCTTGTAGACATACACTGCTGCTACTGTGCCTGAAAGGTGAAGGGAAAGAGCATTGGTGATATTAGATGGGCTGTTAGTGAAGCACGTTGCTTTGCCCTGGGTACTGTTGTGCTTCTTGAATATGGTTAGAGCTATATTCATCCGGGATACACAATGGGTTGGCATGGCGGATAAAGGAGGAGAGCTTGGCAGGAGGCACCTTAGTAGATCCATCACAGTTTGAGATTAAAAAAGGCCTACTTGATGGTAAATAAGAGATGACAAAAATGAAATGTGTGTCCCAGTCACTCCTCCTACCATTAGATATGATGACTCAGCTCAACCTCTATTGTTGATTTCAATATTGATACGTAGATGAAAGAGTGCCTCCATTTTTGATTGCTCTCACCCTCACATGTGTTGAATGCCATCTTGCTACTGCCTTTCAGCTGAAAAGTGTTCGATAGTTGATTCACTTCAACTTCAAGGGGTTGCTTGACCGTTGTTAATGCAACAACGAGCCTGTCCTCTACTAGTAGGCCAAATTGGGGAAAATCACAATGAATAACTGTTTCCCACACAGCACAGGCTTCTGAATCCCCTTTGGGCCAGCTGATGGGTTCTGTGATCTGTTTCTTTGTTTCTCTCTCTCTCTCTCGCTTTCTTTGTGTCAGATCAAAAAATTGCTGCCAGACCAAGCATTTTCCGCACTTAAAAGCAAAATACTAGAAATCCAAAGAAAAAACACAATGTGCTGGAGAAACTCAGCAGGTCTAGAGCAGTAGCTGTGGAGAGAGAAAACTTATTTGACTTGAAGTCCGGTATGACTTTTTCAGAAATCTAAATTCTTAAAAATAGAGAAAACCCAATTAGGGGGTGAAATAAGCAAATGCTTTTTCAACAAAGGGTAGTCGAAATCTGGAAATGTTTCCAACTGAAAGCTTCAGGTGCTTGGGTGCAAAAACAAGATTTTTATAGATATTTTGTTATCATGGCCTATGGAAATGAGAAACTAATATAAGTATTCATGCAGAACCTTACCTAGAGGAATAGCTGGAGTATGAAGGAGAATTGAAGTGAAATTAGAAAGTTGAGGAATACCTTTGATTTTGGTCCTAGGGAGAGTGAATGAACCTTCCAGATTTTGTAAGATAAAGAAAGAGTGAAGCAAAAAGTAGAATTGAATATACATCATCAGTCCTTAGAGGATATGGTGTAACATGCGTGGGGCTTGCTCTGTTTAATTTCTCTTTATTCTATATATAAAGTTTTTTTTTGTTTAAAAAAGAGAGTGAAATCTTGGAGAGTAGCTATGTCGGTTGTGTGCTGGATGTCTGGAATTAAATCATAGAATCCCTACAGTATGGAAGCAGGCCATTTGGCCCATCGAGTCCACACTAACCCACAAAGAACATCCAGCCCAGACCCAGTCCTTCCCTATTCCTGTAACCCTGCATTTCCAATGGCTAATCCACCTAGCCTGTACATCCTTGGACACAATGGGCAATTTAGTGTGGCCAATCCATCCAACTTGCACATCTTTGGACTATGGGAGGAAACCCGAGTACCACGTGAAAACTCATGTAGACATGGGGAGAACGTGCAAACTCCGCATAGACAGTTGTCCAAGGGTCGAATTGAACCCGGGTCCCTGGTGCTGCGAGGTAGCAGTGCTAGCCACTGAGCCACTATGTTAAAGCATTAAAGAAGATTGTAGAAATATCTCATTTCAGTGAAACTGTTTGTTCTCTAGAATAGCCAGAAAATACAGAGGAGAATGAATTGTTATAATTACTTTGAAAAGAAACTTGATAATCTCCTGAATGTAGGGGACATTTGGAGTATTATAGAATAAGTTGCTATTTAATTGCAATAATGAAGAAGTTAGAAGTTACCACGGTTTCCTGTAACTTACACGATTGCCTTTTGGAGTTGTAGAGAACATATCAAGTGTTTGTTCTGAACATGGTCTTTCTCTTTTTGCTGTGCTTTTTGCCAACTCTTCCAGGATGTAGGAAGATGAATACCTGAATGGGATAAAGCCAATGGCATGTTCTTGCCATCATTACATCCTCACATATAGGTTTGTGACACATTACTGTACAGCTGGTTGATTTGCAATATATTTGAACAAATTTTACCATGGTTATTTTATAATTTCACATAAAAATTAATTTCCCTGTGCAGTTTCCTATTCAATGAACATTTAATTACAACAAAAGATCGAACCATTCTGACTGTAAAATGAATGAAACATCTGTTTGGCAGGCCAGCATATAATTGGCTTCACAGTTTGTGACATGTCGCTGACAGGATTTGTAGTAGATTGATAATTAATTGTCTTGAGAATTAGTGAAGCACATAAACAGGATGCAATTACTGGGCAGTAAAGCAGAGAGGTACAGATAAAATATCCCCTTTTAACAGCAGATGTATATTAAAAGATGCAGAAGGCCATATAGTAAATCCTGTGGTTAACCTGCTAAGGTCATTTTAGACTAAAGTAACAAATAATAGTTACATATAAAGATCCTGGCTATTCACACAAGAAAATCATTTCATAGCACGCCTGACAATAAGCTCTTATTCGGTAGATCCACCAGCAACATCCCAAAAAAACATCTAATGATAATGCAGCCCAATAATGTGTTTATTGGTTACATAAGAAGTGAGGATTCTGCTTTTCTTTAACAGGAAAGTAAAGCCTGCAATTATGCAAAGGCTTCCACACCTTCAGGATGTTCCAAAGTAGTTCACAGTTTTTGAAATATGGTCATTGCTTTAATGTAAAAGTGGAAGTTTGTTATGGTCCCAGAGGAGACCTCAAGAAAAAAAGCATGATTGAGAAGGTCACCCTTTCAAAAAACCATTAGATAATTATTTAAATGAGCAAGCATCTGGGGAAAACAGGCAGGACACTAACACTAAGCCATGATGGAGTGGGGAGGAGAAGGGTCTCGACCCTAAACGTCAACTTTTCTGCTCCTCTGATGCTGCCCGGCCTGCTATGTTCCTCCAGCTCCACGCTCTGTTGTCACTAAAATATGATGTTCATTTGAAGAGCTGAAATGGGCTGAAAGTCTTTCTTTTGCATCTTAACACTTTTGTGGTTCTGTGTTCTTCCTTAACTAGTGATAAGAGGTATGGGGATGCACTGCAGAAGGAGGTAGCATTGCTCTTACTCCAGCAGTGTGAAGCAAGCTTGTGGCAAATCTTCAGCTGATGTTTTTGATACCATCCCAATTTCTGTTTTTTGTTGATTTGAAAAATATTTCCAATGTTTTTATGTTCAAACCAAATAAAAGTGACTCTGATATCAGGAAACAGGTATGAAGATTCCCTGAAGATTCCGACCCAGGTAATCAATGGCATAACAACATGGCTACCATTCCACCTAATACATCATACCTTTATTAAACTACAATGAAATAGTACACAAAACACATCTACTTCAGATGTGCAATTGTATAACAACATGTCTTTGGAGCAGCTAACCAAACTGCTGTATATGGCTGTAGCAGCAAGTTACACTCAAAGTCTTTCTTTATACCTTTCCTTCCCATAGTTGAATACCATAAAAAAGTAATATGAGCTTTTGATCCTTCTAAATAGTTTGTAATTACATGACTGTCCTGTTCAAAGCCATCTCTGGATATTTTCTCTATCCTTTTTCTCAAGGTTAAGGTTGAAAAATCTCTTTTGGCCCTCTCTCATTTTTAATCTAAGACTTTATCAATCTCCAGTCGGCCACAGGTCCCCTACTATTCCCATACATTTTCGAAGATCTGTGTCTTGACAATTATCTCCTCACTCTGCCTCCCCATAGTTTCCTAAGTTAGGGTATCACTTCTTCTTTGATGTTTCATTACATCACCAGAAGACAAGGCCAGCGCACAAGGCTTCATTGCAACCACATTATGTTCATTAAAAGGAAAGAAATAAAAGACAGTTCCATTATTCAAAGGGATTAACACAATACAAGAGTAAATAATGCATTGACCTACACAAATCATCTAAAGCAAACTTTAGTGGAAAAATTAGCTGTCAATTTACTATGAGATCATTTTAGTGTTCTTGTGCAAACTAATTTTCACCCCAGAATGTTTTATTTTGGTTTAACATTTCAAGCAGAAGGCAGTAGCTCTGACAATGCAGGAGTCCCTTATGTCAGGTTAATGATCATGATCTAATAATCAATTGCTCATTAAGGATCAATTAATGTTGGTCAGTTTATTTGAAATAGTAAGATCCATTACAAGGTATGAAGCTGATTTCTGTTTGTGCAGCTTGCAAGCCCAAAGAAGACTAACAGTCAAGCAGAGTTACATTATTGCATATACAGAGCACATGGCAAACATTAATGGCAAACTCTCTTCAAAGATGAGTTCTTCAAAAACCACCTGAATTATCAGGACCACAGTTTAAAACCTCAGTTGAGAAATGATGCTTGCAGCATTATGGCAATGCATCAGTATCACATTGGATTATTGACCAAAATTACATGCTCAATTACACAACAGTCAGGCCTATGTTCTTCTGCTAAAAGTTCTGAAGAAGGGCCATTGGACCTGAAACATTAACTCTGGCAGATGCTGTCAGAACTGTTGAGATTTTCCAGCAATTTCTGTTTTTATTTCAAAGAGGTTCTATCCGGCTTATAGCATTTCTTGCAGCTGAGCTCGGTCTTGGACAAAGAAGACTACTTCCATTCCCTCAGTTCCTCAGCATCGAGAACAATGCCTTGTTGCCTGCTCCAATTGTGTAGAGCACTGCATTCCAGGATGATGCAGCTCCTCTGTCCAGACTATATAGGCGTGATGTGGAGGTGTCAGTGTTGGATTGGAGTGGACAAAATCAGAAGTCATACAACACCAAGTTCTAGTCTAACAGGTTTGTTTGAAATGACAAGCTTTCAGAGTGTTGCACCTTCATCAGGTGAGGTTACTTGATAAAGGAGCAGCGCTTTGAAAGCGCGTGATTTCAAATAAACCTGTTGGACTAGAATCTGGTGTCATGTGAGCACTGCTTCAGACTATATAGGAGGAACCCACACTCCCTTCCAGACAGTTCAAGCAGTGGAACCGCATCTTAGGCAGCCCTATCGTCTGCTCCCTGGCTGAGGTCTGAGTAGTATTGTATCTGCACTCTGCATCAGTCAGGGGATTACCCAATGGTGTCATGAGCTAAGGTTGCAGTAGGGTCCCTGTCACCCAGGAACCAGCCTTGTAAGGCACCTAGACCCTCAAATTCATCAGGTACGCAAGAGTGCTCCAGGATGCGGGAGTATTGGTAGCTGTTCGGGTAATGAACACATACCTCCAGGAAGTGGTGACCTCAATCATAAATCGCCTTCATGTTTATTAAGTGGAACCCCTTCCTATTGATGAATTCTGTAGCATTGATATTACCTTCTCAGTGTCACATGCATAGAGTTGATGGCACTCTTCCTCTGGGAAAGTCCCATCTATATTCCCAAATCCAACTGTCTGGGCTGCCGCTGATCTCATTCTGGGAAAATAAAATGAACTGGTATGACCTTTCAGAGATGGCATCAGACACTGTCTTGATGCATTTGCGGGTGGATGATTGAGAGATCCCATACATTTATCACTTCCTTGATGGATCCATTGCATTGAGGTTCAGTCCTGCAGTGACCATTACTGCCACCAGGAGAGGGTGGTCTCCTACTTCTGCAGTGCTCAGGTCCTGCTCCAGCATCCTGGGACACAACAAGTCTGTGTTGGCATTGTGCCTCACTTACAGCCAGGAAAGGGAATCATTCTACTCACCCCTGGCACCAGGAGGAACCCTGCATCCTCTCCCTGAGGTGGGTGCTTCTAATCCTCCATGGGATCCAGGTGCTGCTCCTGAATTTGGCCCTCCTGCATCCATCTTCACCTTCTTCCAAAGGCAACCAAGATACCCGCCAGTATCAGGACCCATCACTCTCTGTTGAAAGGATATAATATGGGTAAAGAATCCTCCATTCAACCTTTTTCATCAAGACAGTGGATCAATCCTAGTTCAGTGGAGAGTGCAAGAGGGCATGTTATGAACAGCTCTATGCATAACAGCTCATTTTTTAGGTAACCTGCTGAAGCTACCAACCAGGACTACATGTGTGCCAAACAACGTTGGCAGCAATGATAGACAGAGCTAGTCAATCCTGCAACCAATGGATCAGATCTAAACTCTGCAGTCCTGCCACGTTCAGTCGTGAATGGTGGTAGACAATAACTCATTGGAGGGGGAGGTGCCACAAATATCCCCATCCTCTGTTGCATATCAGTGCAAAAGATAGGGCTAAAGCATTTGCAGCAATCTTTAGCCAAAAGTGTCAAATGGATGATCTGTCTTGGATTCCTCCAATGGTCCATGACATCACAGATACCAGTGTTCAGCCAATTCGATTCACTCCAGGTTAAATCAAGAAATGGTTTCAGACACTGGATATTGCAAAGGCTATGGGCCCTGACAACATTCTGGCAATAGCACTGAAGACATGTGCTCCAGAACTCGCTGCTTCCCTAGCCAAGCTCTTCCAGTACAGTTACAGTACTGGCATCTACACAACAATGTGGAAAGGTGCCCAGGTATATCCTGTACACAAAAAGCAGGATAAATCCAAATGGGCCGATTACTGCCCTATCGGTCTACTCTCGATCTCAGTAAAATGATCAAAGATTTCATCAACAGTGCTCTCAAACATCACCTGATCAGCAATGACCTGCTCAGTGATGCCCAGTTTGAGTTCTGCCTGGGCCACTCAGGCCCTGACCTCATTACAGCCTCAATTCAAATATGGACAAAAGAGCTGAATTCCAGAGAGGAGGTGAGATTGACTGCCTTAGATATCAAGGCTGCATTTGACTGAGAGTGGCATCAAGGAGCCCTAGAAAAACTGGAATCAGTAGCTATCAGGGAGCAAACTCTGCATTGGTTGGTGTCAAACCTGGCACATTGGAGGATGGTTGTGGTTGTTGGAAGTCAGTCATCTTAGCTCCAGGACATCTCTGCAAAGGTTTGCTCAGGGTAGTGTCCTAGGCCCAACCATCTTCAGGTGCTTCATCAATGACTATCCCTTCTATCATTAGATTAGAAAAGGGATGTTCACCAATGATTGCACAATGTTCAGCTGCATTTGCGACTCCTGAGATACTGAAGCAGTCCATGTTTAAATGCAACAAGATCTGGACAATATCCTGGCTTGGGCTGAGATGTTGCAGGCACTATTTATGCCACACAAATGCCAGGCAATGACCATCTCCAATAAGAGATAACCTAACCATTGCCCCTTGACATTCAAAGATACGATCTTCACTGAATCCACCACTTTCAATATCACTGGGGGTTACCATTGACCAGAAAGTGAACTGCGCTCACCACATAAACAAAGTGGCTACAAGACAAGGTCAGAGGCTAAGAATACTGCGGCGAGTAACACACTTCCTGACTCCCCAAAGCCGCTCCATCACCTACAAGTCACAAGTCATGAGTGTGATGGAATAGTCCCCACAACTCCAATAATATTAAAGAAGCTTGACACCATCCAGGACAAACAGCCTGCTTGATTGGCACCAGATCCACTAGTATCCAGCTCTTCCACCACCGACGCTTAATGAAGCAATGTGTATTATCTACAAGATGCACTGCAGAAATTCACCAAAGATCCTTAGACAGCACCTTCCTGAAGGACAAAACCAGCAGATCCATGAGAACACCACCACCTTCAAGTTCCCCACCAAGCCACTCACCATCGTGACTTGGGAATATATCACCATTCCTTCACTGTCGCTGTGTCAAAATCCTGGAATTCCCTCCCTAAAGGCATTGTGGGTCAACCTGTAGCATGTTCAAGAAGGCAGCTCACAACCATCTTCTCAATGGCAACTAAAGATGGGCAATAAAAGCTGGCCAGCCAGCAATGCCTACGTCCCATGTGTGACTAAAACTAAAACAGTACAGGCACAGGTGGCATGAACTGAATGTCCAACCCGAACCTCACTATCAAACCCGCGGATAAGGGAGGCGCAGTTGTGGTATGGCGTACTGACCTTTACATGGCTGAGGCCAGGCGCCAACTCTGTGGCTCCTCCTACCGCCCCCTCGAACATGACCCCACCCGTGACCACCAAAACATCATCTCCCAGACCATCCATATCCTCATCACCTCAGATGACCTCCGGCCCACAGCCTCCAACCTCATCTTTCCCCAACCCTGCACTGCCCATTTCTATCTCTTTCCCAAAATCCACAAACCCGACCTATTGTCTCTGCTTGCTCCTGCCCCACTGAACTTATCTCCGCTTACCTTGACTCTATTTTCTCCCCCCGGGCCAGAAACTCCCCACTTATGTCCAGTACACCAGCCACGCCCTCCACCTCCTCCAAGATTTCCAACTCCCTGGCCCCCAACACCTCATCTTCACCATGGACATCCAATCCCTGTACACTTGCATTGCCGACACGGATGGCCTAAAAGCCCTCCGCTTCTTCCTCTCCCGCAGGCCCGACCAGTACCCCTCCACCAACACCCTCATCTGCTTAACCAAACTCGTCCTTACCCTTAACAACTTCTCTTTCAACTCCTCCCACTTCCTACAGACTAAGGGCGTGGCCATGGGAACCCGCATGGGCCCAAGCTATGCCTGCCTCTTCGTAGGATACATGGAACAGTCCCTCTTCCGCAGCTACACTGGCATCATCCCCCACCTCTTCCTCCACTACATCGATGTCTGTATCGGTGCCGCCTCGTGTTCCCACGAGGAGCTTGAACAGTTCATCCACTTCACTAACACCTTCCACCCCAACCTCAGGTTCACCTGGATCATCTCCAATACCTCCCTCTCCTTCCTGGACCTCTCTGTCTCCATTTCTAGTGACCGCCTCGAAACTGACATCTATTTCAAGCCCACCAACTCCCACAGTTACCTAGAGTACACCTCCTCTCACCCACCTTCCTGCAAGAATACGATCCCCTACTCCCAATTCCTCTGCCTCTGCCGCGTCTGCTCCCAAGATGGGGCGTTCCACTCCCGAACATCCCAGATGTCCTCTTATTTCAAGGATCGCAATATCCCCCCTTTGGTGGTTGAAAATGCTCTCAACCACATTTTTTGCATTTCCCGCATCTTTGCCCTCACATCCCCCCCCGCAACAAAAACAAAGACAGAATCCACCTTGTCCTCATGTATCACCCCACTAACCTCCATATTCAATATATCATTCTCCAACATTTCTGCCACCTGCAGTCCGACCCCACAACCAAAGATATATTTCCCTCCCCACCCCTATCTGCCTTCCATCGGGACCACTCTCTCCACAACTCCCTCGTCCGGTCCACACTCCTCACGAGCCCCACCACTCCTGGCAACTTTCCTCACAACTGCAGGAAGTGCCCCAGCTGCTCCTATACGTCCCCCCTCACCTCCATCCAAGGCACCAAACACACTTTTCACATCAGACAGAGGTTCACCTGCACATCTGTTAATGTCGTCTATTGCATTCGCTGCTCCCGATGTGGCCTCCTCTACATCAGTGAGATCAAGCGGAGGCTTAGAGGCCGCTTTGTAGAGCACCTGCGCTCTGTTCATGACAAACATCAACACCTTCCAGTCGCGAACTGCTCCCACTCCCACTCCCACTCCCACTCCCAGGGTGACATGTCCATCCTGGGCCTCCTCCAGTGTCACAATGACGCAACCCGGAAACTGGAGGAGCAGCTCCTCATATTCGGCCTCAGGAGCCTACAACCCAATGGCCTAAATGTGGACTTTACCAGTTTCAAAATCTCCCCACACCCAGCCTCATCCCATGACCAACCCTCCCTCTCATCCCCGCCTCTTTGATCTGACAGAACCTGTCCATCTTCTCTCCCACCTATCCGCTCCTTACACCTCACTGACCAATTCCCACCACTGCCTACCTGCACTCACCTATCACCATCCCACCTACCTTCCCCAGCCCCACCCCTCCTCTCTATTTATTTCATGACTCCCTTCCCCCTCCCCCATTTCTTAAGAAGCCTCCCCACCCGAATCATCAACATTCCTGCTCCTCTGATCAGCTCTGTGACACGGGACTTCGTGCTCTACGGGCTGTTTCCCGGGACGCACACCGAGACCAACATCAACTGCGCCTGGAGGACCATCAATGCGGTGAAAGACGCTCTTTGGTCTGCCCGCAACTTGCTGGTCTTCCAGTTGAAAGAACTGACCCCGACCGAGTGTTGCAGACTGGCGCACTCCAAGGTTCAGGACTACGTGTTGAGGGATGCACTAAAGCTTGGGGCAGCCGCCGCCAAGGCGCGGTGGGGAAAGACCACCGTGTAAGACCCCTCGGCCGTACCGTATTAGGGCCCTGTTCAGGAACTGGGCCCAGCTGGCGCCTCCTCCAACTGGTCAGGGGGCCAACTATGACTACGGTAGTATGACCACCGGAGTTTTTTTCCTTTTCTTCCTTTGTTTTTTCCCTTTAGTTGGTGTACGTACCCCCAGGGTAATCCGGGACGGCTTGGATGACCGGGTAGGTGAAAGTGTGTTTATTTTTTTGTATTTTCTATGAATAAAGTATATTTTTTTAAATAAAAAAAAAAAAAAAATTCCTGCTCCTCTGATCAGCTCCGTGACACGGGACTTCGTGCTCTATGGGCTGTTTCCCGGGACGCACACCGAGACCAACATCAACTGCGCCTG
>NC_063333.1:25566122-25654259 GCF_021869965.1 Rhincodon typus
TGGGGAAAGACCACTGTGTAAGACCCCTCGGCCGTACCGTATTAGGGCCCTGTTCAGAAACTGGGCCCAGTTGGCGCCTCCTCCAACTGGTCAGGGGGCCAACTATGACTACGGTAGAGATGACCACCGGGGTTTTATCTTTTTTTTCCCTTTGTCTTTTCCCTTTAGTTGGCGTACGTACCCCCAGGGTAATCCGGGATGGCTTGGATGACCGGGTAGGTGAAAGTGTGTGTTTTTTTTGTATTTTCTACGAATAAAGTATATTTTTTTAAATAAAAGAAAAAAATTCCTGCTCCTCTGATGCTGCCTGGCCTGCTGTGCTCCTCCAGCCCCACACTGTGTTATCTCTGACTCCAGCATCGGCAGTTCTTACTATCTCTGAATGTGTTACACTGCTGTGTCAGTGTGCCATACAACAAAATGTTCCCCACCCCCACATTCCAATACAGACAAGCCTGTAAAGGAGGTTTTCTGTGTGTCTACACTGAAAAGCCCGTTAAAATGTCAGTAATGACAACCATTGGATCTGGTTGAAGTACAAAAACAATAACAGAAATGGCAGTGCAAGACAAGGTAGGGCAAAACATGGATGGTATGACCATATGGGTAAGCACACAAGAGTGAGCTCTAAAAGAATAAAGAAACAACACTGAGATGCAGCCTGGTCCATTTGTGAGCTGAGTCCCTCTTTGAGTGTGCAAAGTGTCTCCGTTGCAACTTTCTGAATACCAAATGCAGCTGCACCCTACAATGCATATCAGTACTTTGTGAGAAGCTGACCAGATTTTCAGGGAGGTGCCATGATGGCATGATGGTTTAGCAGATCCCAGATGCCACTGCCCACAAACAATGGGATGTGAGAAGCAGGATGTCATCATCGATGATAATCGCAGATTTAGAATGGTTGTACCCTTAGCGCTAATATTATGTTTTCTGTCTAGGCCAGCTGTGCCTATGCCCCTGGAATTGGCTCTTGTTACCTCATGGTACGTGCCACCTTGTTCTGCATAAAATAGGGGACGGATGGGAGTGAGCATTGTGCAAACTGCTTGGCTGACACGGTATTATATCTGAGAATGTGTTGTAACTTTTTCGATGTGAGTCTTGCAGCAGTGCCGCATGTGATACACATGGAAGTCAAGTCTGTGTCCTGGTTAATAGAAAATATGGGCAGATACATAATGGTGACTGGGTAGGGGATGGGAAGGTGGGATGGAAAGGGTGCAGTGATTTCAGCTAGTGCTGCAGTTGAACAGATATGCCATTTGAAGATGCATTGATTGATTTTTGTCCACTCTGTGAGGTTTGTAAACTACTACAGGCATTGCATCCACAGTCTCAGTGTTCTCATGTTGATTTCCATTGCTAGCTGGCTCAGTTACCTTCTGAGCATGTGTCTGCAGGGTCCTGCTCTGAATATGGGAGATAATTGCACCTCTCCAGTTTCTCTACCGAATCCATCCTCTTCCCTGTTGTACCATATTTTAAGCTATGTCTTTTCATTTTTCTCTTGTTCTTAAACTATCAAAATGGCATAATTTGGTGGCAACATATGAAAGTTTTTCACTGTATTTTATTGTTTTTCTCACTGTAAGTTACACATGACAATAAATGGTTCATTCATTCGTTCTTCTGTCTTTCCTCGTTCACCTTCAATTCTCATAGGACAGCCAACACTAGTCCCAGTCAACTTCCTGTTTAAGTTTTGCTCTAAGCAGAACAAACTTGTTTTAACTGGCGCGAGCCACTCGCAATCTTGGCTCTTCACTCAGACATCGAGTTAATTTAACACCACGATTCACTCCAGTTGCAGATGGGATTAGTTTAGTTTGGGAATATGGTTGGCATGGACTTGTCAGAACAAAGGGTCTGTTTCCGTGCTATATGCCTCTATGATTCTGGAAAAGCAGAGTGTCTGCATGGTCCTTGCTTTGTGGTCAACAGTCATGGGTTAATTGTCCATTACAATCTCAGTGCTTGTTTTCAGGGGTATCAACTTTAATCCCCAAAGAATTTTAGCAGCACCTTTTATCGATTTGGGGATACGGAAATAAGCTCGACAAACATAAGCATAGCTGTCAGTTAACAGTAGGTGGCAGAACGTAATCAGTTAAAAGCTCACTTTGTGCTAAATTTTATAGAGAAACAGAATTAACCTTTTCAGTCCAATATAACCCTTTGAAATTGAAACTAAATAAATCTGGAATTGGACTCAAAATGTTGACCCTGGTTCTCATTCCACAGATGCTACTAGGCCTGCTGTGTTTTACCAGTGCTTTGTTATTTCAGATCTCCAGCACCTGAAATTATTTTTATGTTTATCCTATCCCCCTGAGCCAGAGGTCATCTGCTCCATCCGTTTCTTTCCTTTTACCTCTCTTTTTTCTCTCTTTTTGCGTTTTCCTTTCTTTTTCTTTTTACTTCCCATTTTCGGATAGTATCGGCAATGTCTGGGGTGAAAGCCAGTGCAGACCCCCGGCTTCAGCCTGGCTTTGCTAGGACTCAAACTCCCGGCCTCAGCATGGACTCAAACTCCCGGCCTCAGCGTGGACACGACGCCTGGCTCTGCTAGGACTCAAACTCCCGCCCTCAGCGTGGACTCGAACTCCCAACCTCAATACTGACTCGAACACCCAGCCTCAGCGTGGACTCAGATTCTTGGCCTCAGCGTTGACTTGGACTCCTGGCCTCAGCGTTGACTCGAACACCCGGCCTCAGCGTTGATTCGGACTCTTGGCCTCAGCATTGACTCGAACACCCGGCCTCAGCGTTGATTCGGACTCTTGGCCTCAGCATTGACTTGAACACCCGGCCTCAGCGTTAACTCGAACTCCCAGCCTCCGCGTGGACTCAAACTCCTGGCCTCAGTGTGGATTCAAACCCCTGGCCTCAGCGTGGACTAGAATGCCTGGCCTCAGTGTTGGCTCGGACTCTTGGCCTCAGCATTGACTCAAACGCCTGGCCTCGGTGTTGACTCACCTCCTGGCCTCAGCATGGACTCAACTGATCCTGCCTCAAGGTGAAACCCAGTGCAGTCTGAGTTGCAATGACTGTTATTCTGAACTCTTATTTATCTATTTTTCTAGTATATTACCGGACTTTTTACTTCTTTATTTTTCTAATTTTTTTCCACTAAGAATTTGTATGTAAGTATTTTGGAACCGAAGATGGCGCTGTAAGTGGCAACCTGTAAACTTTCTATTACACTCATGTGAGTATGTGACAATAAAGCTAATTCTAATTCTAATATTGAGCCAAGTTTTGCTGTGTAAGTGATTCTAGTGGCCATCAGTTAAATTTGCACATTTATGTTTCTGACCTTTTTGTGTGGCACATTGCAGAAGGCTGATAATAGAGCAGGAAGAGGAATAGGGCATCTGGAATATCAATGGACTGGACAAATAATTGGAAATACTCGGAACAAACCAGATTGTAAAAATTAATAATGCAAGGACTAAGCAGAAATGTAAGTTAGAATGCGTGACTCTTGTCAAACCAGGTATAAGAAGAAATATAAAAGCATGAAGGGAAATATTGGATTAAGAAAAATAAAAGGAAAGGAAAGCATTTTAATTTTAATTTCATATATTTAAATCCTCAAATATTGAAATCTGAAGGAATGGGACTCCACAATTGAAATGGTTAACTTTCAGTTGCTGGGCAGATTGATTGCCATAAGTTAATGTTTATACTATAGTTAAAAAAGTACTTAGATTTAGACTTAGTACTTAGACAATTTTATGGAGTAAGTTCAGTTCATTTCTACTTTGCAAATGCTGAAATTTCAGACTATTCAGTGAATTTCAATGGTGAAGTAGACAGAAAAATGCAATTGTGAGAGGTTAGTGGTGAACATGGTGCCACAAGACCAGAAACAGACTCTTTTTAATTTAATTGTGTATCCATCCCTCATTTGAGGTTATGGCACTATTTCAGTATACATAACCATATCAACTTCACCACAATTTTGGGTGGACAATCTTTGCTATTTTCTCTTGTGGTTTATTGTCAGATCTGGTTTGTTAGCAATCTTTGTAAACACCTTGAGATATTTTACTACATTTAGGGCTCTCCGAAAATGAAGTTTCTATCACAATGATAGGACAACTGAAGGCAAATTACTATGCTAGGCTACATAAGTCTTTTGGATATCCACAAATGAGATTTTTTGACACAGTAGTAGCGCCCTTGTCTCAGAGGCAGAAGCTTCAGGTTCGAGACACACCTCAAGACTTGATGACCAAGGAAGGTGGGCTCATAATGTCGCCAAACAGATGGAGATGTAAACCACTCCAGCCCATCACAATGGCAGATGTTAAGAGTGGAAAGAGTTTTCAAAACATAATTTATATGTTGTGGGCATTATTGGCCAGCCAAGCACTTATTGTTCAATGCTGGTTGCCCTTAAGATGGTGGTGAACTGCCTTCTGGAACTTTTTCGGTTCATTTCCACCACAGGGCATAATTTTAAGGTAAGAGGAGAAAGATTTAAAATGGACCTGAGGGGCAACTTTTTCACACAGAGAGTGGTTCGTATGTGGAATGACCTGTCAGAGGAAGTGGTAGATGCAGGTGCAGTTACAACATTTAGGATCATAGAGTCATACAGCATGGAAACAGACCCTTTGATCCAACCAGTCTCACTTACCTAATCCTGGATCCTACCCCTTCAAACCTTTCCTATTCATGTACTTATCCAAATGTCTCTTAAACGTTGTAATTGTATTCACATCCACCACTTCCTCTGGAAGTTCATTCCACACATGAACCACCCTCTGTGTAAAAAATTGTTCCTCATGTCTTTTTTAAATCTCTCCTTTCACATTAAAAATGTGTCCCCTAATCCCCTATCCTAAGGAAAAGACAACCACCATTAACTCCATCTACACCCTTCATTACTCTATAAACTTCTATATGGTCGCCGCTCAAATTCCTAGGCTCCATTGGAAAAAGGTCCCAGCCTATCCAGCCTTTCTTTATAACTCAAAACTTCCATACCCAGTAACCTCCTGGTAAATTAAAAGATATTTGGACTGGTATATGAATAGAAAAGGTTTGGAGGGGTATGGGCCAAATGCAAGCAAATGGGACTAGTTTAGTTTGGCAAATCTGGTTGGCATGGGGACGAGTTGGACCAAAGGGTCTATTTCTGTACTGAATGACCATAAGACTCTATGATTGTAATGCCATTAGGGAGGGAATTGCAGAATTTATATTTCCGAGTCAGGATGGTGAGTGGCTTGGAGGGGAACTTGCAGGTGGTAATGTTCCCATGTCTCTGCTGCCCTTGTCCTTCCAGTTGGAATTGATTGTGAATTTGGAATGTGCTGCCTGAGGAGCCTTGGTGAAGTTCTGCAGTGCATCTTGTAGATAGTACACACGGCTGTTACTGAGGGTCGGTGGTGGAGGGAATGAATGCTTGTGTATGTGGTGTGAACCAAACTGCTTTGTCCTGGATGGTGTCAAGCTTCTTGAGTGTTCTTGGAGCTGCACCCAACCAGGCAAGTTGGGAGTATTCCATCGCACTCCCAAGTTGTGCTTTGTAGTTTGTGGACAGGTTTTGAGGAGTCAGGAGGTGACTTACTTGCCACAGTATTCCTAGCCTCTGATGTACTTTTATAGCCACTGTGTTTATTTGGTTAGTCCAGACTAGTTTCTGGTTGGGGATAATCTGGTTGACTGTGTATTGTGTAGGAACCTGTTGCATCACTATCTGTATCTCCAGACTACAATATGCATGTGACAATGTGTGTTGGCACAGTAACTCAAGCCCCTGGGTGAACTGTAACACAAACATCCACAATGGTGGAGTATTGCAAAATGTTTTGGACTCTACACTTGATGAAGGATTCTGCAGTGTTGGTGAGGATGCATTTTGTATACTATAGTTTGAAGATTGACAATGAGAGTAGGAGTAATTTACTTTTGTTCAGACTAAAGGATGAAATGATTGATGTTTTGAGAGGAAGAGGGGGCTGGATGCAATGTGAAATTTGTGTGAGAATGGATAGTCCAAACTTGGTGGTCTTTGGCCCATTGCCTGATGCATAATAATCGTACAGGGTAGCTTTGATATGCTCTATTTTTATGCCACTTTCAGACCTGAAAAGTGCCTAATCAATCTCAAATTACTCTGGAGAAGCAAAGTACCTCAAAGATTTAAAGAGTTTAAGCAAGCTGTTTCAAGCTGCTAGTGCACAGTGGCTATGTAAGTGGCAATTTCCACTAACAAGATATGGCTATCAGTCTACTTGTAACAGACTGAACCACATTGTGTGTGAATTTCAGTGGCAGCATTATAACAATTACATCAGCCATATATCTCAATGCTTGACTAATAAAAACATTCAGAATTGCTCTTCATCATAGGCACAGTGCACTTGTAAAACCCAAAGCAAATATTTGCCATTACTCAAGATTTTGGTAACACTTGCTGAATAATCTTGAGTGTGCTACCAACACTATCAACACTATCAAGCAATTTAAGATCAATCAGTTGAACTCATAACTCATTTGCATTTGCTACAAGCAACTCATACACAGAGACCTGATGCCTGCAACTAAAAGGAAAGTGTTCAAGCCCAGAATCTGTTTTGAATTACTCAGGATACTGGGGAAACTATGGTCTTTTATTGCTTTCTCAATGGCAACATCTCAGTCAATCAAATTTGACTTGCAACCCAATCAGTGTCCTTTTTTCCTGTTGTACAAATTGTGATCGTTTTGGAGTTTAGTAGTCTTACACAAAAATTGGAATCAGAACATAGGAATAGAAGTAGGCCATTCAGTCCCTCAAGCCTGTTTTACCATTCAAGGAGATCATTTATGATCTGTGGCCTAATTCCATATATCTGCGTTTGGTCCGTGTCCCTTTTAGCAACTTTTATCCTCAATGGAACTGTTATTTGACCACATATGCAAAAAACGTAAAATGGTTCACCAATTGGCTGTCATCTGTTTTACATTAATGCAAGATGTTAAAATTACTTCATTTTATCATATCCTTAGATTTGTGATGTAACCCTCTGGTTGTTTTGTTTTATTGCTGTCATACATTATGTTGTTGAGCTCAGTGCATCTTTCCTAATATTCTCGATTGTTCCCTGTGTCATGCAACTTATTTCGTCTAGTTTAGATTCCCGCTTATTATTTTCCTTCCTTAGTCTCATTACTCTGCATTTTCCCACGTTAAAATGCAATTGTTGCTCATCATTCACCTTTCTGATATATCCAAATTGCCAGGTATTTGATATGGCTGTTCCGCTGTTGAAAGGAAACAATGATTCATTGAGTATCAGAAAATGAATTATCTGTATGTAGTTTTATTTTCCCTTGATATATTCTAACCCTGTCATGTAGCTGAATTAAAGTGAGAATATTTAAGTTGGAACACACAGATAACAATAAACCTCTATAGGCACATGCATTGTTTTGCAATATTTCCAACATTTAACACCATATTTCCAAATGTTGGAAAATATTGTGAAACAATGGATGTGTCTGTAGAGGTTTATTGTTACCTGTGTGTTCCAACTTAAATATTCTCACTTTGATTCCCTTCAGAAAACAAAACTGCTCAGATTTTCATGAGCACATTCGTTCTCACATGGGTACTTTAACTTGGCTCCATTCTCTACACTTAACATAATTGTGTGATCCCTCCTCACACTTATTGAATCGTAAACCTATAGTGATGTCTGATCCCACTGTGATGTACAGTTATAGTGGGATCACTTTGAGAAAACTGGGCTTGACAAACAACGCCCAGAGGTCATTTAAGTTACAATTACATGTTGAGATGGACTGCCCTAACAGGTTATTATCTGGCTACAGCACAGAAAGGGGACAATGGGTCGTGAAGGAATTGTTGTTTTCTCCACCAACTTTTCTCTTCACATAAGATAGTCCCAGGTCACCAATACCCTCTAATGCGGTCATTACATTTCTGGGTTTGGAACACAGTAGAGATGAGTGCTGTCATTCCCGTTGCTGGATACCATTGACCAAGACCATTTGATGATGATAGTTTGTTGCCAGTGAGACAAGGTAGTCAATGAATTCAATTCCTGCTGAACTACATCTGGTACTGAGGCATAACCCTTTTTTAAACAATTTCAAAACAGAAAATTATCATTAAACCCAATGACTAGCAGCAGCTGATCAATGAGAAACCTTTGTGAGATTCAGTAAACATTAATAACTAGGTTCTATATGCATAGCATCTGTGAGCAACAGAATAGATAACCCCTTAGTGACAATAAATCCAACTATTCTACTGCATAACAATATTATTTCATCTTTACATTGTTCATCATTTTTATTAATTCACAGTATGTGGATGTTGCTGGCTAGGCCAATGCTCATTGCCCATCCTTGATTGCCCTTGAGGGCAGTGGTGAGATACCTCATGTTGGTCATTATGAATTTCACAAATTATGGCGTAAAATCATTGGTTTAATATAAACCTTTCAATGCCCATAGCCTTCCACCTAATCTGCTACTTATGTTTTCATTGATTTTGTTCCCTTCTCAAAGTGAATTACTGAGATGTACTACCTGATCACGTTTACTCCCAGATACATCAGATATGTAGTTAGTGCAACTCTATCTCATTCATTTAACCTGTCTTAAATATAGGCAGATTGCAAACCTATTGAGACATCTGATTTGCTGTGAGGCACATCATGAGGTGAAGGCTTGTTCTCTAATGTCACTGTTTGGTCTGTCCAGTTAAAAACCCTCAATCTGATGAAACAATTTATGACAAATCTTAAAATTAAAGACAGACCATTTGGGAAAAAAGTCTGGGGATTAAATGAGAGTGGCATTAAGTGAGATGCTCTTTTGGAGAGCTAGCACAGACAAGATGGGCCAAAGTCTTCCTTCTGTGCTGTAACAATTCTGTGATTCTGTGAAAGGTAAGGGAGTGGTGTTGAGGTGCAGATCTGCTATGATATCATTGAATGTGAATAAATTTCAGCGGATTGATAGCCAATTCCTGTGTCTTATGTTCCTATGTAATATATTATTGAAACATGTTTGAAATCTTGTCAAAAGGGAATGTAGCAGTGCCTAAGATGCATATGACTGTAGTTTAAGCACTGAGATGAGAGATTAAAAAACTGGGATAGTAACCTCCACAATGAGGGCCTGTATAGCAGATATGGACATGTGGATTGTCATGCATTGAAAGTTCTGTGACAAGTCAGTCAATGACACTTACATTCTCTCAGGGTCAACTTCTTTTAAACCTGGATTCTAGAGATCAGAATCTAGAGACCAGTAAGAGTGATATAGAATAACTACATCTCCTGAAACACAGAATTGTTATTAATAAGCGTGTCTGATTAGGTACTAGGTAGGAGTGGATTTCCTTGGATCCATTATTGTTCATCCATTCTTGTTATTGATATAGAAAATGACTCAACATAATTTCTAAATCAATCTGTGGATGAGTCAATTGATTGCAACTGGATTTGGATTAGTTATTGATTAGGCCCATGTGAGAAATAAGTTACTTTACCAAAAATGTACGCCATTTACACTCAACACAAATCTCCTTGCTTAATCCCACATTTTCAGGATATTCTTTTAATCCTTTCTCCCTCATAAACTTGTGTACCTCAAATGCACCCGTACTATTCACTCCAATTACCTTCTGTGCTGGCAAATTCTTTGGGTTTTATTCCCATCCTAACATTATAAGTGGGAATATTTTCTCTTTATCTACACAATCGAACTCTTTTGTAATTTTAAATGGCTTGATGGGGCAAGTGCGTGTCATGCAGATTGTGCCAGGAAATTCAGGAATACACTATGCAAAGAGATCCTCTGAATAAACTAAAAGTGTGGAAAAATATTTGGGGTTTGTAATTGCTGAATATTAAAAGTGTACATGTGGCGTGAGTATATGCCGTTGGGGTATTGCAATCAGGTTTGGACACTGCAGTTATTGAATGATATTGAGACATTGGAAATGATGCTCAAGAGGATAACAGGCTAATACAAAACCTTCAAACTTTAAGTACTGAGGAAGCCTACTGAAGTTGGCAGCAACCATTTCATCCATCACTTTGTGCTGACTCACTGACTTAGATGGACCTCCTTCAGAATAAAGCTAAAATTTTTAAATATAACTCCAATTATACTGCTTATCTTACCATTAACAAGGCTGATCATTTTGGGTAGTGGAATTATTTTGGTAAAATGTGGGAAATAGGGATAGAGGTTTTTCCTTATTGCAAATGTATGTTGACCAGAATGTAACTGAAAACTGAGCTGCCAAGTATAAAAGATAATGGAGTGAAACTATTCTATCAGTTGTTCAAAGTGAATGGGCTGCCAATTTTACGTTATAACAAGTTGTTAATTCACTAAAAAGTAGCTTCACGTCATTGCTAAACATCAACTTTGTTCGCAAAGTTTTTGTGCTTAAAAAGTTTGGTGAACTACGGGCTTGCAGATGGTTGGTATTTTGACGGCTGTATGATATTCAGAATGAAAAATTTTTTATTACTAGTTCACTCTTTCACAGGATGTGGATGCCCCTGGCAACATCAGCATCTAATGCCCAACCATAATTACTCATGAGGAGCTGGTGATGAATCGTCTTCTGGCACTTTGTAATGCATTTGGTGAAGTAATCCCCAGAGCGCTGATGCAGGATTTTCACCAGAGACAATGAAAGCACTATAATACATTTCCATGTCAGGATGGTACAGGAAATGCAGGAGAATTTGGAGCTGTTCTGATGTGCCTTCTTCCCTTGTCCTTTGAGGTTGTAGAAGCTGCAGAATTGGAAGGTGCTGTTGGATTGGCTTTGACAAGTTGCTACAGTGTATCTTATAGCTTATATGCACAGCTGCCCAGTTACACCAGTGACTGGGAGGGTCAGTGTTTAAACGGGCCAATTGGAGTTGTCTTGCAGATGATAGAAAGGTGGCAGTGAGATTCAGAATAAAAACCAAAAGAACGGCGGATGCTGTAAATCAGGAACAAAAACAAAGTTGCTGGAAAAGCTCAGCAGGTCTGGCAGCATCTGTGAAGGAGAAAACAGAGTTAACGTTTCGGGTCCGGTGACACTTCCTCAGAACTGTTGAGGTGAAAATCAGAAGTTGAGTCACTCAGCACAAATTAACTAGCTTCTTAACAGCTCTTGTAACCATAGTATTTAAGTGCTGGTCCAGTTAAATTCTTCGTCAGTGGTGATCCCGACGATGTCAATGGTGGTGAGTTTGACAATGACAATACCATTGAATATGAAAGGGAGGTGGTTCAATCCTCTGTTATTGGTGCTGGTCATTGAGCAGCATTTGTGTGGTATGATCAACAGTTGGCACAATTCAGCCCAAGTTTGGATGCTCTCCAGGTCTTGCTGCATTTTGTGAATTCCACTCCATTCCAGGAACTGAATTAGCATACGACTCTCAATCTACTGTTTGACTGTTATTATACTAAATAAATTGTTATCTGCTGAAGGTGACATTGGGCAAGCAGACCTGTTATATGGCTTGCTGCAAATAACCCCCTAACTAGGGGGCAAAGATCTCTGTTCAATCTGAGGAAGCGAGCATCTGCAGTGTTCCACTCAGAAACATTAAAAAATACTGGTTAAATATTTGTGTTAGCAGATGGCTTAATGTCCCATCAAGCTCTCTGTTAATTTAACTCATTTTCAAAATTAATTTTAAAAAGTACCCATATGTCACTTTAACCATCTGGAAACTTCTTAAATTTAGGTTGCCCTGGCTGTGCTATCATGTAACAGATGTGAAGCTAACATTGTGAAAAACCACTGCTGGAGCATTCTCCACCTCTTGACTAAGCATACTTTCATTTGTTCATACTTCAACAATCTTTCATAGCTTGCTTCAACATAAATCTCAAGTCTCTTTGTCTGATGCAACTGTTATGACTAGACCAGACATGACCCCCTCAACATAATTTAAGAAGGTAGCCTAGACCTTAATTTTGCCTTATTTTTAAAGCAAATGTGAAGTGCTGTGTTCCAGATGCAATGCGATTGGTCAAACTACTCAACGTTAAGCAAAACACAATTTATTTAAGCACTATAGTTAAAATAAACAGGAATTTAGTCTAACTTAACTCTACTAGAAAACTTAATAGAACAATAGGTACAGTAACTATTACGAATTAACTGTTCCAATATAGTAACACACCCCTTGGCAAAAAAGGCAAATTCAGACTCAGATTTTCACATGTAGTTCTCAAATCCAGGAGGAAAAAGCATCTGGATGAAATTCAGACAGAGTAGCAGCCAGGAGACATCTACTGAAGCTTCCAACCTTGTTGAGACCCCAACAGCTTCTGAAGCAAATGAGAAATCAAATCCCAGAAATCCTGATCTGTGACGGCTGGCCACACCCATTCAGGCTGTTAAAAAATCCCCAGGGTCTCCCAAGCTGTTTACTCAAGTGGTCTTCATTAGTCAGCTGTTCTCTTCATTACTCCTTTCACCAAATCACTCAATGACTTGGGGCCTATGAATTCTAGTTATTGACTCACTTCTCTTAGAGCGGATAGAAAAAAAACTGTTCCTTAATAAAATCCCTCATTACCTTAGCAACCAGTTAGATCAGATCTTAGCTACTTCTGTTCCATTAAAGAAAATAGCCCTAACATTTCCAAACTTTCCTCATACCTGTAGTCTGTCATCCCTGATAATATCCTGATCAATCTCATCTGAACTCTTCCTTTATCTTTACATTTCTAAGAATGTGTGATGTTTAGTATAGTTCACATTTCCCCAGCTGAGGCTTATCTGGTGATTTATAACATTCTGGTGTAATCTCTTTATTGTTAAATTCTGTTCTACTTCTCATTCAATCTCTCTTGTAAAAGAAACCACGACAGATAACCTCTTAAAGCCACAGCATTGTCACACAAGGAAGTATCAGAACATCTGAGCATTATTGTGGCCTTAAAATGCACTGTTGAAATACTCATAGAATTGCAGCAATCTACAGTGCAGAAGAAAAACATTAGACCTGTCAGTCTTGATCCAGCTCTTAGAAAAAACTGTTGTGCTTAGTCCCACATCCCTGCTTTTTGCTTGTAATCCTGTCAATCCCTTATACTCAAATACCTACCCAACTCCTCTTTAAAAATATTCAATATCCTCCAGATTTTCATGTAGACAGTGCCAGCCCCTGGGTGACTCTTTGTGAAACAGATTCTCTTCATTACACCTTCCACTAAATTACTCAATGCTTTGGGGCCTATCATTTCTAGTTATTGACTCACTTCTCTTAGAGCAGTTGGAAACTAAAATTGTTCCTTAATAAAATCCCTCATTACCTTAGAAACCCCAGTTAGATCATCCCTTAGTCACTTCTGTTCCATTAAAGAAAGCAGTCCTAATATTTCTAACTTTCCCTCGTAACTGAGGTCTGTCATCCCTGGTAATATCCTGATCAATCTCATCCCAAATCTTCCTTTATCTTTACATGTCTCTGAATATGTGATATTTAGTATAGTTCACATTTCCCCAGCTGAGGCCTATCCACTGATTTATAATATTCTGATATAATGTCTTTATTGTTATGTTCTACTCTTCTCCCTAAAAACCCAAACAATTCCCAAGTTTTTAAAATCACCTTATCAACTTGCCATGCCCTCTTTAAAGTTTTATTTACCTGGAGAGCAAAGTCCCTCTGCCAATCTGCACTCAAAAGCATCATATTTATAGTAGACTGTGTTTCCATATTTGTCTTTCTAAAGGTCACTCTTCATATCGAATACCATTGCTCTGCTTTTGACTATTTTACCATCCAATATCATCCTGAAACCACATTGCTATATACTGCTTTTTCAAGTTTCATATCATCTATCAACTTTATAAGGACATTCCATACACCTGAGACTGTTAACCTAGAAATGAGCAATGGACCTAAGCTCTCCCTTGGGGAATACCACTCCAAACTACCTCTCTCCAAACTACAGACTGAAAGATGTCCATCACCAACATTTTTGCTTCGTGCCAATGAGCCAATTTGCTATCCATTCTGCCATTTCTCCTTTAATTGTACGGGATTCTGTACTCTCGTAACTGAAACATTATCCACATACTGAGAAAAGCAGCTTTTCTGGACCAGCACAACATTTTATTTCCCACTCGTAACACCGTAATTAATACTGAAGTCTCATCTCCATTATCTAGCCTAAACTGCATATAAATTTTTTTTCTCTTTGCGCTGACATTAATCCAGTATTGGCAAAAGAGGAAGCCAAAAGGCAAAATGGAACGTAAAATGTCTGGTTGACAATCTTACATCTTACAAAGTGCTTGTTGAGAAATGATGACCTTCAGCATATGCCAGCATTTGGCTCTGTAAATGGCAGGGAGCATTTTGTTTCCATGGTGACATTCAACTGTAAAAAATTCAAGGTATGTTTAAGAGTGTAAGGTCATCAAAAAGCAACAATGAATAAACCTCAAATACGAGCTGAGGACTTATTGGTATCGGTGATGTTTCAACTACTGGACCATATTCATACCATTGTTGTATGGACTGGCCATAAATAGATAATGATGAATGAAATGGGCTGCTATTTTGTTTCCATTTCCCTCTTTCACATTCTTTGCTCAGGTAACCTTTGAATATGGTATGAATTGCATCTATTTATAATTAATCACTTTATATGCTGAGATATTAAAATATATTCAAATATATTGAATATATTCACCTCTAATAGGTTCTTTTATATAAATTTTATGGCATGATCCACCTTTGCCACTTGATTTTCTTTCTGACTTCTGCGTTCATTCTATTTTAATTCAAGTTTGAAGAAATAGCTGCCATGCTAGGATTTGAAATTATTTGGTCTAAATCAACCTCATTTAATCCTCTGCTTTATGAATCCCATAACAAAACGCCATGTCATTATTGGTGCCAATGCCATGCTATAACACAGGTGGAGTTTTCCACTATTATTTTGAAGTGTTGTGGGGGTGAGTGTGTCAGGTGACGAGTGAAGTGCTGCCCTCATTGGTGAGATAACTCAACCAGTCAACTGCCAATGAGCTCATCAAAGCTGAAAGGTGAACAAGAGTAACTATCCTGACCTAAAACAGGAGTCAAACACTGGCGATAACACAGTGTGGAGCTGGAGGGACACACCAGGCCAAGCAGCATCAGAGGAGCAGGAAAGCTGACGTTTTGGGTCGGGACCTTTCTTCAGTCCCAATCCGAAACGTCAGCTTTCCTGCTCCTCTGATGCTGCCTGGCCTGCTGTGTTCCTCCAGCTCCACACTGTGTTATCTCTAACTCCAGCATCGGCAGTTCTTACTATCTCTGAGTGAGTCAAACACTGGCGACCCAGATTGCTAGAAACTGCTGGCCAATCAAAGATTAACAGCTTTTGGATCTAAACATTGAGGCATACATTTTGCGGGTTCCAGTCATGAGAAATAAATTCCCTACTCCCTCTTACTAAATCCTGTGATACCTTATAGTTTATTAACTGCTCTGTCAATCTGTTCTGCCATCTTTAATGTCTTATGCATGCATGCACCCAGATACTTCTGTTCTGCAATCCATTTGGTGTTTACCATTTGTCTCTCAGTGTTCCCCTTTACAAAACACCTTGTACCATTTAAGCCTCAGCTCATCCAAAACACTGTCTCCTAACATGCAGCAATTTCTGTTCATCCAATACTCCTGTGCTCACAGTCCAGCATTGGCTCCTGGTCCAGCGATGACTCATATTTTAGATATTTGCTTCACTCAAGGACTTACACTTTGCCACCTGGAATCTCCTCTAATCTTATAACCCTCTTCTGAAAATTCTTCTCAAATTCACACCCCTAATATATCCCCTATTGTCTTTGCCCCTTCATTCTCAGAAGGAAAATCCAGTAAAACTTGCAAATGAAACATTAGACTTGTATACTTAATAAAGCTCCAGTATGGCCAGTACTTCCATCTCAGGTAATACTGTCATTTACTGTGTTTCCCTCTAGGCTGACAGTTAAGACTTCAGTTGCCAATGTACTCAACTCTGGATTTCCTTTCCTAACTGTTTCTGACTTTTCCTTTTAATATGTTTCTTGTCCAGGTTTTTGGTCATCTGTCCTAACATCTCCTTTTGTGGTCGTGCCAAATTTTGCCTGATAATACTTCTGAATAGCAACTTGGGATGTTTTATTATATTAAAGATCCTATTTAAATGCATATTGTTATTGACATTTAAGTATTGCTCGGTTGTCAGATTGTATCCTCTATTCTAAGCAATGCAGTTTGTAATGTTCTCATTTATTCACAATAAAGATGTGCATTTATATAGGACATTATCACACCTCTCAGAAGTATTTTGCATAAATAAATTACTTTGAAGCTAAGTGATTGTTTCACAAGCAAATGTGCCAATCTTTTACTGGTATCCCACAAATAGCAATTTGATTAATGACAATTTAATCCGTTTTTGGTGTTTGCATAATGTTAGCTAGAGGACTGGGGGACTCCCTGCTTTCCTTTGAGCTATTTATAGCATCTATCTGAACAGCAGAACCAGCTTAAGTTGGCATTTGGTACAAACTCACCTGCTTATAAAGCAGACTGAATAAAGGTTTTTAGAGGATGTTCTTCCACTAAATTGGAGAGGCTGCAGGAACCTTGAATGGGGAAAATCCCTTGACAGCAAATTTTAATTTGTTTTTTCTTAAGGTTGTCAGCAGAATAGGCAAGACCACATTTATTGACTGTCACTAGTGATTGCTTTACAATTGCATGCCTCCTCAGGGGCTTGCTGAGCCCCTTTTAGGAAGCTATGGAGTCAAACACTTAATGTTGATGGGAGTCACGTGCAGGCCAGGGCAAAGGGGAGTGTCTGTACCTTATGGATAGAACACACTACTGCTACTGAGCATCCATGGTGACTGTCTGTTGATGTGGTGTCAATCAAATGGTCTGCTTTGTCCTAGATGGTGTCAAGCTTCTTGAGTGTTATAGTCCTGATAAGCTAGGGAAGAGTAGGATGCTCCGTTCGGAGCTCCTCTGCTCGCTTGTCCCTTTACCTTTCCCCCTTCTTTTCTTTCTCTCCTCTTTGTGGTTTTCTGTTTCTCCACCCCACCTCCCCCCCATCCCCACTGCGGAGAGAGGAGTTACACATTGGTGTACACGTGACAATAAAAGGATATTATATTGCATTGTATTGTATTGAGCTACACTCAATCAGGCAAGTGGGGAGCATTCCATTATTCACCTGGCTTTCCACAATTCTCACCACTCTCTGGCTGGATCATTACCATAACTAATTCCATATCATCCATACTCCCTTAATTACAGAGCCTAATATCAAGTGAAGACTGCAACTCAACATTGATGTAATCAGTAAAGTGAACGCTGTTGCTCTCTCTGATACTGCAAAATTGCAAATCCTATGAGACGAGGTGCCCCATTGGAGGACAATCCTATTTATTCTGATGTTTCTCTGCCAAAACTATTTATTATTGCAGCATTATCTTAGAATGCAAAGTCAATTCTTGGTTCTCATCTCCACAACAAACTATCTGCTCATACATTTCTTCCCTGCCCCAGACATCCATGCCGCAAACAGCAGGAGAATGTCTAACTTATGTATTATTTACTTATTTAATTATTGTGTTTTTGAGGGTATATTAGCAGAATAAATAAGGGGGAATCAGTGAATGTCATAAATTGGGATTTCCAGTCTGCATATATTTAGGTTCCACAAAATGATGTTATGCGAGATTAAGGGGCCTGAGACTGAGGAAATATATTAGCATGAATTGAGGATTAACTAAAAGATAGGAATAAAAAGATAATTTTTGTGATGACTGACTGTAACAAGTGAAGTATTTCAGTCTCAGTTTCATATTTCTAACTTTCTCACCAAGTCCTCCTTGTCTGGAAGTTTTACAAACTAAATCCTTCACTGGGATGACTTGTTCCTTGAAACTACCAGTAACTTCCTTTAGATGATAAACTACACTTACTTTTTAAACTCAACCCTGGTGTTTTCTGAGTTGAATTAAAAATCTGCTTAGTCCTGGATGCTTCTGAACTGAAAACAAAGCAAAAGGGCCTGTCATGTTTATCCTACCTGTCCTAAATCCAATAGCATAAACAGCTTTCCATCAACACTAGAGGAATCTGCAGTCATGTGCCTTAAAACAAATACAGGATTTAGTCACTGTTCCAGAAGGACTCTTTGACCCAGCCACCTGCCTCTATTTTAAAATAAAATTCTTAAAATAATGTTGAAATACAGAAATCATATACTCTTCTCCATATAACTCACTTCTCAAGCCTTATCTATTCCACCAAACAGATTGGCTGTTTTCCCCTCTATAACATCGGCTATCTTATTCCCTGCCTCAGTGCAACTTACATTGGAACCTACATCCGTCATTTTGTTACCGTTACGTTTGACTTCAATGGCTTAAGGTTGCTATCCATCTTCCATCCTCCTTAAACTTAATTGTGTTTATTCAAAACTCTACTACTGGTGTTTGATTCCTCAACTGTTCAGCATTTGATTGTGTTTGCCTGTTGACTGTTCACTGTGCTATGATCTGTTTGAATGTGGTTACAATAGCAAAACAGGAAGAAATGCTGTAAACTTTGCAGAAATTTTAAAAACATTTCAAACCGTAGTGCTCTTCAAGCATGAAACCTTCAGTCTGCCACCTCAGTTCAAAGCACAATACTACATTTACCCCGGCTCACTCCAGACCCTATGTACTAACCAGCCCTGTATTCTCCTACTTCCATTGCCTCCCAGTTTGGCAAAGCCTTGAGAGTTTCTTTCAATTTATTCTTTCATGGGATATGGGTATCACTGGCAAGAACACCACTTGTTGCCTATCTCTAATTGCTCTTGAACTAAATGGCTTGCTAGGCCATTTCAGAGGTAATTCAGAAATGGTCAGCAACTTCATTGTGGATCTGGAGTCATATATCAGCCAAGTAAGGACAACAGACTTTCTTCCCTAAAAGACATGAAAGAGATGGGATTTGTTAATGACTGACATTATGGCCACTACTATAAATCTCTTTCTATTTGTGATTTATTAACTGAATTTAAATTCAACCAGTTACTGTAGTGGGATTTGAATTCATGTTTCCAGAGAATTGAAACAGAAATAAAACAAATAACGGCAGATGATGGAGATGTGAAACGAAAACAGAAATTGCTGGAGAAACTCAGCAGGCCTGGCAGCATGTGTGGAGCAAAAGCAGAGTTAACATTTCGACTCTGGTGATCCTTCATCAGAGTTGGATTTGTCTAGGCCTTTGGATAACTAATACAGCGAGATTGCCACTACACTGCCCCTCCTTTATTAATAAGATTCTCATTGCTGGCAAAACTCAGTAGGTCTGCCAGATGATGATGAAGAGTCATCAGACTTGAAACGCTAACTCTGCTTTCTTCCCACAGATACTGCCAGACCTGCTGAGTTTTGCCTGCAATTTCTGTTTTTGTTTTAGATGTCCGGCAACCACAGTTCTTTTTTTTTTTATTATAACCAGATTCTCATGCTTGTTTTCAAGTTTGAAGGTACCTGTAATTGAAAGTCAATGATTTCAGCAACATTAGGTGTGACAATTCTTTCAAAACAAAGGGTGGAAGATGGTAGGCCAGCCAAGGCAGCATTGGATAATCAGTCAGTTACCAATCATTTAGCAATCATCTGTTTGCTGATTTTTACAGTGGTTAAATTTTGAAAGGTCTTTTATGTTACCCACATATCCAGGTTTCCTGACAATTAGGAGTCCCCTCCGCAATATCGCTCCCTTCTCATTTCCTCATAAATACTGGGTCCACTGCCAAAAGCTACACAAATTTGAACAACAAAGCCATTATGCAATGATGCAGTGCTTCTGATCATTATTTCCATTCAATGATCCTTAAAGTTCAGAGCTTGTCATTCAGTGCTAATTCCCTCTAATTACGTTTATGTCCTTATCCTCCCTGTTTTTAAATCTCCTTATTTCTTACAACACTGTACTCCAAGGTGTCTGATTTCATGCAATTCTGTCTTTAGAACATCCCAGATTTTAATTGCTCCATCATTGCTAACTCTGTCTTCAGCCTGTATGCCCTCAGTTCTCAAATTCCCTCCCTCAGCTACTCTGCTTTTCCACCCCCCCCTTTTAATATGATTCTTATAACCCATGTCTAACCTGTCCCAACATTTCCTTATGTTTCCTTGTATTAAATTTTCTTTGATAATTCTCCTATTTGGCACCTTAGGACGTTTCACTGATATAAAACCATTCTATGAATGTATGTTATTATCAATGTGCCTGAATTTCAATCCCTAGCAAAAGCGTAGGCTTGAGATATGATGCTTGGCAGAATTCAGTACCCAGTAGCATGAAATCTGTACACTATACTTAAATGTCCATTCCTCCATCCCATGGGAAGACTGTTTTCAGTATTCAGTATTCTCCCTATGACAGCCTTTGTAGAGGAGACCACATTGTGAGCAGCGAATGCAGTAGACTAGATTCTTGGAAGAGCAGGTGAAGTGTTGCTTCACCTGGAAGGTATGTTTGGGCCCTTGGATACTGGGGAGGGAGGAGATAAATGCGCAGGTGTTGCACCTTCGCCAGTTACAGGGGAAGGTGCCGTAGGGCTGTGGGGAGGTGTTGGGGGCGAAGGAAGTATGGACCAGGGTGTCCCGGAGGGAATGGTCCCTGCGGAAGGCGGACAAGGGAGGGGAGGGGAATATGTGTCTGGTGGTGGCATCTTGCTGGAGGTGGCGGAAATGGAGTCTGATGATCAAAGGTATCCAAGGGCCCAAACATACCTTCCAGGTGAAGCAACACTTCCAAGAATCTAGTCTACTGCATTCGCTGCTCACTATGTGGTCTCCTCTACATTGGGGAAATGAAGTGTAGACTTGGCGACCACTTCGCAGGACATTTACGTTCTGCTCGCAAAAAAGACCCTGAACTACCTGTTGCCTGCCACTTCAATGCATCACCTTGCTCCCTGGCCAACATCTCTGTCTCCGGCTTGTTTCAGTGTTCCAGTGAAGCCCAGCGCAAGCTGGAGAAACAACGCCTCATTTTCCACTTGGGAACCCTACAGCCCTCCAGACTCAATATTGAGTTCAATAATTTTAGGGCCTAAACTCTGCCATGTCCTAGCCTCCTACCCCACACACCAGGCCTTGTTATCACATAGCCTGCCACTACACATCCCCTGTTGTTAGTCACTAACATTCCCCATTAACAACTATTCACCCTCCCAGCCTGATCGTTGGCAACTCCTCTGTCTGTCCAACTGTCTTTCTCTCTCTTTGGGCTGTATCCTATTGTTTACTCCCTACCCCACCCACCTCCCTATTTTCCGCACATAAACTGACATTTTCCCAGTCACCATCAGTTCTGAGGAAGGGTCACCGGACCCGAAACGTTAACTCTGTTTTCTCCTCCACAGATGCTGCCAGACCTGCTGAGTTTTTCCAGCAACTTTGCTTTTGTTCCTGATTTACAGCATCCGCAGTTCTTTTGGTTTTTATTTAGAATAAAAGATTGCTTGCCCAGTTTTTTCTGGCCAATACCTAAAGTCAAGAGTACACTAAAAGGCAGGCCCTTCATCTTTGTACTGCAGTAGAGGACCAATTCATTTGGAATGGAATTTCCACTATTTCCAGACCGGATAAATTGGCACTTGGTAACAAAAAGAACTCAGTTAAATGATGATGGGGAAATTGAAACTCTGTTAAAGTCTTTCACTAGTGCATGAAGGCATTCATCAACGCGATAAGACTGCTAATGCGGTGCTAGCTGTTGCTCTCCATAATCATGAAGTCATAAATTCATCCAGTCAAGCAAAAATGCTGTGAAATTAGAGGTAATTATCTTTAGAGTGACAATAACATTTCATAAATATCTCTCTGAGCATTAAGGATCATTACATGGAAATAAAATGTTCTCCTCTTGGCAAAACGCAAAGCAGGAATCTCTCCACTCCTTGATCAGAAGCTCTGCACCATTGCATAATAAACAGTTTTGTTGTTCAAACTTGTGTTGTTTTTGGCATTGGTCCAAGTCTATAGGAAGGTGAGAAGGGAGTGACGTTGTGGAGGAGATTCCTAACTGTCAAGAAAAGTGGATATTTGATTTGATTTGCTTATTATCACATGTATCGTGTTAAGAGATACACTGCAAAGTGTTGTATAGTGTCACCACTCTCTGATGCCATCTTAAAACACAGAAAAAATAAACCAAAACATAGAATATAAAGGCAGGAAAATGAAGAAATAAAGGAATTGTCCAACTTCACAGTCCTTCTTGGTAAGTGCTCCATCATGGGCTGGGTAGCCAGGCCCAAGTCACCTTCACTGTGTCACTGCCACTGGAATGAAAGTCGCCACTGTTCAGTGCCATCTCACCGCCACTAACGTAACTGGCGCCATCTTGGTTACACACTTGATTACAAGACCAGAATTAAAACCAGGAGAAATAAACAAAACAAAGCCAAAAGAAATGAGAAACATCCAGATATTAAAGACTTATTCAAGTCTTATCTCCATGCAGACACCCGGGCCAAGCCATGGTCTGAAGTCTCGGGAGGAACTTAGTGCTTGCTGCCGCTGGTGCTACCACCCCTGATCTCCTCTATAACTACCAGTGCTGCAGCTGGGTCCTGGTACATGCTCGAGCAGGGCCCATCACCAATGTCTCGCCGAAACAAAAGACTTCAAACAATAGGGAAGATAAAAGAAAAAAGCAAAAGCAAAAAGAATGAAGAAAAGAACAAAAGCAGATGGAAACGAAAGAGCTCAGAAGTTCGATTGCAGTGCAGCTGCTCATCACCATCTTGGACTAACTGAGTATGTGGGTAACACAAAGATATTTGCTATTTTTACAGTGGTTAAATTTTGAAAGAGAAGAATGTTACATGGTTGCATGCTATCCTCCACTCTTTGCTTTGAATAAGCTGCCACACGTAACTTTGCTGAAATCAGTAACTTTCAATTCCCCAGCATCTCCAATTTAAAATTTTCATTCCAATGTCTAAATCCTTCACTATCCATGTAACTGTCATAGCCTCACTATCTATGTCACATTCTCAAGTCTTGTATCTGAGGCATTGACCTCTTGTACATTGCCAAACTAGGCTCTACTCTTGACAGTCATGCCTTCAATCACCAAGGTACTTTACAACACCCTCAAAGCCTCCGCCATTATCCCTTGTTCTCCTTCTTCAGGAACTTCTTTAAAACTAAACAGATTGATGAAACTTTTGAGCCTATTCTAATATCGTCTTCCTTAGCTTGTGCATCCATTTTTGTCTAATTATGCCTCTATGCAGTACAATTTGTTATTGAATACATTAAGTATTGATCAGCTACTATGACCAGAATTAATTTCAAGCCAACGTTAATTTGTATTTGTCTATTAATAAGTAAAACAATTAAATGAATGAGATTATATCAATTATTCTTCTTTCTTCTATTCAGGAACCAGAGGCAAAATAGCTCAGTGGCAAGAAACAAAATCATGCATACAGTGGAGTCAAGTATAGATTATTCATGACTTCCTCAGCAATTTCATTACACAAACAAAAGTATTCAAAAGTCACCTAAGTGACAGACATCATTGCAGAAAAATGATGAAGGTAAATGTTTCTGTCCTATTTCAGGCCCAGTGCTGGACAAAAGCAAGACAACAAAAGGATCGGGACAGGCCCGTTGCTGCATGTCTGTCTTTAGGGATTGGGACTTTCTTGCCATTGGTAGTCACCAACAGTCAGATGACCCTTTTATGGGGGTGGTGGGGAGTGGGAGGGAGAGGCGTGTGTGTTAAAAACTGTAAATGAATCTTTGGGTATTTGTCAAATTTGTGGGGCACAATAATCCCAGGAAATAGAAAGGGTGGCTGGGAACACTCCTTTTGCCTCATTTTAATGATTGTGTTCGGTGTGTGCTTGAAATAGGTACAGGCTGAGGTCTGAATCTCCAGGTAAGTCCTGGAAATCCTAGGGTATTATAAATTTATAGCAATGGAGCCCCAGTGCACAGACTAATGGGCATTTCCTGACATCATGTGTGAAGGAATCCATGTAAAGAAATCCAGACATAATTAGGGATTTTAAGGTAAAAAGAGTTCTGAAAGCTTAAAAAAATCTAAAAAAGAATTAATTTGTTTAAAGGGTAAAATGTAGTACACACTCCATAGCTATAGATCTCTGTATATAGGTATTTTTCTCATCTTATAACAATGAACAATATCTTGGTTAGAATGACACACACCCGGTCACAGGGTGACACATTTTGTTTTGGAAACTGCCAAGAAAGCCACCACTGAGTAGTACTTGATTGAATGATTTTGTATTGATAATCTTGGACACCATTAAATGGATATTTCACAAAGCTAACTCAACCTAAAAGGTACATTATAATCTTAGACCACAGCCACATGACTGATGAAAATTGACCATCAGGAGCCTCACCCTAAAGGGAGGATATTGTGCAGTGATAATTTCATTGGAGTAACAATCCAGAATGCAAATTCAAATGTTCTGAGGATTTGGGTTTGATTCCCAGCAAAACAGATGGTGATATTTGAACAAAATAAAAATTCTGGAATGGAAAGCCAGACTGATGATGACAATGTAACCATTGCCACTGATTGTAAAAACCCATCTGACTCACTAATGTCCTCTAGGGAAGAAGTTGGCCATCCTTACCTGGTCTGGACTGTATGTGCCTCCAGACCCACACCTGCGATTCTTAACTATCCTACAGATGTTCAAATTCAATGAATAAAACTAAAAAGCTTCACATCCTTTGAATCAATGATGGACGGCCCTTATCTAGAATTTAACAGACAGCTTTCTGAGAAATCAAAGACTGTCTTTGAAAGTAACTTTGATACAAATCTTATTTTGGACATAAAAGAGGAGGAACCCAATTACAATTAAGATAACCCTCCTGAATGTAAGAAATCAGTAATATAGCACCAAAAAAACTTTAAATATTGAATGCATACATTGGATTTTTATATTTGCTGAATTCACTCCAGCAAATCTCGCAGTAATGATACAACTATTAGACATCAATGATGAAATTCTCTCCTTAACAGAGGCAGAGTCTTCTCACCAGCTCTGCAGTCTTTGTCCTGTGAATTAAGGTAAATGCTGCTTTAATAATTTGATAGACTAAAAATAATTACTGGAACAATAATTGAATTTAATACCTGGATTCTCTACTAGAAATAAAATTATGCTTTTGCTTTTTCTCCTGAAATTTTAACCTTTTGATTGGCTATATTTATCACATTGTGAATTGTATACTTTAATAAACACCTCTGCAGTTTAGAATTCCCAATATCTCTTATAATCTTATGTATCCCTAACTCATGAACCGAACTCCTTATCCTCTTTCATAGGATGCGTACATCCAGGATAATATAATCTGGCTGAAAATTTATTAAAATGTTTATCTGAATGTCAGAAATACTCTTTCGGGGAGAGTGATAAATCAGTCTTTCAGAACTGTTCAATACCTTTACAAATAAAAGCACAATACTGTGGATGCTGGAAATTTGAAACAAGCACAGACAATTCTGGAGCAACTCAGCAGGTTTGGCAGCATCAATGGAGAAATAGGGTCAATCTTTTGAGACTGGAATGACTCTTCTTCAGAACTGGGCAAGGGAATGTTAACTCTTTCCCTCTCCATGTTTGCTGCCAAATCTGACGAGCTTCTCCAGCATGCTGTGCATTTGTTTAATATCTTTATGATCTATCTTTCTTGATCTAAATTTGAGGTGAATTATCTGGGAGGTACACCTGATCTGGGATTGGCCAAGAAAGGGCTCGAATTATAATGCACCGCGCATGTCAGGAAAATCAATCTTGACTCCTGTCTGCGTGCCTGCTGCAAATGGAAACAAGTTCCCAGTAATGCTGTTGGTGTTGAACATGACAAATACAAAGGTTCTGAGCAACTGAACTTTGCATCCTCTCCCAACATATGGGAGTATATAAGGAGACAAAAAACATCAAGGCTGTAATTGTGGGATAACAAGGAGTAGAGCTGGATGAACACAGCAGGCCAAGCAGCATCAGAGGAGCAGGAAGGCTGACATTTCGGGCCTAGAACCTTCTTCAGAAATGGGGGAGGGGAAGGGGGTTCTGAAATAAATAGGGAGAGAGGGGGAGGCGGATAGAAGATGGATACAGGAGAAGATAGGTGGAGAGGAGACAGACAGGTCAAAGAGACGGGGATGGAGCCATTAGAGGTGAGTGTAGGTGGGGAGGTAGGGAGGAGATAGGTCAGTCCAGGGAGGACGGACAGGTCAAGGGGGCGGGATGAGGTTAGTAGGTAGGAAATGGTGGTGGGGCTTGAGGTAGGAGGAGGGGATAGGTGGGAGGAAGGACAGGTTAGGGAATTGTGACTTGTGCATGTGAGTGGAGTCTTTTCTGGCTCTTTGTCTTAATTAGGGACAGTGTATCATTTGTCCTCCAATTTAACTGATATTCCAATCATTATTTTGCCCAGCCTCAGCACAAATCCCGGAAAATCTCCTGAAAACTGTTGAAGGTTTAATTGCTGCTCTCCAAACTGTCTTGTAATGTAAACTGGATGAACTCTGAATACACCAAGGCACATCCTTTAGGGGAAGCAGACTAGGAAATTCAATGAGCCTGAGCAATGTAGATTCTTTAATATGCCTGAATGTGATCTTCCAGTCTCATCTTCACACATAATGGTTTAACAATAGGGGAATCTCTCCTTATTCTGCATCTTCAAACAGTAGAGAATAAAGACCAAAGACAAAGGGATGTGTATCTGGGGAAGCATATGATTGACAATTAGAGACATTTTAGAGCATGTATTGAACAAGGTTCAAAGGTAAGTTATTATCCAAAATCTTATCTCTCCCTCTCCTGCTGTGGTGAGAGAAAACAATGCACACTCTAAATACATCCCCCATCTGAATTTCATAGGGAAAATCCTCCCTGTGGCAAATTGCAAACTGATTATTCTTCAAAAGATAGATAATGCATCCCGATCTTAGTCAATTTAAAGCATCTGCACTCGTGCCAACCTGTGTGCTAATCAGCAGAGCTGCTTTTAATGGGATTGGGGTAAATCTTGATTTTCTATCACAGTCTAAAACAGAGGATGCTGAGTTAGCAGCTGTATTTCAGATCTCCCAATTGTTAAATTCATTGAAGTTAAAGCAATTGTCAATAAAAATGGCGAGATATGTAAAAAACAAAGTCAACCTTCATCTCATTATATAGGAGAAGGAGGAACCACTGATGACTGTGTTACTAATTTTCTGAAAATGATGTTACATAGCTTTAAAAAATCAAGTAAATAAATCAAAGAAAATATATTTTATTTAATAATTAGTTCTCAACTATGTAACCCCTTCACTCTGGACTTTTGCAGAAATAGTCATTTCTGAATTTTGGAATTTTCTGGATTATAGAATGATATTATAATGCCTAACCAACACTGGTTTGCACGTTGTGTACAAATATTTATCTGAAACATAAAACAGTGGTAAAACATTATAAAACAATAATATAGACAGTTTTACTCTTTGAAATATCATATCATCAATATTTCTGCATCAAGGGCCAGAGAGAGAGAGAAATAAAGAGAGAGAGGAGAAATAGAGAATCAGAGAGTGAGTAAGGTGAAAGAGATAGATAAGTCAAGTCACTATAGTCTTAACGGATTAAGCTGAAGATTATCACTTTTCAGGTAAGGAGACTGGTTGAGACAGAGTCCTTTATAGTAACCTTAGCTGGTGTGGGTATAAAATCAGCTGTTGGCTTTGCTCACCAGCTGTCCAGCCAACTGAGCTAATTGGACCCTCATTGATAGATAGATAGATAAGTAGATAGGGAGAGAGAGAGAGAACGGGACCGAAGGGAACAGAGATCTAGAGAAGGAATAATGAACTGACAGAGAGATTAAGCCCAACCGAAAGAGGGATTTTGATGTTGGACTGGCAGCTTTTGGCAAACTTTATTATTTGTTCCTAGGATGTGGGCGTCATTTGGAAGGCCAGCATTGATTAGCTATCCCTAATTACCCTTGAGAAGGTGTTGGTGAGTCACCTACTTGAATTGAAGCAGACCATGGTGGGGTAAGTACGCCCTCCAGTCTTGTCAGGAGCGGGGTCCTAGACTTTGACCCAACACCTGTAAATAAAGGGTGATATATTTCCAAGTCGGAATGGTGAATGGCTTGGAGGGAAAACTACAGGTGTTGGTGTTTCCCAGTATGTTACTCTTACCGTTCTAAGTGATGGAAGTCACGGGGTTGGAAGTTTGAAGCAGAGAGAAATAACATAATCTTTTGGTAACCAAGCTTGAGATCATCCAAATACTCCTTCTGAATAAATATCTGCTGTTCTTTTGCAACCTGATAAACTTGCTGGCATTAGTCACCCATTATTGGTTTGACACTTCACCAAGTATTCTCGATAAGTAGTCAAATCCACTGCTCAGACGCAAAATGTCCTCTTTCTAACATGACCCCTATTATTTCATTTTTCCTGCAATTCCTGAAGCAAATCTTTATGGACTGTATATATTATTCAACAGGAAATTTTGATGGTTATTGCTACAGTGTGACTAAGAATAAATGTAATGGACAGTGCAAATGTAAATTCAAGGTTATATCGTGACAAAAATAAGCCCACTTTCTTGCTTTTCTCTCCAGTGTTTTTATGAGCAATAAATTAAGCCTTTTTTTTTGTCAGGTAGCACTTTGATGGATACACTGCAGTGTTTGACCTGAGACTTAAGCTTGTTTCTAGCATGCTGTTAATTTGTTGGTTATTTGACTTATGTGGCCTTCATGACAATGAAGTGAAGAGATCTTCCAAAAGAGTGCAAATTCCATTATAACAAAGCATCAAAATTTTGCTGATATTCAGAATATTTTAAGAGCGCATCAGCAGAAAAGTATAATTAGTGTAATATTTAGTGAACTTGGCCATGAGGGTGATGAGCTCCAGAAGACTAAAGTACCTGCCATCAGCCTATGTCTTCAGTTATTTTGACAAAGTGCTGCAATTTGGTAACTTGCTATGAAAAGCCATTTAAAGATTGAATCCTCAGTGACCTTCTGTTGCTCCCACGGACAAGTGAAGATGCATTGAAAATGTAAATTGACTTGAGCCTGAACTGAGTCATTCTCCCAACATAGTGCAGGCTACACGTCCCTAGTAAAGTTGTAACAAATTTGATCTGCTGGACTCATTTTCTTATTGGGAGTTGTGGGGTAGTGTTTGCAGCTAGATTGGCCTGCTCAAACATTGACCAAGATCCCGAGGAGAATATGGGGAAGGAATGGGGATGGTGGGCAGATAATTGCAACTCGTAGGCTGTGGATGGGCAATGATCAGCAGTGCACCACAGATCTAAAGTGATGAACAATTGTTGTAAAATGCCCTGAAAGGGTTAATACTGAGGAGCACTATAAGCATCACCCATATGATGATGTCATATGCTTGTGATCATAAAAACTTTGGACCTCAAATATCTGGTCTTCCTCAAAGTCTTGGAAACAATGGAGATTATATCATTGGGGATCTGAAGAAACATTGGATCTGCAAGGGAGAAGCTTGGAGCAGAACACTTTAAATACAATTAGGATTAGAGTTTATTGTCATGTGTACTGAAGTACAGAAGTATATGAAAAGTGTCCAATGTTGCCATTTCTGGCGCCATCTTAAGTACAAAGGTACCTAGGTACAAAATCTTAGGTACAAAGCAGAGAAATAAGGAACAAAGTTAAAAGTTAAACATCATAGTCCTTCTTATGTATTAAGCAGAAAAATAACAAAATAAAGTTAAGAGTTCAACAGTCTTTCATAAGTGCTTAGCCATGCTGAGCTCACGCACCCTATAAAGGCTCGACCTCCTCTGCTTTGGCCTGTTGTCCAGGAGACCTCTGGGGCTGCCTGCTCTCACTGTCACCACAGATGCTAGGATCCTCCCTCACTGCCGCATTGGTCTCACTCTTCCCTCATTGTGCTCGATCAAAGTCCTGATCTGGTGGGTGATTTTGAGGCATGCACCACTTACCTGTGAGCCAGAGGGGGGATGGGAGCTACAAGGGATCCTTGATTTTCTTGTTACATTTAACGATCTACATCATTGTAGAGAGGGGGTAATTTCAAAGGTTGCGAATGATATGAAACTTGGAAATATTGCAAACAGCGAGGAGGACAAATGAGACTCCCAAATTTAGCATATGCAAGTTCATGGAGTGGGCAGAAGGGTTGTAGAATTCCTAGCCTCTGATCTGTTCTTGTTGCTACGGTATTTATTTGGCTGATCCAGTTCAGTTTCAGGTATATACTAACCGCACAATATTGATAGTAAGGAATTCAGATACGGTGATGCCATTGAACGTCAAGAGATGATGGTTAGATTCTCTTTTGTTGAAGATGGTTATTGCGTGGCAGTTTTGTGGTGCAAATATTACTTGCTACTTATTAACCTTGCCTGCATTTGTCCATGTGTTGTTACGTATGAACCATGGTCTGATTCAATATCTGAGCTGTTGCGAATGATGCTGAACATTGTGTAATTAGCAGTGATCATCCTCCCCTTATCACCACACCTTATGATTGAAGGAAGGTCATTGATGAAGCCATTGAGGATGGTAAGGCCTAGAACATTATCCTGAGGAACTAAGGGCTTTTGTGGTACAGTAGATCTGTCCCTACATCTGAACCAGGAGACTTGGGTTCAAGTCCTATGGCTTTAGAGGTTGATGAGAAAGTATCTACCCTGTGAAGCAATTACAGAGATGTCTTGGGATGAATTGATTGAACTCCAACAACAGCCATCATCCACTGTGCTTGGTGTAATTTAAACTAGAGAAGAAAGTTCCCATTGATTCCAGTTTTGCCAGGACTCCTTCATGTCACACTCAATCAAGGCTGCCTTGATGTCAAGAGCACACCATTTTACTCTGGAATTTGACTCTTTTATCCATGTTTGGATCATGGCTGTAATGAGATAATTACCAGTGTGGAATGAGTATGCAGCTTCCATCTGCCATATTGGGATTTTGGTTTGAAAAGCAGCATTAGGTAATGGACATGCTAGCCCATGTAGCATGCGTTGAAAGAAAGTGACACCCTCACATATTCTTGATATACAAAATGTTGCAATTGTTGTAGAGAAAAACAACAGTCAACAAAGTTCACTCTGTCATGGATAGAGACTCCTGATGGTGAGATTAACCTGAGGGTCACCATATCTCAGGCAAGGGGCGAGATTGCAAAGGTAGCTGATGACCTCAGCCGGTAGATGAATTTAACCTGTACTATTCATATTGCACCTTTGATCTGAGAACTACATGAACAATCTAATCCTTTATTCAAATAATTGTAGATCTTCTGTCCAAACCGATAACTGTAAGTTGGTTCACCCATTGTTATCTTTCTCTTCCTTCTAACTCTATCCTTATTGAGTGAACACAGGTTATCATGATTATCCATTTTAATTATGTTTACCTCAGATCTTTTATTAGTTTTTCAATCAGATGTTCCCACTTATCTTGCATTGAACACTTGATTTCCTAAAATTAAAAGTTTATATGTAAAATATATGAATTGTGAAATTAGATACAGTTTTTTAATTGTTCATGGATTCTGAGGAGTTGTTGGTACAGATGGTATTTATTGCCCATCTTTAATTGCCCAGATGGCAGTGGAGAGTCACTCTCTGAGGGTCTGGAGTCACATGTAGACCAGACCAGGTAAGGATGACAGATTTGCTTCCTTAATTGACATTGGTGAACCAGGTGGGATTTTTACAACAATTGGCAATGGTCACAGAGATGATGGATGCACTGGTAGTCATCCTTCCAGGAATCCTTACATTCTGGTAAAGTTCCAGAGTATTGAAAAACTGTCCATGTAACACCTTTATTTGAAAAGGGAAGGAGAAAAAACACAGGCAACTGAAGGCCAGTAGTATCTCATGATCTTTCAGTCAGGAAAAGTTCACGTAAACCAACGTTAGTCATCTTGAGTCGTGTATATTCTCGTTCAGGTTCAATGAGTTCTTATGAGTCTTACAACTAGTCCTCAGGCAAGGTTCCTTCAGTAATGATAAATCCAAAAGGATTACCCAATTTATCATGCTTGCGGTTGAGGAGGAATGTACTGGTTCCACTCCAATATTTACCCACCCCCGCTGTTGGTTGCAACTTTAAAAACAATCTCTCCCCTCCCCTTATGATATCTTTCTCTCAGATCAAATTAATTTATCCTTTAAAAGGAACTAATTTAACCAGGCTTTCTTCTGTTGACAAAATTATGAGTTTTTCTGCTGCTAAATTGGAGAAGAAATTGTCAAGCAACTTAGATATTCACACAAATTAGCTTAGAGAAATAAAATGAGTATAAAAAAAAAAGATGTACTGGACTGTGTCTGGAATGTTTGTGAAGCGTAGAAAGTGAAAAGTTGACAGTTAAACATGCAATTTCAGTACTTTTGGCTTTGCAGATTTGTTGAAATTATTTTGTCCAGTTAGTTTTTCACTGTGGCTGGCTGATATCGTTCAGAGCAGGTAAATATTAGGTGGTTCTTTGACTGTGATTGTGACAGCACACCAGCAATCAAAGACAGAATGAATTCTCTGATTTAGATGGAGACTTTTAGAAGGTTCCAGGTTCCAGCAGAATCTTCAATTTTACGGGAATTCCTTAAGCGTCTACTATGATAGGGAATCTATAGAATCCCCCATTCCCAACATTGCTGGAATAACAACAGTCAGGCCATTAGAAAATATGGACCAATCCAATTTCCACAAGATGCATCACATCTGCATTCATCCGAAGGCTTGTCTTAACTCCATTTGAAAATCTACAATTCTGTGTTTGTATTAAAGGGCAAAATTTTGCCAGTTTTCCAATTCAGTGGGGGGAAAGGAAAGGAGAAACAAATTATAATGGCCACATGAGAAAAAGTCATTCTGACAGTGTACATCTTTGTTCCCATGACAACCATCTTGTTATTTTGTACACTTAGGGCTAATGAGCTTGTTGTTACTCTTACTCTGATCAAAAGATCACTTACTTTTCACATGAATTTTATTTCTTGAGCGAACCTTTAGGACTCAATTCAATGCAGATCTGTGAAAAATTCACCTTTATGACAGAGTGTCATAAAATGCAGTATTCCTAGTGATATGGGCTTGTAAGCAATGGAAACTCCGTGTCGCAATAAATTCTGCCAACAAATTTTATTTTCAAACTCTGCTGTTCCACAACGATATGGAATCCAAACTGAAATATAAGTAATTATTGTTATGGTATGACTAAATAATGAGCACTGTAGTGAAATAAGTAACATATGAAAATGTGCCAAATGTAATTACAGAAGGACCTTTGTTTGAAATGTGTTGGGCACGGCTGCAGACAATGCATAGGAACGCCAATCTCACACTTTACATTCTTTAAAAAGGAAAGAACATCAAATATTCCTGGATATGGGTAATAGAATAAACAAATCTTCATTGCTAAGTGCAGTGACTCGGTTCATAATAGGTGAATGTCAATATGTCCCATTCTGCTTCAGTACAGCTTCCTTTTGAAGCTCATCAGGAAATCAAAAACCTCAAATGTTTTTTGTTTTGTTCCAACTGTACTAAAATGTGATAATTGTAAATTTCCAAATGACATTTTCCGAATTAACTCTTTCTGACACGCCGGTTCTGAGGACAATAAAATTCTCTCATTCAGAATCCCTATTTCTGGATGCGTGGGAACCAGCTGGAGGTTCAATTTAATTCGAGGGTATGAAACGACTAACTAGCCTGCCTTGGAAACATGTCGAAGCTCTGGAGGTCAAGCTACTGAATTGCAACACAGTTCCAGGCTTAATGTGGCCAAACACGAGACCTCATTAACCCATATTGCAACAGAATTCAATGGCTTTACGCTTTTGCTGCACGGTGTTTATTATCCAGAAGGCAATCTATGGAGACATGCTGACTGGGGACCAAAGATAGTTATGTTATTCGTAATGTTATTATAAGGGCTGGTATATGTAAAGATCCATCTTCCATTTACTCTGTCATCAAGTAGTACATTAAATTGAGTTCTTCAAAACAAAAATTCAGAGACAAAAAAATAGTTAAATGGGCATTTCTTCTATTGATGCTCGTTATGGCAGTAACAATGTTCACAATTAGTGCACGGATGAGGATCTATTGGAATGGATTCCCAATTATAGCAATGCACTTTTATTTTTTTTATCCCTTCGATTTCATAGGCAGGTTAAGCAACGGCCAAGCAATCTTTTCAGCCAGGTTAGTTTTCATGTGGTAGAAATGACCCATCACTCATCACACTGCCTTCCCAAATGGTTGTATCACTAGGTTTGAATTCAACGAGAAGATATGGTGACATTTAGTATCAGCTATAAGGGTGCTGAACAAACAAATTTAATTCTTGACCAAAGAGCTCATGGGTGAAGGATCATTGCATGGGATTGAAAGGAGTAAGAGAGATAATCAGATAAAAGAGAACGAAGCAATTAGAAAAAGTCCAAATTGAATTTTCAAAGATTGCAAGTTGTGGGGGACAGAGTTGGCCTGATTGAATCGCTGGAAAAGAATTTGGTGAAGTGAGAGATAGTGCATCAAATTGCGCTTTGCAACTACCTTCGCCAGCTTCTTGGGCAGAATCTTATTGGGGTCTGAATGACAGGCATTACAGTGAGATTTGAGGCAGAATCACGTGAGAATTTCAGATAGACTGATCTTAACTTTAGGATCAACTCACTGCATCTTTTACGAATCTGCAGGATGACAAGGTGAGTTTCTCACTGGACATCGGAAAGTTGCCAATTAACTGAGATTATAGCTTGTTAAACACTATATTAATTCTGCAAAATCTCACCTCATTAGTATTCAGCTTCCTATCTTACCAAACATGCCAAACAAGACACTGAGGATTCTTAGCATGTAGTGCATGTACTTGCCAAGTTCAGCTCACTGCTGTCTGTGAGACACCTCTATATTGCTTAGGACCAAACAACATCTCAGGGCATGATCCACGGGCACCCCATATCATAACTTACAGAATACTGAACAGCCTGGACAGTGGGGACATTGGGAAGATGTTTCCACTGTCAGGGGAGACGAGGACCTGAGGGCACAACCTTTGAGTAAAGTGAAGACCCTTTAGAACAGAGATAAGGAGAAACTTGTTCAGCCAGAGGGTGGTGAATCCAATGAATTTGTTGCCATAACAGGCTGTGGAGGCCAGGTCATTAAGTACATTTAAGAAGGAGATGGATAGGTTCTTGATTGTCAAGGGGATCAAGGGTACTGGGGAGAAAGCAGGAAAATGGGGTTGAGAAATGTGGTGGCACAGTTGTTCAGTAGTTAGCACTGCTGCCTCTCAGCAGCAGGGACTCGCGTCCAATTCTAGCCTTGTCGACTGTCTGTGTGAAGTTTGCACGTTCTCCCCATGTCTGCTTGAGTTTCGTCCGGGTACTCTGGTTTCCTGCCACAGTCCAAAGCTGTGCAGGTTAGGTGGATTGGCCATGCTAAATTGCTTATAGTATCAAGGGACGGAATTGCAGGGATAGGGTAGGGGGTGAATTTGTGTGGGATGCTCTTCGGCAGGTTGGTGTGGACTTGATGGGCTGAGTGGCCTGCTTCCACGCTGTAGCGATTCTATGAAACTTATCAGCCATGATTGAATGGTGGAGCAGACTTGATGGGATGAAAGGCCTAATTTCTGTTCTTATGGTCTTATGAACATTGATATCTGATATTCACCAGCCCCTCACCACCATCATGGCACATCTCTGATCCACTTCCAGGCCGCTTAGGAAGCATTGCTGGGCTCTACTAGCATTGAAAGGCTGCTGCAAGAACACTTCGCACACACGGACAGGCGCGCAGAGTTGTTCACTTGCTCTCTTTGTGTTTGGTCACTTAGTGATTACCTGCACCATCCCTCGTTTGCCTTGCCGTGCCAATTACCACTGTCAAGTAAGTCGGCAGCTTACATTGCTGGTCAGCAATCCTCATTCAAGGGGTGTTCATCGCGCTGTACTACACCTTACTGTGTCAGTTTCTCATCTGAACCTTCTGCCAGCGGCCTGTGCAAGAAACACACTGCATGTGCACCAAACAAGTAGCCATGTCTCAAGTACTTAGGGGAGTAGTTCTCATCAGAATCCATTGCTCAGGAATCATGTATACCCCAGATACATTTGGAGCTACACAGAGAGTCAAACAAACTGATGTAGTGCAACAACAGCCACATTTATGCAAACATGGTATTTCAGACACAATGTGCTGTCACTCGTGACATCAAAGTTCCCCCTGTATTTTATCTCTTTCTTTCTGTCTCACTATGTTTTACTATTGTCCCAGGTTTTGGTGCCGAGCTGGAGGGATCCTGCCTTGCAGTGGAACCCCTTTGGCCCTGGAGATGCCCAGGGCATCTGCGGCTGCATGATCCCCATGTGCTTAGGATCTTCTTGCCAAAGACAAGTGGCTTCTTCTTAGCTTGAATTGTTATGTGCCAGGCGAAGCTATGCAGTGTGGAAGTGGAGAGCCCACCTACCTTTGGTGTGCCCTGAGAGAAGATTCCTGAGGGGACTGCATATGGGGGAAGGGGCACCTGAAGTGCTTGCCAGCTTCCCCGTCTGCCCTGTTGCCATGCGTTTTATTATGTGGACCAATGGCTGAAAGATGAAGAGGCAGTGCGTGTGCCTCTCCAGCAGCCGCTGGATCTGGCTCTCCATGGCAGCACAAGCCTGTCCACGGAGACAGCCAGACTCTTGGGGCACCTGATACCCATGACATAGCTGCACTCCTGCAGCCTCTGGGCAATGAGGGTCAATGTGACCCACATCACCACCTGCCACTCTCATTGCTCCCTGTGCAAGTGGACGTAATCCTTGACTGTCGACACCTCCATGTCCTTTCCTGCTTGTGGCCGAGCAGGTGTCTGGTGGCCAGCAGAACTCTGAGGCCCAGTGACCTGGGGGGTGATTCTTCTCCGATAGCCACAGAGTTGTCGGAGTGAGCTCCCTGGCTTTCTAAGCTGAATATTCCCACCGAGGTGTCAGTATCTGAACTGGTAGAGGGTGCAGGAGGCCGCATTGACCTGGTTGGCACCCTCAAACCGAGCTGCCAGGGTCTGATGGTCTGACCACCTTTGTCAGTCCCCTGGGAGGAGGACAATTCTAGTCAGCAGCCCTCTGTTCACCAGGATCTCCGCATCCCTGTTGAAGAATCACGGTGCCATCTTCATGCTATGTCACGATGTCTTTAACACCCAAGTCTCAGAACACACCTCTGGAGAAAAATATACTAATGTCAGAAGTAAGAAAACGTGCATTTCTTGTATTGGTATCGTTTACCTTTGATAGAATGGAAATTCAAAGTTAAATTTTTTTTCCCTTTGTATGAGATTGTACAGAAGTGAGAGGGAAGACTTTCTAGTGTGTTCATCTTCTCTGTCTGTTTTCATACCAACACAGATCCTGGGGAGATGATGCAAACATCTGTTTCTAACTATTTTTCACAATTTCTCTAGTCGATTTGCGACTTTCCCAGCAGAGGACCCTGCATTAATTCCAGGCCCACTCATTCCATTTGTTGGAATACAGGCTTAGTTTCATGGAATTATGCAGCACAGAAAGTGGCCATTTGGCCCATCTATGAAAGAACTATCCAATGAGTCCTACTCTTGTGCAATGTTTTCTCTTATGTTTGATTGCTAAGCATGGCTAGTTTGTTGGATTGTGCAATCCCTTTAAGATTAGCATCCAGACATGCATGCAGGCATATTACAGCGAATGCATTCTGTTCTCTGCCTGGTCAAATCCCTATTGCTGCTCAGTCATGCACCTGTGCAGTTTTGAAACAACATTTTCCCTTCTTCTCTCAATAAGAGTGCTTTTTTTTCATGTCAAGTATTTATCCAATTCCCTTTGGAACTCTATGATTGATTCTGCTTTCACCCTCATTTCAGGTTGTGCTTTCCAACTCTCAAATATTCTCTGCATTCTTTTCCTTGCTGTTGCTTTTTGCTCTTTTGAAAATAACTATTTGTATTATTTCAGATTGCACCTTATTGTACAATTACATGAAATGTTTCTTTACATGTAGAATAGTGGTGGTAATGTGGAGAGCTGCCTCTAATACATAAGAATGCTTTCACATTCCTATTTTAATTCTGTGATTTCAGCAGCTGATAAAGTCTTTTTATTTGTGCTGGATATAATAAATGAAACTGAGTTTTGACAGTGTGAATCCGTAGAAAGAGTCACCTCTGATTTCCTGTTGATAGAGCAGATAGAGTTGTGGCCTTTGTTTCCCTCTGCTTTCCAATAACTATCCTAGGCATCTGTTTATCCTGCCATCTAGGAATGTTCTCTTCACTGATGTTTTGCCAAAGTTATTAACTTAATTCCTCCCAGAGTTTTGATTCCAACCATGAACATTTCATTGAATCCAATTTTACATCCTCAGTCGTTTGGGTGAGAAACAGCTCAGTAATGACTCAGTGCTCAAAGTTATTATTAACATAGGACACTCAACATGAGGCTGTAGACAGTGCACTTATACAAATGGAGGACAGGTTTAAGGTGACTTTTGGAGATGAAATATGTATGAACAAATATGTATGAACATATTTCATTGTTCTCCTGTTGGTAGAAGTGTTGCAAAAAGCATTGTTCCACTGATGGTTCCTTAGCAGTGCCTAATGTTTGCACATGTACTGAATACTGCGTAGTAATGCTGATCCCTGTCCTTATTATGTGGGTCCATGTATGGAGGCCAGTGACTTAGTTGAATACCGAAGGCTGTCAGTGCCGTTGTACGAAACAAAGAGCCTCAAGAGATAAATGGAATTAAATAGTGGAAAATAGGAACAGAAGTGTATAGCAAGCCACATTTTACTCTGGGTTAGATGTCTGGGACATTTTCTTTCTGAAGTGGGCCATCGAGCTCTGGACTATATGGCTAGCCAAGCAGTGAGTGCTAATCAGAGACCATTCAGAGAGGTAGTTACGTTTCTCAGCTTAGTACAGAATTATCAGATCAGCTCAGACCTCATTCAATGATGGAGCAGACTTGACGAGCTCAGACATTTTCTAGTTTTATTTTAAGACGATCACAAACATTACTATGACATAGGGCAGAATATATAAGGACCTGAATGATATGAGATGTGGTGGGGAAATGTGGCCAAATCGTGTAAGAAGTCCATTTTGACATTGAGTACAATTCACTATAGCTTTTAATTAACTACTGGGGGCAACGAGGCAAGATTCTCATTCGGGAATGGTGAGCTACCCATGAAGGGGTTGAGTGCTTATTAACGCCCTTAACAACAGAATATCTCACCTCGCTAAACGCAGCCATCTGTCTTACTGATTCCACCAAACAAATAGAAGCCGTGAATTCTCATTGTGTAAAAAGGAGCAGGAACCTGGTGACTCTCAGTTTGCGACTACCTGTGAAGAGCCTTCATGTTGGTCATCGTCCAGAAGCATCTCAGGCAGGCTCCATGGGCATTGCCCATATGCACCTCCTCATCCACGGTCATTGGCACCTGAAAATTGCCAACCCCTCAGAATCCGCATGGCACCTCTCTGGTCCTCATGCAGTGCACTCAGGAAGCACAGACCTGCAATGTTCGGTGTGCCGGCAACTTAGCATCGGAAGGCTGCAGGAAGGAAACTTTGTGCACAGAGTCAGGCATCAATGACAGATTGAACAGGGAGCATCTCAAGATCGCTCGCTTGCTCTCTTAGTATTCACTTGCCAAGCACCTGCCTGCCTAACATCAATCTAACACCTAGAGCACATTTCAGTTGCCTGCGCAGCAAATGCTCTGGATATTTATTCAGCAAAATGACCGTGTCGGAAACTATATTGGGGGTAGCCCTCAGTTCACTCAAGTGGAGGGGGAACTACTATCTGCCTGGGAGCCCCAGTCAGGGGCACAGTCTGCACATGGTCTAGAGACTTATCCATGGTCAATTGTCCACTTATGTTGATCGTGGTCAGGGAATATGTCTGACTACAGTGCGGCAACAGTCAGTTCTATTGGACCTTAAGAAGAAGTCAGTAGAATTGCATATTGTATGTCAGGGAGTTGCAAAATTAGTAGCCAGGAGTCTAGGGGCTTGTCATTAAAGTCAGCCATAGGTCTGGAGTGAATGCAGTCCAGGGATAGATGTGTTGATTTTTGAGGGGTGTACAAGGCTGGGGTGGGGGGAGGGATTCTGTAGGGACAGCAGGGGATCACTGCTAAAAGGGATGGATTACTCAAAGCTGTGATGTGAAAGCAAATGCATGTGTTGGGCAGGGAGCAAGAATAGTGACGGAGGAGGTCAAGATATTAGTGGGGGTAGGTGCAATAGCATTGGGTGGAGGTAGTAGTCCATAGGAGGGGTTGTTATTGGCAGTGACCACCATCATGGTCTCCAGAGCAGGAGTGTACAGGACCACTTTGGCATCAGGAATATGTAATGTTGAGTCTCAGGGGCAGGGAGGAAATCTAGAGGTGACATTTCATGTGATGGGTTGCCCCATGGTGAGGCAATGGGTGGAAATGAGCTTTTGGGATAGTGTGAGGTAAAAGGAGACACAGATATGCTGAGAGATATCTGGTGACCAGGCACAGCCCAGTGATGGTGGTGTCCATTGTGAGCTGCAATCTCTGCCATCAGTTAGAACCATAGAATTATACAATACAGAAGGTGGCCATTCTTCCCACCATGTCTGTACCAGCTCCCGAAAGAATTACCCAGCTAGTCCTATTCTCCAGCTCCAGTCACTCTCCACTAGACATTAACTGCAACTGGAAAATGGCTGGGACAATTGGGCGGATTGGGAGGGCAATAAGTGTCATTTTGATGGGAGTAAACGTGGTCTGCATCTCGACAGGGCACCTGGGCATTAATGGAGCAAATACGCGAAGCATGCTTTTGCAAACGGCACCTACATTTAATATGCAAACATTGCATCATCCAATTGCAATGCACACAAAGCGAATGTGTTTAGGGTTCAAATGGTGGTGCAAGGTGATTTGCACCAGGCCATTGGTGCTTGCAAATTGAACATTGACATCTCAAGCATGCATAATTTAGCAGCAATAACTTAAAAAGAGACTAGTGCTGGCCAAAAGTGTCCCATATTCTGTGACACTTGCACATGTGCTATGGGAGGCAAGTACAATCACTTTATCATCTGCAATGTAGATACTATAATGGATTTTACTGAAAGCGATTAAACTTTTTATGGTTGCTGCAGGTCTGGGCACACATGCTGAGGCTGAAGCTGAATGAATCATGGAAACATGACCTTCATTAACAGGGGACCACATGCCTCACTGTGTGGTGGAGCGTGCGCAGCCCTCATCTGCAGGGCATGCTACCACTGACTGTTCTCAGAGCTAACAGCCTGCTTTGTTCCTAATGTTCGCAATGTAGGCCATTGCCAGCAAACGTGATGTAGCTGGCCTCTGGTGGCATGTTTATTCCTGTGGCTGCTGTTCTGAAAAGGTGAATGTAGATGCAGGAAGACGAAGGCTGATGGCAAGTTCAGGACCTGCAGTTTCAGTATTTATAGTGCCATTCGGACTGACGTGTTCATGTTTATACCCAAACAAGCCACCTCCTTTCTTACTGTCTGTAAAAACACGTAAATGAACGTGCATATGAATGTATCAATTCAGAACTTGACCACTCAAGCATGCTTTGCTATTCAATGCGATCATGGCTGATCTAACAATGCTGAACTCTGTTTTCCTGCCTTTTCCCTATAACTCTTGATTCCGTTACTGATTAAAAATCTGCCTGTATCAGCCTTGAATATACTTAACAACCAGTTTCTGCATCTCTCTGAAGTAAACCATTTCACAGATTCAGTACGCTGTAAGAACAGAGATTCTTCCTCATCTCTGTCTTCAATGGTCAACCCTTATTCTGAGATTATTCCCTCTGGCCCTAGACATTGCCAAAGAGGAAATGACCTCATCATATCTACAGAGTCAAGTTCCCTCCATGTGTTGTTTGTTCCAACAAGGTTGTCTGTCATTTATCAAAACTTCACTGAATATAGGCCCAAAGTACAGGCTGTTTCCTCAGAGTAAAATCCCTTCACATCTGGGATCAACCTATTGCACCTTCCCTGGACTGTTAATGCAAATATAGATTTCCTTAGATGAAGGGATAAAAACTGATCATAGTATTCAAGCTAAGGTTTGACTAATGCCTAGTATAGTTTTAGCAAGACTTCCCTATTTTTATACTCCATTCACTTTGAAATAAAGGCCAGCATTCTATGTGCCTTCCCTATTACCTGCCAAATATACAATAGCTGTTTGTGATTCATGCACAGGTACTCCCAAATATCTTTTTGCTGCACATTTCTGCAGTCTTTCCCTGTCTAAATAATATTCAGCTTCTCAATTCTTCTTTGTAAAGTGCATAGCCTCACATTTTCCCACATTATATTCCATCAGTTATGATGTGACCCATCAGGTCCAGAAGGCTTATTGGTCTGTAGCCCCATCAGTTTTCCATGGTGTATTTTCTCTCTAAATAAATATTGTATTTATTTCCTCCCTCCCTCATTTATTTGCCCCTTAACCATTTAGTATTTCTGGAAAGGCTATCACTGTCTTCTATCATGAAGATGTATGTAAAAATAATTATTCAACTCCTCTGCCATTTCCTGCTTCCCCCTTATTATTTAAGGGCAAAATACTGTGGATGCAGGAAATCTAAAACAAATGCAGAGAATGCTGCAGAAACTCAGCAGGTGTGGCAGTATCTGTGGAGGAAGAAACAGAGTGAATGTTTAGAGTCCAGTATGAATGTTCTGAAGAAAAGTCATATTGGATGTAAAATATTCACTCTGTTTCTCTCTTCTCAGATGCTGCAAGACCTGCTGAGTTTGTGCAGCATTCAATGTTTGCTTCCCTGTAATTATTTTCCTAGGCTTGATCTTGTAGATGTCTAAGTTCACTTTGGCCTCTCTCTTCCTTTTTGTGTATTTAAGGAAACTTTCTGTCTATTTTCATACCACTTGCTCGTTTCCCCTCAAAGTTTTTTTTTGATATCTTTTGTTGGCTTTTGAAACTTTATCCTACCTTTTGATTTTCCACTGACATTTCTGATTTTCCACTAACCTTTGTCACAGTGTATGTTTTATTTTCAATTTGACATTCTTCAACTTGATATCCTTTATTTAACATGGTTAGTTTATCCCTTTCCTAGGATCCTTTTTTCTCCCTGGGATATAGATATGTTGTGAGTCAAAAACCATTTTCCTAAATGTATGGCATTGTAAATCAACTATCTTTTCCGATTAACCCCTTTCCCTGGAAAACTGTTCCTAATGCACTCTGTAAACTCTTCCTTGTGGCATTTGATTTTCCCAATTTATGTGAAGAATAAAGTCAGCTGTGATTAATGTACTGCCCCTCTTTTTATGCCAGTATTATTTCTACAAAGTGTCCAGGTAACTCACCAGATAACCCCTCCCCTGTCCGAACCCTGCCTGCTGCTCAGACTCCAGCTCCTGAACTCAGATCTTAAGTTGCTCAATCTGAAAACGCTTACTGCAGATTTGTTGGCTCTGGGATTACCTTGGTGTCTAGCAGATCCCACATAATGCAGCAACAACACATCACCCATCATGCTAGTTCCAACATTTTTACTTAATTGCCCTAGTATCCCTGCTGATTAAACATGAAGCATCCCTTTCTCTTCACATTTTATTGTAATTCTTTTCACTCTAGTATTTATCTTGTATTTAAAAGACTATTGAAAAGAAAAAGAATGAATGTAAGACTAGAGCCCAAAATACAGGGGGAGGCAAAGGCCTAGTGTATTATCGTTGGACTGTTAATCCAGAGGCCCAGATAACATTCTGGGGACCCATGTTCAAATCCCGCCACGGCAGGTGGTGGAGTTTGAATTCAATAAATATCTGGAATTAAGGATCTAATAATGACTATAAATCCATGTCAATTGTTGGGAAAAACCCATCTGGTTCACTAATGCCCTTCGGGGAAGGAAACTGCCATACTTACCTGGTCTGGCCTACATGTGACTATCGACCTACAGCATTGTGGTTGACTCTTAAATGCCCTCTGGTCAATTAGGGATGGGCAATGAATGCTGCCTAGCCAGTGACACCCTCATTCCGTGAATGAATAAAAAAAAACTAAATACTTACTTTTACATAAAAACTAGAAATACTCATCAATTCTACTCTCAAATAAATTTCTTTCCCTGCACTCGCATTATGTTGTGGTTCATGATTTAGAAACATAGTAAGTAGGAGCAGGAACAGGTCATTTAGCCCTTGAGCCATGGGTGATCGTCTCACTCAGTAGCCTGTTTCAGCTTTTTCCGAATTTCCTTTGACCTCTTTAGCACCAACTGCTTTACCAACTCCTTCTTGAAACCATACAATGTATTTGCCTCAACTGCTTTTAGTGAGGCAACTTCTGCAAGCTCACCACTCTCTGCGTGAAGAAATTTCCCCTCATCTCAGTCCTGGTTTACCCCATATCCTTAAACTGTTAACCTGGTCTGGATTCCCCTGTCATTAGGAACATCCTTTCTGCATCTACCCTGTCTAATTCTGTTAGAAATCTATAAAATTCTATGAGATTTTCCCCTCATTGTTCTCAAGTCCTGCAAATACAATCCTAATCAATTCAACCTCTCCTCATAAGTCAATCCTCCAATATCGGGAATCAGTGCAGTAAACCTTTGCTGCACTTCCTCTAGAGCCCTCAGAGGAAGGGTCCCTTGACCCAAAACGTTAACTCAGTTTCTCTCCACAGATGCTGCCATTCCTGCTGAGCTTTTCCAGCAATTTCTATTTTTGTCGCTGATTTACAGCATCAACAGTTCTTTTGGTTTTTATCTACAAATCACTTCTTGTTCAAAAAAAAACTATTTTGAGCCTTATGTACAGAATAAACTTTAATCATTTAATCATACTCACTGACTAACAAGTAACCAAACTTCCTACTATCTCTGATTCTTTTTGCCCTTGTTTGAACTGCCTGATATACTCAATTTAGGCACTCCATTGAAAGTCACAATCAAGTGTTAAGTGGCAGTAAACTGGCTCATCATATATGTTGCTCACACAAAGAACCTTGCTGAGGCACTTAATGAGGAATCAGTTTTTGGCTGGTTCTTAATTAAGCTGCTCTTTCACTGGAACCCTTGAAAAACATCCTACTTGAGTCTGGAAACTACCTAATTTGAATTGCATCTTTCACTTTCATGCCAACCACAAACTGCAAGCTAAATTTGGACTGTACAAAGAAAAAAAAGTTAGATTTTCTTACCCAACAATGTGTGCACTCAGCCCAAGTGATCTAAACTGATTTCCAGATGAATGGTTATCTTTCTCTGTTGTACCAATACCATCCCTAACTAACAAAGCTACTCCTTCACTCATTCCTAGCTTCCTGTCTTTCCTTAATACCATGCATGTATTATGTATATTGAAGGCTGAGATAGATAAATTCTTTATTGTTAGGGGGAATTGTGAGGAAAGAGTAGGAAAGTTGTGTGAAGAGTGTCTGATCAGCCATGGTCCTATTGAATGGTAGAGCAGGTTTCTGGGGCTGAATGGCCTACAGCTGTTGCTATTTTTTATGGTCTTTCAGCTTTATCTTGAATATGCATGTCCCAGTTTTTCTCAGATTGTAAACATTCTCTGTGATAATGATCAGATCAGACACATTTACTTCTGTTTGCACTGTTAATTGATCTGTTTTGTAACAAATCCTATTTCATCTCATCCTATAAATATCTGCACATTCTTTTGTACATTTCTCCCTCTTTTTCTTATCATCTGTGCCCTGGGTGAGAGAAGAGAAAATCATTAGCCGCAAAGTTTAGACTTCACTGGGCACCAATTTCTGACTGTGTTCAATGCTGATGTTTATTTCTAGGGCTTGGACAGTACCCTGTTATTTACATTTTTCCTCCTAATTGTCTCTTCTGTAGCACAGAATGTCTCTTTCTAGGTCCAGGACTGTAAAATATGCTTTCTCTTATTAGCTGGCTGAGCAAACTGTTGAACATTTTTCTATCTTTTCGGTAACTCATTAGCTGTTTGAGAAGTGCCAAAAGATGATCATTACCGGTGACCTATGATTGGCTGAGTCTAGGATTTATCACCTTGACATTCTCACCCTCTTTAAACTGTGCATTGCTGAGATTGTGTTAGCGAGTTTGTGAACTTATTTGAGAAAACAGGCATTCCTCTTGTTTTTATTGAACAATGGAAAATATGTGGCTGTGTGTTTGGCACCTGGGGCTATATCATGTTTTCTGAAATTACACTTGCAATCCTAATACTAGATGTATAGCCTATAAAATACCTTTGAACCATTTCCTGCCAGCTACACTGCAACAAAATTCTGTTACAGTAAATTATTACATTTGTCATGCACCTGCTCTATATTCAAAATCTGTTAACTGGACCACACTGTAATGCAACCCCATTGTTCAAAGCAGCTGTTAATCACCTTGTCAGTTTTTGGTATCAAATCCGATAGCCCTGAAATGTATAACCAATTTTCACACACAAATAAAATAAGTAGTTTGGTCCATGTATTAACAATTTAATTTGTTGGGAAGTCCTTGAAGTTACTAATTTTCTGTGTTGACCTGTCACTTTGGCAAAAGTGTACCAAACCTGAGAATATTCATCATGGTATCTAACTATTAGAATGCAGAAGGGTGGAGGGGGGATGCAGATTCATTAAGGGAAACTCAATGCAGCGGGATCAGAACATGATTCCAAGTTCCAGCATTGCCCAGATTCAAGGTCAAGGTTTCAGCTCCACACTCTGTCCTGGTACAGGGACAGTATATTTGTCATCTTGTGCAAGACTGTCGTAAAGATTACCAAAGTGCATTTTTCAATCCAATGCTAAAGTGCGCTGCTGAACAGAAATCCGAAATGATGTGTGAGTTTGGCTATTGGATTACTGAGCTCCTGCACAGAATTACCATCCAGCGCCTCATCTGCTTTTGGTCAAGATAGTTGAAGGGCACATCAGGAATTTCTGAAATTAATTCTTTATGCCAGATCTGATTTTTCAGATCGCAGCCTATTATTTGAGAACAACCAAAGAACTGTCATTGCACCAGTGCAGGCGATGGAACAGGATGTTAGCTCTTGGCTTTGAGGTAACTGAGGTAAAAAGAGATGGAAAGGGCAGACAGAGTCTGAGTGAAGATTCCTCCAAACATTGGCATCATTATCTCCCCTCCCCCAACCACATCCCAAAACCAGCCCAGCTTGTCCCCGCCTCCCTATCCTGTCCTTCCTCCCACCTATCCCCTCCTCCTACCACAAGCCCCACGCCCACCTCCTACCTACTAGCCTCAACCCGCCCCCTTGACCTGTCTGTCCTCCCTGGACTGATCTATCCCCTCCCTAACTCCCCACCTACACTCACCTTTACTGGCTCCATCCCCGCCTCTTTGACCTGTCTGTTTCCTCTCCACCTATCTTCTCCTTTATCATCTTCTATCCACCTCCCCCTCTCTCCCTATTTATTTCAGAACCCCCTTCCCCTCCCCCATTTCTGAAGAAGGGTCTAGGCCCGAAACGTCAGCTTTCCTGCTCCTCTGATGCTGCTTGGCCTGCTGTGTTCATCCAGCTCTACACCTTGTTATCTCTACTGTAAGAGTATATTTAGTTTGCAGTCTGCTGCATTGGTCAGTATGCAATAGCCTGCTTTCACACTTCAGTGATTCTATGATTCAGTCTAAGGAGTGGGACTTGAACTCAGAACCTTCTGACTCAGGGATGAGAGTGTAATCTCTGAGCCATAACTGATGCTGAACATAAGGTATTCCTAGATAAAGTATTCAATGAGTTCTGATCATCAGCAAAACAAACACCAAAACCCAGTCCCTCCATTATTTCAACAACGGCTTATCTAGGGCAACCCAAATACTGTATTAACTATTTTAATTCAGCAATATTGTGAAGAGATTTGGAAGGAAATGGAGAAGAAGAAATTCACTTAACAATGTCTTTCTTCAAAATGTTCCAATTTGTTTTTCTAAGTACACATTTCACTCTTTGCCATTCTGCATCTGTTCACAATGGCAGCTTTTCAAATGATTTAGAAATCAACAAGCCCCTTATTCATTAACGAATGGATTTTAATTTCAATAATCACTGAGGCAACTAGAGATATATTGAATTACTGCCTGAGATTGTTCGTGCGAACATGGTTTAACTTCCAGGCACAGACATACATACATTTAAACAGAGCATCTCCAAGAACTGAGAAATGGAAAGCAAGTTAATTCTGTCAAAATGATTCACCATTTTGTATGTTTTTTAAAAATTTAAACGCTGTGATGCTGTGTATTTAAATTTTGGGAAATTACTGCTGTAACTATTCGAGTCCATATTCATCTCAGATTGATCCTTCCCAGGTCAGTTTTGTTCACTTTATCACAGCTGAACCTATTCATAAGGTAAAAGGAGAGAGAAATGGAAATATGGAGAAACAATGGGATAAAAATCTCAAGAGGAGCAACAGACAAAGGTGAGGCACAAAGAGAAAGTATACCGAGAGATAAGAAAACAGCAGAGAGAAGGAATAGAAAACGATTGAAGCTCCAGAGAGCTAAAGATTTAGATAGGAAGCAGAGAAAAGCAAAAAATGGGAGACAGTAAAGAAGTGAAGAAATGGAGATAAATGGGCTGTACTGAGACCAGAGGGGATAGGCAAAGAGAGAAGTGAATCAGCTAGAGAAAATGACAGTAAAATTGTGAGATAAGAAGCAATAACGAACGTGGAAAACATCTAAAAAAAATCTGGAAATTTAAAGAGAGAGTACAAATTGAAAGGTGAATGTTTCATCATTATGGTGTGGAAGTTCCAAGCATCATCATTTAAAATGATTTCCAAGTTTTGACTATGTAGTTACAGGCAAGCTGTGAGCAGAGGATAAATGTTTCTGCTCAGGGTCAGTGATAATCTTTCAATATACCAGCACCTATCAGTCTCACCTCCTGAGTAACAGATACCCAGAGCGGGATACATTCTGTTCCTGTGTCTTACTTTTATGCCTTTGCCATAGTCAGGTGACAATGCCTTCACTCAGTGGCACTGAGAGGGCAGACAACAAAACTAATTTGTCACTTAAACATTTCTTTCTTAGCTCTTGTGTTGCTCGAACCTCAATTAAAGTAATTTTTTACAACAAACTCAACTATTCCAGCCTTCCACTTTCTCTAAATTCAAACACACCCAAAACTTTGCTGCCAGTTGTCCTAATTTGTATCATTCTTTTTGCAATCACTTATTTGCTTACTTATCTCCCAGTCCAACTTTGGTTTTAAAATTCTTATCCTCAACTTCATTTTCCTTCACAGTCTCAGGCCTCTCTACCATGATGCACACTACTAGCTTATGACCCTTCAAAATCCCTACACTCTCCCAACTCTTGCTTCTTGCATATTGTGATTCGTACTGTTGATTGCTAAGGCTCTAAGCTCCAGAATTCCTTCCTTAAACAGTACTGCTATTTCTCTTTCCTCCTTTACGTCACTCATTAAAAGCTACATCTTTTACTCACTTCTTTTATTATCCCTTCATGTCGTTCAGTGTCAAAATTAACTTTCTTTGCAATGCATTGCAACATTTCATTACTTTAAATAAGCTATGTAGATGGAGAATTCATTTGCTGTTGTGACTTATTGTTTGCAAATATTTCGAAGTGTTTGAAAATTAATTATAGTGAATTGATACAAAAATAATATTTTGGTATTGATATGAGAAAAAATGTCTTGTTGATTTGTAACAATTATGTAAATTAGCCAACAATGTCAATTGAGGTTATAGAGCTGTTGTGGTGATTCATTGACATTGTGTATGGACATGTTATGATGTGGTCATATAGCATTATATGGTCATTTAAGGGCCATATGTTGCTCAGCCTCAATTGTGAGAGTGGCAGGAGGAGGTCAAAGGCAGGGAGATAACTTTGATCAATAGCAGGGTGAATGGTAGTTGCAAAGGATTGTGGGATCATGTTTGTCACCTTCCACTAAGTTTTCACTCCTTGGCAACAGGGCACCCACACTCTTTTCATTTCCATTCTAACCAGACAATTCATCCCATCTCCATTGTAAGACCCCAAACTTACTCCCATCCTGTCTCCAGGACTGGAGACTGCTGTAGTCCCAGCAATGGCCACTACTGGGATGATAGAACTGCCTGCCAATCAGGTTGACCAGCAACTCTGTGTAGCAAGACTTTGTCCTGAGTGGGGTACAGTGTGTTAAATAGCTGTGTGGCCATTGGCAATTGTGGAGATCTGTTTCCAGCCATCGTAAGAGTCTGCCCAAGGCTCCTGGTGAGTTGTGAAATCTATATATTGTAATGGATAAGGGATTACAATATTTTCAGACAAGCTGGATGGATCATTTGCACCACACAATTATCAGGCAATGCCCATTTGAAACAAAAGGGAATTTAACCATTTCCCCTTAAGATTCAAAGGTATTACCATCAATGGATTTCACTTCCTCCACCCTCCCACCTCAATCAAAATCCTGGGGATACCATTGAACAGAAACTGAACTGAATACTAACTGAGTACTAACATACAAGAGTGGGTCAGAGATTAGGAATTACAGGTTGAGTAGCTTACCCCCTGCTACCCTAATGTTTGTTCACCACCTGCAAGGCATAAACCAGGAATGTGATGACATATTCTTCACTTTCATGGATTAGTGCAGCTCTAACAATACTCAAGAAGCTCAACATCTTCCCGACCAAAGCAGCTCACTTTGACTGACACCCTCAACATTCACTCACTACAACAGTAGTGCATGGTGGAGCAGTGTGTACCATCTACAAGAAGCATTGCAGCAATTTGCCAAGTAGCTTCCAATGCCATTACCTCTTCACCAAGAAGGATGAGCACAGCAGTACATGGGAACACCAACACCTGCAAGTTCTCTTCCAAGCCACACACCATCCTGACTTAAACAGTCTTACCATTCCTTCACTGTCACTGGATCAAAATCCTGAAACTCCCTTTGAAACAGCACCATGTGTCTTCCTATTCCACTTGGACTGGAACAGTTCAAAAAGGCAGCCCACAGCGCCAACTTATCAAGGGCAATTAGGGATGGGCAAGAAGTGCCAGCCCAGCCAGTGACACCTACATCCTGTAAATCAATTTTAAAAGTCAAGATGTCTTTCATTTGCATTGCTGCTTTTATGTTTGCATTTTCATGAGTCTATTTGTAGCACTCACTACAATTTGACTGAGATAAACCAACTCAGCATAGACTCCGGAAATAGACCCATCTGATATGACTCAGTTTGCAAAGCTCAGCTCACATGCAACTACATTGCATAGGGAATTATTTTAAATATTTATATTAACAAATTAATGAAGTATAGTGCTGTGGGAGGAAGCACTGCCAACAGGAAACACTTCCTCACTTAAGTATCCCACAAGAGCTGTCTTTCTAAATGCTTCCAGAATAATCTCCAGCTGAAAAATAGCTCTTTACCCAATCAGAATCAAAACAATTTATGCTAAGTGCATCTCCTTGCAGGCCATTTACTGGGACTTTCTTTCTTTGGTTTTGGTCCATTTCTGTGCAGGTGGAACATTTAAACATTTGACTTGTGATCTGAGAAAACTGAACAAAATTTTCTTTCTAACAATTGTTAAAAAAATTCATGTTTCAACTAACCACTTAATTGCTCAACAGAATGGAATCAGAGTCATACAGCATGGAAATAGACCCTCTGGTTCAACTAGTCCATGCCGACCATGTTCCCAAACTAAACTAGTGCCACCTCCCTGCGTTTGGCCCATATCCCTCCAAAGCTTTCCTATTCATGTACCTATCCAAGTGTCTTTTAAATGTTGTAACTGTACCTGCATCCACTATTTCCTCTGGCTGTTCATTCTGTGTAAAAATGTTGCCCCATTGTCCTTTTGAAAACTTTCTCCTCTCACCTTAAAAATATGCCCACTAGTTTTGAACTTTCCACCCTAGGGAAAGTACCCTTGTTATTCACCTTATCTATGCTCCTCATGATTTTATAAACATTTGTAAAGTAACCGCTCAACCTCCTATGCTCCAATGAAGTAAGTCCCAGCCCATCCAGCCTTTCTTTATAACTCAAACCCTCCACTCCCATCAACAACCTGGTAGATCTTTTCTGAATCCTTAGCAATTTAATCATATTCTTCTAATAGCAGGGTCAGGGATGCACACAGTACTCCAGAAGAGGCCTCACAAATGTCCTGTACAACCTCAACATGACATCCCAACTCCTATACTCAAATGTCTGAGAAAGCATGCTAATCACCTTCTTAATCACCCTGTCTACCTGTGACACAAATTTCAATGAATTATGTACCTGAACCCTTAGGTCCCTTTGTTCTACAATACTACCTAGGACCATGCCATTAATTGTCCAAGATTTGTCCTTGGTTGTTTTACCAAAATGCATTACCTTGTATTTATCCAAATTACACTCTATCTGCCACTCCTCAGCCCATTGACCCAACTGATCAAAATGTCTTTGTAATCCAAGAAAGGTATCGCATTAAAGAAGGCCATTAAGTCTATCACCATACATGTCTTGTAATAAAACCAAAGCAAAAAACTAACACTATTATTGTGCCTGTGTCAGAGAGCTGATCCCTTGAATTCTGCCATGGTCTGCCTGCAGGATGCTTGGCCCCTTGAGAGATGGCATATTCACATCTTTCAGCTATTAAAAAAGGAAAGGATGTTCAGTCCAGGATTTCAGTGATAAAGTCAGGATGTCTGTTTAATTTTGTTCCAGGTCCTCACAATCACATGCTGCATTTTACCCACCATCAAGCTCACAGAGGATAATACTTTGACCGCTGTAGCACTTCTGTCTTGCAACTCAGTAATCGAGATGGAAGAAATGGACAAAGCATTACTGGAGAGGTCTGTCTCATAAAAATATGTCTTTCGGATCTTCAGTGCACTGAACCTAAATGTGAATCAAATTGCTCACTCATAGTTAAACCATCTTTAAAGGATTGTTAAATCATTTCAGTTTTGTTCAGTTTGTATTTAACAACAATTTGTATTTATTTATCATCTTTATTATGATAAAATAACCAGGGGTGCTTCACAAAAATATTATTCAACAAAATTTCACACAGAATTACATAGTGAGCTGTTGGATTACAAGAACCAACATGGAATGGTTATGGAACATTCATGTTTTCTCAAAAGTGGAGTGCCTAGAACTGAATACAACATTCCTTTTATTCTATGGGGCATGGGTGTTGCTGCTAGGGCCACCTTTTGTTGCTTATCCCTAGGTGCCCTTGAACTGATTGGCTCTCTGGGCCATTTCAGAGGAAAATTAAAATTCAGCCACATTCTATGGGTCTGGAGTGACATGCAGTCAGACCAGTAAGGATGACAGATTTTCTTCCTAAAGTATAATAGTGCACCAGATGAGCTTTTACGACTATTGACGGTGGTTACATAGTCGCCATTGTAAGGACCAACTTACCTTGGTCCATCAGGTTTACTCTGGATTTCAATAATCTGATGCAGCTCAAAAAACAAAATATATCCAATGTTCTTTATTAAAGCAAAGTACACTACAAAATATACTGCAAAAATCTTACCTATACAATGCTTACAATCATAAGTGAAACTGTAAGTGGACTTGTCCAAAGATCAAACCAGAAAAGGTGATCAGCCTGCTCCGTTTCAACTTCCCAGCATTGAGTAAATGACCTGTTGGTCCCAGAGCTAGATAATCTTGCTCTGTGGCAAGCTGCTTTCTGCATGTCCTTACAAAGAAGTTATACATTTGCACTTGACACTATCCAAGCTCCAGAAAATAATTAGTTTGGCAACTGGCAAACATTTCTTGCATGTCTTGTTTTCCACATTGATTTATTCAATTAACTCATGAAGACTTTTTTTGTGTCTCCTTGGAAAGATGCTTATGTCTTACTTTGAATGGATTTTGGCATAAAACTTTACCTTTTGTTTTTATGTCATCCAATCTACCGTATAATACTTACACAGCACAATTGCGTGACAATCACAAATGCAGCTGATACGTAGTCCAGATGATCACATTTGTTTCACTGTCAGTTTTAAATAAAACACCAGCTTCTTCAGAGTTACTGTGACAGTTCCGCTCATTATTGCTGAGGTATAACACTTGGTGTGAACAAACATGCACATTTCTTCAGCAACCCATGACCTTCCCAATCATTAGGTCATCACCCAGCTTCATATGTTTTCTGCTCCTCATTTAATTCAATTTAATTTCATTTAACTTCACTCACGAACACAGCAAATTTTGTGCTAATATCTACATGATGGACTCTGGAATGCTAATCTAATGATGTTACCATTGATGCTGAAATAGTAGGAACTGCCGATGCTGGACAATCTGAGATAACAAAGTGTAGTGCTGGATGAACACAGCAGGCCAAGCAGCATCAGAGGAGCAGGAAAGCTGACGTTTCGGGTCTAGACCCTTCTTCAGAAAGGGTCTGTGTTCATCCAACTCTACACCTTGTTATGTCTTACCATTGATGCTGCTGGCTCTTCAAACCAGTTACTTAGAAAGACTCACCATAACCTCTTTTCCTTTTTATGCTGTGACCTGCACTCTCAGGCTGAGGTACAGAGACAGGAGAAATTCTGATTCAGTGATTCCCAACGTTTAAAAGTGGCCACCTGCAAATTAGATTTTCAGTTTGCCCCTTGGATTTGGATGCTCTAAAGTTTATGAACAGTTGAATGTGGATGGCCAGCTAGGACAATGTGAGAATAGTCAGGTCTGGGTTGATGTGAGGCATGGATTAGAGCTTCAGCAACAGATAGGCCAAGGCAGTTGTATTGTTGGGTAGCGTTATGGATGTGGAAAGAAGGAAGTCATAGTGATGTTGCAGATATGTTTGTGGACGCTTGCCTCAGGATCAAATATTATCCCAAGAATGTCTGAGCCAGCCTCAGGCATTTGCAAGGGAAGAGTTTGGAGCTGATAGCTAGGGAATAGAGGTTGTGGCAGGGTCCAGAAACAATGAAAATATGAAAATGAATGCAGTTTTTGTTTAGCAGGTCTGAAAGTATCTGCGGAGAAAGAAAGAGAGTTAACATTTCAGCTCTGTAATCCTTTGTCACTTTTAATTTGAAGTGCAGGAAACATACTGGAATAAATTTTGTTCCGTTTCAAAGCCTTCTATTGTAAGCCACCCAGTTCTAATTGTAAACTGTAAACTTTCAAAGCTTTGTTAATAGGTTGTGGATGTAACATTCATTCCACTTTGGTTCGGGCACTGCCGTAGGCTGACTCACATTTACAGCTAATGACATTTTTCCATTTTCTCAAACCGTTCAGAAAAAATATCGTTAATTGACTTACTTACATTTGTCGAGTGGACCAGGCTATTGACAAGAGAGCTGATGTTTTTTTTTTCCCTAAAATGCCCTATCTCTCAAATGCCTCCTTTAAGCTGCTTTTATATTGGCCTCAGAGGGGGTCTGTAACATTGTGTATTGGCCTTATCCACCCCCCAGAAACTTTCAAATTAAATTTTCTTCGAAAAAGAAGTAATTGTTGCAGTTTGTTCAACTAAAATCCGTGATGAAGAAGAATTTGCATTTATATAGTGCCTCAGAACATCTAAACAGACTTTAAAGCCAATTAACCCCTTTTGTGAACTGTGGTAATTTTTGCAGCTCAGTAGCCAGACCGTGCACAGTAAGATGTTACAGTCAGTATTGAGATGATGTCCTGCTAATCTGTTTGTAGTGATATTGGGCAGGTAATAAATGTTGGTGAACGCCAGCAAGGTCTTCCCATCTCTACTTAGAATAGTGCAATGGAGTCTTTTATATCCTGCTCCAGGGCTTCAGTTTAGGTTGTCATTTTAAAGACATCTGTAACAGTGCAGCACACATTCAGTATGTAATATTGGGCTGAAGTGCTGCAGATTTCACATCTGAATTAACCAGCATAATGGGTCAACCAAGTTTACCGTAAAATGACCAATAAAGCACAGCCCAATTGAATGGAGATGAACCTTTTGGTTCCAATATAAGGCTTACTCATAGATGCTGCAATTGTACAGGTTGCTGGTGAGACCATGTCTCTAGTACTGTGAGCAGTTTTGGTCCCTTTATTTAAGGAAAGATATTATTTCTTTCAGGGCAGTTCAGGGAAGGTTCGCTGGAATGATCACTCAGTATGGAGGGATTGTCTTATGAACAAAGGTTAAACAATTTGGGACTCTACTCATTGAAATTTAGATGAATGAAAGGTAGTTTTTTTTGTTCCTATGTCTTTAGGATTCTTAAGGAACTGGACAAGGTTAATGTTGAGAGGATGTTTCCCTTCATGGGAGAGTCTAGGACAGAGGGCATTGTTGCAGAATTAAGGAGCACCACTGTAAAACTGAGATAAGGAGGAATTTCTTCTCTCAGAGGGTTGTGAATCTCTGGAAGTCCTTGCTACAGAGAGCTGTGGGAACAGAGACCTTACGTACATTTAAGGCTGAGATAGATAAATTCTTGGTCACCTGGGGAATCAGTTCTGAGGAAGGGTCACTGGACCCGAAACTTTAATTCTGTTTTTTCCTTCACAGATGCTGCCAGACCTGCTGGGCTTTTCCAGCAACTTTGTTTTTGTTCCTGATTTACGGCATCCACAGTTCTTTTGGTTTTTATAGGGAATCAGGGATTACGGGGAAAAGGCAAGAATGTGGATGTGAGGAATGTCATAAAAACCACGATCTTATTGAATGGTGGAGCAGGCTCAAGGGGCTGAATGGTCTACTCCTGTTTCAGCACAAGCTGCCACAGCATTGCTCATCCATCACAAGTCTGTTGGTTTACAGCTGGTCCTATTGTGTTTCTGGTAGTGGCATACAGAAAAATAAATTTCTTAGCAACTAAAGCTGAGATGTTCCAACTGATATTATCTAGCAGCAAGTAGCTTCCAGAAACATTAAAATGAATGCAGATCACAAAATTTCAGCTTAAAAAAAGCTTCTTTTCAGAATGGGAAACACAACTGTTCATTATTTTAGTGATCTCATGTTGACTTCTTGGCCTCACAACTGACTCTTTATAATTCATTCATTGTTAAAAATAATTTAACGGCTGGTTTGAATTGAGTTCAATTTAGTTAAGCAGTAGACTAAAAATAGTATACAGTTGGATGAAATTCTTAAAGACCAGCTGTATGATTTCTTTTTTACTGGTTTACTCATGTGTAATATTCCAAAACCCATTACATGGGAAGATAACATATGCTCACAGTGTGAATGTTATGCCCTCCACACTCCCTTAATCCCCACAGTCACTGCCGCCTCTCATCACTCTGTACAATGACTTGACAATAATTTGTCAACTGTTCTGCTGTACAATGCATTTCTCTGCTAATAAAGCCAGCCTCCGCATGGATGGGAAGTTTAGGTTGCAATCTGCTTGGAGCTCCCTTAGTCAGGGAAGATCAAATAATTATAAATATTTTACAAAAAAATATATTTGCTGAAAGTGATGGATGGCAATGGGATTTTTGTCTGAAGTGAAAGAGCTAATGTGTTCATAACATGAGGTTAACAATTTGATTCTACATGGATCATAGTAGGATGCCTGCTCAACACTATAATTTCACCACTGTGGGATTTCATGATGCAGAACTAGAGAGAATGTGAGATGGGAGTATAAGATTCCTTGGGATGATGTCAGGTTGGCCAGATCACCCACCAAGTTCATTTCACTGGGCAACAATATTTTTGAACAGTAGGTGACTGGCCACATGGGGGCACCACTTGTTTTTCTAAGACATAGGAGGAACTGCTGATGCTGGAGTCTGAGATAACAAGGTGTGGAGCTGGGTGAACACAGCAGGCCAGGTAGAATCATAGGATCAGGAAAGGTGATGTTTCGGGTCTGGACCCTTCTGCAGGGCTCTTCTGAAACATCAGCTTTCCTGCTCCTCTGATGCTGCCTGGCCTGCTGTGTTCATCCAGCTCCACAACTTGATTTTCTAAACTGGCCAATGTAGAGGTACTTGAGCTAGTTTGGGAGACAAAATAGGCATGATCTCGATTCTTTTAGATTAAGAATGAATGCCGGCTTAAAAGTGCGAGGTATTTCTGCTGAGGGGCTTTTTTCTTGCAATTACATTCCTCTCAAGCAGCCATGGAGACAGCTGCAGAAACTCAAAGAAAGTTAAAATACTGCAGATGCTGGAAATCTGAACCAAACACAGAGAACATTGGAGAAACTCAGCAGGTCTGGCAGCATCTGTGGAGAGAGAAACAGAGTTAATGTTTCGAGTCTGGTGTGATTCTTCTTAAGAACTGAAAACTGTTTGGGAAATCTTCTAATATGCTCTTGAAAGAGGATGAGGCCCAGATATGGGGGTTGTTAATGGTGGAGAAAGAGAAAAAGAGATGTAAAATAGGTGGAAATTAGGGTGTGAAAGAGAGAGATTGGTTCTCTTTATGAAGATCAAAGTGAACAAGACACAGACAAGAGAAGGCTGTGGATGGTGGGGGGTGGGGTGTGAGCATGAGAATGTAAGAAAAATAGAGAACAGACATAGTGAAGGTGGGTTTCCGAAGTTATTAAATTCAATATTGAGATCTTGAGGCTGTAAGTTGCCTAAGCGTTCTTTACGCAGAGGGTGGTGGGTGCCTGGAACGCGTTGCCAGCGGAGGTGGTAGAGGCAGGCACGATAGCATCATTTAAGATGTATCTAGATAGATACATGAATAGGCAGGGAGCAGAGGGATACAGATCCTTGGAAAATAGGCGACAGATTTAGATAGAGGATCTGGATCGGCGCAGGCTTGGAAGGCCGAAGGGCCTGTTCCTGTGCTGTAATTTTCTTTATTCCTTTGTTCTTATGTGGTTACTGTTTATTAAACTTGCAGCAAGCTCAGGACAGAATCTTCCTCTCAGCTCATTGCACAACCATGCTCCATTGAAACTCCAAATTTTATAGATGGATGAACAGGAAGTTCAGAACATCTGCTGAGACATTCCAGGCTCCATATTCCAGACTCCTTATTTCAGAAGCACCTGAACTTTCAGGAACAACACAATTCCACTTATCCCTGGAGATGCTACAGACTCAGCAAAAATCATTGTCGCACTTTAACAATGCCTCCCCAGATGTTCCGCTGAAGGTTGTCCAGAGAGGAGGGAAGTACCCTGTCCTGGAGATGGCTACAGAAATAACGCAAATTGACAAAGGCAGCCTGGATAGAAGTGGCAGTGGAAGTCAGAGGCCATGGAAAGCTCAAGACAATCTGTTTCTAAGGCCAGGATGAATGAATGACTTCACTGCCAGAGTACATACCACTGTCTACTCATTGCTTCATACTTCCATAAGTGTGAGCGAGTCTTGTATGCTTGCCACTGCAACAAGACTCTGATACACAGGATTGGGCGCTAGACTTTCCAATTGGACACCTGTCGTGCAATTAATGATTGACACTTCATTACACTGGTAACATGTCTACTTACATGGCAGTGGTAGTGGCTTTCACACATTTGCCAGTTCACACTTAAAACATAAAAGGAGCTATAATACTCAATAGCTCATGTTCCACCAGCTCACTGATCTTTCATCACTCATGTCTGATCATATTTCATAACAGGCTTCCATGGGATAAAGATATTACTACAAAAAGTTGGATGAATACCTCACAAGTATCGTAAGTACACACATTGTAAAATACTTTATTGTTCTTCATCAATTGTAGCTCTTTGATGACATTGAAAAACCTTTTATTCAGACCCCTTTAACACCGAATTGCCCATAAACCACATTCATCCAACAAGTAAAGCACACACTAAATTATACACTCAGTGCAAGGTTGTATAGATTAATGGCTGCTTTAAATAATTCTCGCCTGTCTAAATAATAAAGGCAAGAACATAGATGTGCTTTTGTTTTCCTCACTTTCTACTGACTGCTATTGTTTGCTAATAAAATGAAATGATGAATTTTTAATGAAATCGCTGTTTTAAATAGAATTATTACCACTGAACTTAATTAAAATGAGTCCAAAGCAATTGGCTTTGTAAACACTCAAATGTTCATAAAGTTCAGGACGCCAGCCAGAATATTTTTGAATGTAATCAGGAAATATGTCATAATAATTTGTGTAAGCGTCCAGGGTTAGTGCTGAGTTTTTCATGTCTATTTACGTTGGATAGACTTTGATCTTCAATACATGGGTGATAATCTAGTGGACCAGATTGTCCACCCATTACATGAGACTTCACCAGATTACCACCCTGCATGGGTTGAGAACACAATTGTACTTTCTGCCATGTATTTTTAAACAGACAAAGGTGCTAATCTTGTTTCAGAGATAGTAGGAACTGCAGATGCTGGAGAATCTGAGATAACAAGATGTAGAGCTGGATGAACACAGCAGGCCAAGCGGCATCAGAGGAGCAGGAAAGCTGACATTTCGGGCCTAGACCCTTCTCTAATCTGATCAGAATGACATATTTTCTGACCTATCCATTTAGTTCTACACTGTCCTGATGGTACTGGGTATTCTTCTACCAATTTGGAACAGCCACTGCTCGATAATTGGTGCCAAATAGCTCACTGGTCATGTCTGGGGCCTGGGAATGAATAAAGAGGGAGCTGACAACACTACCGTGGTCGGATGGATATCTAACAATGATGAGTCAGAATATGGAAAGGAAATAGAGGGCTTGGTGACATGCTGCAGTGAGAGCAACCTTTCTCGTAATGTCAGCAAACCGATAAAAAAAACTGATCATTGACTTCAGAAAGAGAGGAGGAGAACACACCCCCACCTTCATCAACGGAGCTGAAGTTGAGAGGGCAGAGAGCGTCAAGTTCCGAGGAGTGATGATAACTAACAACCTGTCCTGGACTTCCAACGTAGATGCAACAATCACGAAGGCACAATAACGCCAACAACGCCTCTGTTACAGCATCCGCAGTTCTTTCGTTTTTTGTTTAACGCCTCTTTATCCTCAGGTGGATCAGGAAATTTGGCATGTAGATAAGGACCTCATCAACTTTTACTGACGCAGTATTGAAAGCATACTGTCCGGGTGCATAATGGCCTGGTATGGCAACTGATCTGTTCAGGACCGTAAGAAATTACAGAAGGTTGAGTGCACAGCCCAGACCGTCACGGAAGCTAACCGTCCATTCATGGACAACACACTGTGGAGCTGGAGGAACACAGCAGTAGAGTATCTGTTGGTCTAGAGTATCTGTTGCTCCCGATGAGGCCTCATCTACATTGGTGAGACCAAGCGCAGTCTCAGGGATCGTTTCATGGAGCATCTGCGCTCTGTACGTGACAAATGACAACATCTTCTGGTCCCAACCATTTTAACGCCCCTCCCACTCCCTGGGTGACATGTCCTCCCTGGGCCTCCTCCAGTGCCACAATGATACCACATGCAAACTGAAGGAGCAACACCTCATATTCCACCTCGGGAGCCTACAGCCCAATGGTCTAAACATTGAATTCACCAGTTTTAAAACCTCCCCACCCCTGGCCTCATCCCATGTCCAACCCTCCCTCTCATCCCCGCCTCCTTGACCTGACACAACCTGCCCATCTTCTTCCTCACCTATCCGCCCCACCCTTCCTGCCGACCCATCCCTACTATTCCCTATCTGCATCCAACCCACCTATCTTTTTCCAGCCCCACCCACACTCCCTCCTGCCTCCTTGTTCTGACACAATCTGTCCATCTTCTCTCCCACCTATTTGCCCCACCTATCCCACTGACAAAACCCTACCACTACCTGCCTGCATGCACCTGTCACCATCCCACCTACCTTTCCCCAACCCTACCCCTTCTCTCTCTGTTTATTTCCCAGCTCCCATCCCCCTTCCCCATTTCTGAAGAAGAGTCCTGACCTGAAATATCAACTTTCCTGCTCCTCTGATGCTGCCTGGCCTGCTGTGTTCTTCTAGCTCCACACTGTGTTGTCTCTGACTCCAGCATCTGCAGTTTTTGCTACCTTCCATTTATGGACTGCATTTACATGACTTGTTGCCGTGGAAAGGCTGCCAACATCATTAAAGACCCATCCCACCCCGGTAATGCTCTCTGGCAACCACTTCTGTCAGACAGAAGATACAGAACCATGAACAGGACTCTCTAACTTCAAATAATGCTGATCTTGCTAATGTTGATCTTACCTAGTGCACACTCTGTGCGATGTAACCTGTATGTCTCTAAATTCTTTTTTTACCCTATGATCTGTATTTCCTTGCTTACTATGATCTGCCAATACTGCTCATAAACAAAACTTTTCACTGTATTTAGGTACACATGACAATAAATAAATCAAATCAAATCAAATCAAATTGGAAAGATGATGGTTCTTTTATGCAGTTGGGGCAGAAGAGTAGTTGAGGTGGGGAACCTCACAATCTTTAGTAAGTACTTGGATGTGTAATGATTGTAATGAATTTAGCCAGGTGGACCTCATAGAATATGCGTTCCCTGATTGGTGCTATTAATCTGGTCCAATCTGGGATCCCTGGCTGACAGATATAAAGAGGACTGTCAAACATCCTGTTCACTCTAATAGCTGGCTCTGTCACCTGTAAAGAAAGGGTGACCTGTTGACAGGATACCAGCCTCTGTGGAGTTATTTCAGGATGAATACTTGAACTATCATAACATCAAGGCTATGGGTCAAGTGCTGGAAAGTGGATCTAGTGTAGATTTAGAATGTTTTGTTGTTAGTGCAGACTTGATTGTGGGAGATTCTGTGGATGTCCCTGGACTTTTTCTGATGCTTCAAAGTGAGGCAGTGGTACATTTAATTCACTGGTGCAGCCGTTCAATGACCAGTTCCTCTGAAATGAACGGGAAAAGAACCTACTGAGCCCAGTGACATGACAATGGGTTGTAAGCCAGGATCACCCATGGGCATATCAAATATTAATTACACCATACATTTAGTTTATAAAAGAGCCATTAACCAAAAGTTGACTGAAAAGACAGTTCAGTGGCTGTCTGGAGAGAGGGACTCTGGGAGACCGAAAGTGGTGACAAGGACTTTTCAAAGGGTCGACTTAAAAGGGGAGAAATGCATTTTAAATTGAACTGCAGTCTCCTTGGAGTACCTTAGACTGTGAACACAATGAGAAAAAAGGCAGTAGTCTGGGCAAGAGACGTGTTTGGTGTCTTCCCCTTTCAACTGTACATAGACCCAAGGGTTAAAGTCCAGTTCTATCCAGGTCTTACGTGCTAATGGAAGAAGGTACGCCAAGGCACTGATCCACTTGTGGGTATGAACCTAGATTCAAGCACTAGTGTGCTCAGAAGGTCATAAACAAAGTACCATATGTTAGTCACCCCTGCATTGCAGGTCATGTAATCCCTTATTCATGAGTGCTGGAAGTCAACTAACCAGCAAACCAGTCAAAAGGAAACAGGACTAAGAATTTCAATCAGCCTTTGAAGTCAAAAATCTTGTAATCAACTGCTTGACCACTGCTATTAGACTATCTATTCTTCAAGAACAACCTAGTGACTGAACTGTATATCTTCTTAACATCAATCTATTTTTTAGATTCACTTCCCATTTCTAATCTGTGTCTATGTGTGTTGTTCTATCATTTATTCTCAAGTTTAGTATCTTACAAACTCACTCTTTTATCAACTCAGGAAAGCCTAATTAAGTAGAATAGAATAGAATCCCTACAGTGTGGAAATGGGCCATTCGGCCCAACAAGTCCATACCGCCCCTCCGAAGATCATCCCACCCAGACCCATTCCCCCAATTTCCCATGTCTAACCCACCTAACCTAAACATCCTTGGGCACTATGGGCAATTTAGCATAGCTAATCCACCTACCCTGCACATCTTTGGACTGTGGGAGGAAACCGGAGCACCCGGAGGAAACCCACGCAGACATGGGGAGAATGTGCAAACTCCACACAGACAGTAGGTTCCTTTTGAAAACATAAATTCATTTGGTCTGGGAGAAAAATACCCAGAAGGAGATTGAGGGCAGATTTCTTGTAATTTAACCTGGCTGTGACCCACTGAGAGGGCAGGTGAATAAAGAAGGAGAGCCAGGTCATCCCTCCTCACCCAGAAACTTAAGATTTTGCAATATCCTGCCCTGTAACTGTAACAACTTGAAGAGTTTTATCTTGCTTTAGTTGGAACATCATAGAACATGGAAAATTTTGTCAGGGGTTGTACAAATATTTAAAGTAAGGCCTTCACTTGATTTAGGAAGGATTTTTAGTTGCCCATTTCAAAGCATCCTTGAAAAATCAAGTCAGCTGGCTTCAGGCAAGCAATGGAGGGTAAGGTTTTTAATGAAAATAAATAGCCTTTTTGTTACCTCATTCATCAATGTGAGTAGGATGTTGGGCAGATGACCAATTACCCTGCCCCGATCAAACACTGCAACGGGAAAGAAAACTCATTAAGCAATTGGGTTGGGATGCAATGTAAACATCGTGGTATCACATTTGTTTTGTACTCTTCAGTTTGGGTGCTATGACAATGAAAACTTTTTTAGTGCTTCATGGGGATGTAGGCATCACTGGCCAGGCGATTGTTGCTCATCTTAACTGCCACTTGAACTGAATGGCCTACTAGGTCCATTTCAGAAGACTGTTCAGAAACAGTCATATTGCAGAGGGTCTGGAGCCATACCTAGGCAAGGCTGGGTAAGGATTTAAGATTTCCTTTCCTAACAGACACTAATGAACCAGTTGGATTTTTACAACAGTTGACAATGGCTGTATTAGGCTAGCATTTTTTAAAATTCCAGATTTTCATTGATTCAACTGTTGACATCTGCTATCAACCCTAACCCGACCTTAAACAATGCCTCCAGAACAATAGCTAGGGTCTCTGGATTATTAGTCTAGTGACAATACCACTACTTCATCGTCTTTCCACTATCATAAGTGCTGTATATTTTCTGTGGAGACAGGAAGAGCCTTTAATAAGACATGTCTTCTTCACACAGCCCTACTACTATTAAATTGGATGCCCAGGATATTTTTTATTATTTCCCCTGTTCATTTAATTGACCAACATCCGGGAGTAAAGCAGTTGCGGGATGTCAGGCTATCCATTTCCAATTACAGCTTTCGCTGAGGAAAGCCAGCAGACAATTGGTTAGGTTTTAAAATGAGTAACCTCAGTAGAATTTTTCCCAGCACATCACAATCATTTTAAAATTATGCCTGCATGAACATTTCAGGATATTTCTGCACTTTTGGCAAAATCCAAACTGCAAGAGCAAAGGAAACCAGAATTTATATCGAGGCAGCAATTGCAGAGACCATTTTGAAAAACCAACATTACTTATGTGTTAAGCATATAGACAGAAGTCTCTTTATTTTTTCATGATCTTAGCAAACCTTTGCAGTCAGTTTTGAAGTCACTACATAATCACTAACAAATATTCTAGAGAATTCAGAAGAAAATTCTTCACTCAGAGAGAAATTGTGGAAATTGCTACCGTATGGAGCAGTTCGGGCAACTATCATAGACGTATTTAAGGGGAAATAAATAAACAGATAGGAAACAAAAGGATGTTTTGGTGAGGTGAGATGAGGTGAAGTAAGTTGAGAGAACGCTTGTTTGGAAAAGAAAGCTCTAACATGGATCTATTGGGCCAAGTGGCCTGTCCTACTTTGTGAAATTTAATGCCCTGCAAGACCACTTTTCAAACCTTTGCATATTTCGCTCCAAACAGAAGGAGTAGCATGGTGGCTCAGTGGTCAGCTCTACTGCCTTACAGCGCCAGGGACCTGGGTTCGATTCCACCCTCAGGCGACTGTCTGTGTGGAGTTTGCATATTCTCCCTGTGTCTGTGTGGGTTTCTTCCAGGTACTCTGGTTTCCTCCCACTGTCCAAAGATGTGCAGGTTAGGTGGATTGGCCATGCTAAATTGCCTGTAGTATTCAGGATGTGTGGGTTATTGGGGGATGGGTCTGGGTGGGATGATCTAAGGGACGGCATGGATTTGTTGGACTGAAGGGCCTGTTTCCACACTGTGGGGATGCTAAGAAACCTAGCTTAAATCACATGACACAACTGTACTCCAAAACATGTTAAGAACTGCAGATGCTGTCAATCAGGAACAAAAACAGAAGCTTTTGCTCAGCAGGTCTGGTAGCATCTATGAAGAAAATATCAGAGTTAACGTTTCAGGTCCGGTGACGCTTCCTCAGAACTGATGGTAGCTCGGAAAACGTCTGTTTATATGCAGAAGATGATGATAGGGTAGGGGGTAAATGATAGCACAGAGCCTGAAGAGAGAGAGAGCAGTTGGATAGAAAAAGGAGATGATGATCTGGCTAGGAGGGTGAATAGCTGTTAATGGAGAATAACAGTACGTGGTGTGTAATGGCAGACTATGTGATAGCATGGCCTAGTGTGTGGGGTAGAGGGCTGGGTTATGGGAGAATTTAGGCCTTAAAATTACTGAACTCAATATTGAATTCAGAGGGCTGCAGGGTCTCCAAGTGGAAAATGAAGTGTTGCTCTTCCAGCTTATGCTGAGCTTCACTGGAACACTGCAGCAAGCCTGAGACAGAGATGTTGGCCACGGAACAGAGTGGTATGTTAAAGCAGCAGGCAACGGCAAGCTGTAGGTCTTTCTTGTGAGCAGAATATCTATATTCTGCTCAGTGGTCACCCAGTCTCTGCTTCGTTTCCCCAATGTAGAGGAGACCACATTGTGAGGAGCGAATGCCGTAGACTAGATTCTGGGAAGCACAGGTGAAGCGTTGCTTCACCATGAAGGTATGTTTGGGCCCTTGGATACTGGGGAGGAAGGAGGTAAATGGGTAGGTATTACACCTTCACCAGTTGCAGGGGAAGGTGCCGTAGGGCTGTGGGGGGTGTTGGGGGTGCAGGAAGAGTGGACCAGGGTGTCCCAGAGGGAATGGTCCCTGCTGAAGGTGGACAAGGGAGGAGAGGGGAATGTGTCTGATGGTGGCATCTCACTGGAGGTGGCGGAAATGGTGTCTGATGATCTTCTGGATGTGGATGCTGGTGGAATGGTAGCTAAGGACAAGGGAACCCTATCACTGTTGTGGGAGGGAAGAGAGGGGGTGAGGGCGGAAGTGTGGGAGATGGGTCAGACACAGTTGAGAACCCTGTTGACAATGGTAATGAGGAATCCTGGGTTGAGGAAGAAGGTAGACTTTGCGGAGGCTCGCTTGTCAAAGTTAGCCTCGTCTGAACATATGCAACAGAGACAGAGGAACTGAGAGAATGGGATGGAGTCTTTACAGGAAGCAGGGTGCGAGGATATATAGTCCAGGTAGCTGTGGGAGTCAGTGAGTTTATTGTGGATATTACTGGCTTGTCTATCCCTAGAAATGGAAACAGAGATGTCTATTTCTGACTCCTCCCTTCCCTTCCTCGACACCTCTGTTTCCATTTCTGGGGATAGACTGGCCACTAATATCCAATATAAACCCACTGACTCCTACAGCTACCTGGACTACACATCCTCACACCCTGCTTCCTGTAAAGACTCCATCCCATTCTCTCAGTGCCTTTGTCTCCTTTGCACATGTTCAGATGAGGCCAGCTTCGACAAGAGAGCCTCCGAAATGTCCACCTTCTTCCTCAACTGAGGATTCCCCAGCACTGTTGTCGACACCGTTGCCCTCAACCAGGTCCGACCTATCTTCTACACTTCCACCCTCACCCTTCTCTTCCCTCCTGCAACAGCGATAGGGTTCCCTTTGTCCTTACCTATCATGCCACCAGCATCCACATGCAGAAGACAATCAGATGCCATTTCCACCACCTCCAGGAGAGATGCCACTACCAGACACATAGTCCCCTCCCCTCCCTTGTCCACATTCCGCTGGGACTGTTCCCTCCGGGACACCCTGGTCCACGCTTCCTTCACCCCCAACATCCCCCCACAGACCCACAACACCTTTCCCTGTAACTGGCGAAGGTACAACACCTGTCTATTTACCTCCTCCCTCCCCAGCATCCAAGGGGCCAAACATACCTTCATGGTGAAGCAACACTTCACCTGCACTTCACAGAATCTAGTCTATTGCACTTGCTGCTCACAATGTGGTTTCCTCTACATTGGGGAAACGAAGCATAGACTGGGTGACCGTTTCGCAGAACATCTACATTCTGCTCGCAAAAAAGACCCTGAGCTTCCAGTTGCCTGCCACTTTAACATACCATCCTGCTCTGTGGCCAACATCTCTGGCTCAGGCTTGCTCAGTGTTCCAGCGAAGCTCAGCACAAGCTGGAAGAACAACACCTCATTTTCTGCTTGGGGTCTCTGCAGCCCTCTGGACTCAATATTGTATTCAATAATTTTAAGGGCCAAACTCTCCCATGTCCCACGCCCCATCCCACACACCAGGCCTTATTATCACATGACCTGCCATTACACACTACCTGTTATTAGTCACTAATAGTCCCCATTAACAACTATTCACCCTCCGAGCCAGATCATTATCCACTCCTTTGTCTATCCAACTGCTCTTTCCTCTCCTTGGGCTCTATCCTTTATCCTATCATTTACTCCCTACCCCATCCCCATCCCTATTTTCTGCATATAAACCAACATTTTCCAAGCTACCATCAATTCTGAGGAAGGGTCACCAAACCCGAAACGTTAACTCTGATATTTTCTTCATAATGCTGCCAGACCTGCTGAGCTTTTCCAGCAACTTCTGTTTTTGTACTCCAAAATAGAACAAAGCTGCAGTGTAGTGGGCAAATGAAATCAGATCAGGACTTGACTATAGATTCACACTACCAGTTTCATGTTGATGTAAATCTACCGGTCTCATCCACCTGAAAGTGCTGATGTGAATTGAACTCGAATTTATCACAACTTAAGAAACGTTTCGCAACATTTCATATGAACTACATGTGAAGTAGTCACTGTTGTTCTTTTAACCAACACGCCAGTCAATTTGCACACCGCATAGTCTCCAAGCAGCAATGAAATGGTGAATCAGTTAAACTATTTTTCAAATTCATCTCCAAATTCACACTGAAGCTGATTCCAATCCATTTCTCTTTCATGTCAGAACATGACCTGTTGTAATATTCCAAACAGAAATCCTTATTATCAACCTCAGGAAATTGTCAGTCAGAGCTATTAACAATATATATCAACAGCTATTTATCACATATAAGATAAAGTAACTTTTGACAATGAGTTTTATATTTAATGGTAGACCTGTTAAAAATGCTTGCACAGGCTGGGAATCTTCACTTATATACCTAGGTGTAAGGATAGGCACCTTTAAGAGATAGATATCTCCCTGCCCACGCTAGCTTCATGGAGTAAGTGCCAATTTTGCATTGTGTGTTGAAATAGCAGGCTTCTCCACCAACCAGGTCTTGGGGAAATGATGTCCTACGCTACCTGAGGTGGCTGGCTTCTGATTGGCTGTCAGTCACTGTAGGCAACTGTGACACTTCAAAGGTTTGAGCTGTTGGCTGAAGAACCAAGGCTGGCAAAAATGTATTTGATTGTTTTGAACGGGGGTGGCACAGTGGGAGTCAAGGGAGGAGGGAAGGGTTAGGGAATCCAGTGGCAAGGGAAATGGGATGGCTTTCAATGGCTGTCCTCCTACTCACCCCCCAAACTGAGGCAAATTGAGTCTATCCTCATGCAAACTGGCAGGAAGAATACCCTTCCCTTGTGAGAATTTTCTCGCTTGCCAAAACAAAGTAAATCGTGCATGTTGGAATGTTGGAGGGGGTGGAGTAGATGTTGAGGGCCTTATGTGATTGATAATTGACCACTCAAGGGCTGTAATTGGAGGCAGGTCAGGAGGTTAAGCATGGACCTTTTCACTCAGAACTTAATTAGCTGAGGAGGCACCTATCTCCCTGGTGATAACCCACCTGATTATGAGTGATCGCACTTACCTGCAATGAAGAAAATACAGAAATGTGTTTATTTCCAATAGCTTGGAATTGGGATGTTATTTATTTCATTTGATTGAGGATGTGGTGTTCTCCATTTCCACCCTTTCAATGCCATCATTATTTTAAACATCTCTGAAAGTTTCCTCTTAGTTTTATCTTTTATAGACTCAGGATTGGCGCAATCTTTCCTGAATGTTGCCCCCTCTTAAGTTTTTCTTAGCTTTTTTAGTGCATCCATAACCTCTCTTGTAGCAAATAGGGCTTTGACCTTGATTTTTTATCAACATATGCTGTCGCTTTTAGTAATTTAGATATTTGTGTTTCTATACCTGTTTGCTCTCAATCCCATTTATTTTCTTACCTCTTGACAAATAAGCGATCTCCTTGTTTCTCTGAGCAAACACCTTTCACCTCACACTTAGGTTTTCCTTAGAATGTATATTGCAGGGCTGTTTTAACCTTTTGCATTTCGGTGCAAACTTTCACAATAAGGACCAAACCTCTCAATTTGCCGTCATACGCAAACTCTAACATTATACCTGTATTTTTTACATCCAAATCGGACATGTGAACAATAATGGTTCTACCCTGGAAAATAATACCTGTCTGACATCAGAAATTTAACGTCTTTTTTTTTCAGAATAGAGGGATCAAAGTGCCTCCATGTATTGACCTTTTGAGTTGTGATGCATTGTCACTTGTTCTCATTTGAATTCTCCTTCGTTCTGTAGATACCAGTAATTTTTCATACCGTGTGATTCCACAGGCACTGCAGGAGTTTTCCAGTGGCCAGTTAGGTGGCCATTTTCCAAAGGCTGAAAGCATGTTTCCCCTCATGGGTAAGTTTAGGACCAGGGGAAATAGTCTCAGAATTAACGGGCTCCAAGTTAAAACTGAGATGAGGAGAAATTTCTTCCCCTAGACAGTTGAGTATCTTTGGAACTCCTTGCCACAGACAGCTATGGGGACAGAGTCCTTGTGTATATTTAAGGCTGAGATAGATAGATTCTTGATCAGTAGAGGAATCAAATGCAGCAAAGTGGACTCGAGGAATGTCAGATCAGCCATATTCTATTGAACAACAGAGCAGGCTCGAGGGGCTGTAAGATTTACTTCTGTTCCGATTTCTTATGCAATTATGATCTCAGAAAATGTAACCATAATGTCATCAGGGCCAGCATGATCTGGCCTCATCTGAAATCCACAGATCTATATCCTTTTCAACAGGAGTTAAATGGACAGAAGCTACAGGAGTGGGATTGGCAGAAGAACCCTCTTAACCCCCTGGCCCCGGGACATTGAGGTCAGTTGCTCTGACCCAGCTACGATCAAAGCTGAGAACAACGGATTAATCACAGATGACAAATTCTGCAGTGATTATACCTTTGACTTTTCACATTAGACACCCAGCAATTAAGAAATGGCTAACAAATGTGACATTGCCGGTTAATATTACAGTGTGGCTACAATACATTTTTGAATGTGCTCAGGCATTTTTTAATGTTTAAGTTGGGAGAAAAAAGCAGCTTGTCTTGATGTGTGAAAGTGCGCTGCTACCAATTTCATTTATACATAGTTACAGTCTAGCACATTTGCCATTAAAACTGGACAGATTTTGCATTGTAATGTTATACTGATGTGTGATGTGCATTTGAATCTGTAATACAGGATGCTAGTTGTGCTTCCAAACTCTGAATTTTTCTGAAAATGTATTCAACCCATAAAACACTGTCATCCAAAAATTCTTTTAATTTCAAACCTTTTAATTTTGAATGAATGTGGGTGTTGAGAGCAGGAGTAAGATGGGTGACCCTTTTTTTTGTGATTATCCTTTAATTTATCGTATTTTTTGCATATTAGTGGCATATTAGTGAGTGAGCTTGCAAAAGCTGTTTGACTTGTGGATGACTGCAGAGATTAATCATGAGAGATTTTAGGTGCATTTGGGTCTACTACTGTTTTCTTTATTCATTCATAGGATGAGGGTGTCACTAGCTGCGCCAGCATTTATTGCCCATCCCCTAACAGTCAACCACATTACTGCGGGTATGGAATCTCATGTCGGTCAAATCAGGTAAGGATGGCGATTTCCTTCCCTTAACGACGTTAGTGAACCAAATGGATAGTCATCATTAGACTCCTAATTCCATTAGACTCCTATTTTATTGAATTCAAATTCCACCATCTGCCATGGCAGGATTGAAACCTGGTGATTGCTTTGGTAGTGACTGGGTTTGCAAATTCCAGTTCATTTCATTGGTAATCATTTATTTATTTACCCAATTGCAATGTGTGCATCTTACATTAGCATCTCAAAGATGCAAAACCTAGATGCAATGACTTTAATGGAGTCCAACTGCTGGCCAGAAATGCACCAGTTATTGTGAAACATCCAAAGTCTGGGATGGGAAAGGGATCAGAGCAAAGCAGGTACTCCCTTTTGGATGTAAGGTATTGATCACTCAGTTGGCATGGCTCCTTTACCACATGCAGAGTATTCACCATCTTGGCATGCCACGTTCTGCACATTCGGAGAGGACAATGAGATTATGCAATGGATGCTAATGAATTGGGGGCATAGGAGCAATTTTCTGAGGATGAGGGTGAGCATGAAGAGATTAGGGAGGAGTAAACTCTTCTTGTACATGACAGTGCTCAGCGATGTCAGGTACACTAGCCAGACACCTAATTCCAGTAGATGAGAGCTGAGTGCAGCAGATGCTTAAGGACAGTACAGTAATCATTGGTTAAGATATCATCATTTCATTTGCATTGTGAGTGTTCACTTTTTGCTGCAAATAACAGTTTATCTATGAAATTGTCCTCACCTGTCTGTGATAATTTCCTAGTAGACAATGGCAAGATGTAGGTGTACAGCAGGCATTGGGGAGAGAGTAATGGTGACTTAGAGAGGGTATTTTAGATGGGATGTAGCTAAGGAAGGGTAAATTGTGCGGCCTGGTGGTTAATTGGAAATGGGTGCGACAATATGCGGTGGAGTGTCAACCACAGCAGGTATTTGATTGTGAGCAGCAGTTCTTTGTGGATGCCGTATCATTAAGTTGTTAGTGAGGGGCAGAGATATTCAGAAGCATCTTACAAGTTTATTTGGGGTCAGAGAGGTAAAAGGATAACATAAAAAGAGCATATATCACAGACACATACAGCATAGGCCCTTCGGCCCACCATGTCTCTGCTAACCAACAAACATCAAACTACACTAATCCCATTTACCCACACTTGGTTCAAAGCCTACAATGGCTCGACATGTTAAGTGCTCATCCAGATGCTTCTTAAATGTTGTGAGAGTACTTGGCTCCTCCACCCTTCCAGGCAGCAAGTTCCATATTTCTACCATCTTCTGGGTGATTTTTTTTTTCTCATATCTCCTCTAAACCACTTATTCCTAACATTAAACCCATGCCCACTGGTCTTAAACCGGTCTGCCATGGGGAAAAGATTCTCACTATCAACCCTGTCGAGAGAATCATGGAATCCTTACACAGTAGAAACAGGCCATTTGGCCCATCAAGTCCACAGCAACAGCCTGAAGAGGGTCGCATCCAGACCCCTCCCCCTGCCAATCCCTGTAACCCTGCATTTTCCATGGTCAATTCACCTGGCCAGGTCATCTTTGGAGTTGTGGGAGGAAACCCAGCAAGACACGGGGAGAACATGCAAACTCCACACAGATAGTCACCCCAGGGTGGAATCAAACCTGGGTCTCTGGTGCTGTGTGGCAGCAATGCTGACCACTGAGCCACCATGCCGTCCCATTGTCTATATCTCTCATAATTTTCTATACCTCATTCAGATCCCCCTTAAGCTTTCTATGCTCCAGGGAAAACAAACCCAGCCTATCTAGTCTCTCCTGGTCACTGAGACTTTCCATTCAGGCAACATCCTGGTAAATCTCCTCTGCACTCTCTCCAGGACAATCATGTCCTTCCAATAATCTGGTGACCAGAACTGCATACAACATTCCATCTGTGGCCTAACCAATGTTTTATAAAGTTGCTCCTATGTTCTATGCCTTGGCTAATGAAGGCAAGAATCCCGTATGCCTCCTTCATGACCCTGTGGACACGAACCCAGACTATTAACAATATTAAATGGAATAAACTCCCATCTCACATCATTGTTCCACATTGTAGAAATCACCTGTCCTACAATGCAATTTTTTTCTTATAAATGATATGGGAGTAGAGAACTTGGAAAAGGTTCCTACAGGAACTGACTTTGTGCATTACAGTCAGGGCATAATATATCTTTTCAGCGCTGGCCTTCCTGATTGTATGAAGCAAAACAAAAAGCAGAGAAAATACAAATGACATTTGTGTTTTGTTGCCAACTTAGGGGAAAGACACTTCTGGAAACTCCTCATTGGATTCTTACAATGTAAAAGATGATGACCTGTAAGATATGAATGACTCCATCTGCTGGATAGATTTAGGAAACACATTGAATTTTTTTTTGAATCTCAGGATGTATAGTGTAGATCTACATCCAAACAGAGGGCAGCCAAATAACAGACGGGAGCCCCAAAGAATGACAAGGTAACTAAAAGTAGATAAATATAAAATAGTTAAGATTAGAAAAGATGCTGCTTTCACTAGGAGCCTGAATTATAGCAACCAAATGGCCTTCATTTGTATCGATTACTCTGCAATTAGCAGAGGCTTGAATGCAATCTGCCTGTCTGTCTCTTGGGAAATAGAGAATGTACTAATGAAATCCAAAAAGAAGAAAGTAATAACGTTTAAAATAAGCTTTAAAAAGCTGCAACTAACATTAAGAAAGGATACTTTCTCTGGAATATGTTGTGATTTCAACTTTACCATTTGATTATGTAAAGCAATTCCCAGTAATCTATTATGTATATATATATATGTAGTTCTGCACAGAAGCTAGTCAAATTAAACCCATTTCCCCTGAAATCATTTTAAGCTAGATTTTATCCATTTTTGCTTATGTTTTGTATATACAATTGCCGTTGGTATTCACTGTCAATAATGAGTCTAACATCATAAGTTCATGGACAGAAGGCAGGAGACAGCGTTCCAGAAAATAAATGCGTCTAAGATGCAGAATTACTGAAGGCTGACCATATTTCTGAAATATTAGTGTGAAAGACAACTGGAAGCTTCGTGTATGATTGTTTACTTTTCAAATGGTACTTTCTAAATTATTTGCCTATTCTTGGAAGATTTTAACTCTCACTTTTACAGTATTTACAGGTGGGAGAGTTTCAATGAAATATTTAGATTCATTATTTTCAGTCTGCACTTAGCTGCAGGGCTGCATGTTTCTGCTCTTGTCCTTCCCCTGGCACTGTTCCCTTTTCATCTATCATACAGAAAGGCAAGAAAACCCTTAGTGGTAGATTTAATTAATACAAGAAATACAGGTTACCTGCACCCTCGGTTGCTAACATCACTATTATTCACTATTGGTAAGCTCTTATCAGCACAGATTTTTTTAAAAATTGATTTTCTGCTCCAAGGCATTCAGGACCTTTAACCTCACAAGTTTACTAGTGGGTTTGGTCATTATGCTTGATGTCTGTGCAGAAGTACATTTGATTAAAGTGCCTGGGAAAAGTCATGGAAATTAATGTAATATTGAAATCATTGTAATGAAAATTAACCTACACAGTGATAAATTAAATCCTAAATTAAACAGTAGCATCAGAGATAGAGCTCTGGAGTATGATAGCCTGCTCGTGCTTGTTTTTTCTCACAATAATATAACACAGCCATTAGAAGGAGTAGCTACTACGGTGAGAGAAAAGGTTAAACTGGACTCTTTTTATTTGCCAATGCAATTGTTTGTTAGCTGACATTAATGCAAGTAAGACAACAGGATATGTACAGCAAGGCAAAGCAATGTCCATGTGATTGTCAGTGCATGGTCAAAGGGTTATCTGTCTATGACTTTTGACAGAAGTAATAAAAGTGTCAGATTTATTCGCAACAAGTTAAATAGCTACATATTGCACTGGGATGTGGCCAATTAAGGTATATCTCATTTGGATGTCTCTCATTGCCTTCTGCATTAAATCACATTGATCAAATCACTGAATATTTCTAGTCACATAATGACCTCTGATGTTTAGAATCTGTAAAAACTAATGGAAGGAAGCTGTTCTAATAAACATCAACTCACAGATTAATCCAGAAGCCATAATAGGTTTAGTGCTAAAATAAGTTGAAAGCTATGAAAATCAATCATGCAGAATAAGCTCCAGAAATATGGACATAGGAAAGATAATGTAAAGTCTGGCGATACAGAAAATTGTCATTAACCTAGTTCCTGAACATGTACTGCAATGGATGAATTTCCATGTTCCAATGCATCGGCGAAAATATTGATGCTTTTAATTATTCTTGAAAACAATTTTTGCATGCCTGTCTTGTCTAAATATCAGCAACCACCTCTTACCTTTCATGGCCACATGAAATGTTAAACCTTTATAACTGCTCTTTGCTCTACTATGATTCAAAATAGAACACTCAGCTCTCTTCCGAGGGCTGAACCTTACTGAAAATCGGCTGGATGTCCTTTTTGCTGAGTTTCATGGAGGTTTTATTTCCATGAGGCCTGGTGCATTATCTCATGCTACCATTCTTGCCTCATTAACTATGTGCCATTATTCTATGGCATCCCGCTCATTATATTCTCCCACTTGTCACTATTAGGATATCCTTGGATCCCTGACACTAGCGTCATATTTAATAGTACGTTGTGTTCCTAATATAGCACTGGCAGCCTAGATCAACATTTTATATTTAGACCAACTTGCCCCAAACAAGACAAGTGGAAATTGGGAGCATTAACCTAGGTCTCAGGATTACTAGTCCAGTGACAATACCAATATGCCACGGCCAGGGATAGGTAAATAATCAAAATTGAAGATTTTTTCTCGTAGCTAGCCTGGTAAAATAAAGTTACACTTACTGTTTCAATTTTACCAGACCCAGCTGTACCAAGTGATGGAGCGGAATTGAATGGTTATATGAATCTGACTCTCTGGAATCTATGCTGTAAGAACTGTCACCAACTGAGCTGCGAAAATTCTACTGAAGCGTACCTTTTAGTGGATGATTGTGGAACTCAAGTGGAGGAGTGTTGCTGTCAGATCTGACTCAATGATCAAACTCTGTGTGAAGATGGGGGAACAAATATTGTTCGTCAAAGGCCTGACCTATGAATGAGATGCTTATCAGGATCCAGAGGAAGTGCAGACATGTGGTCCAAAATGCAAAGTTGCATGGGAAGTTTCAATTTCTGATGGGAAATTCCTCTGCCCCTGGGATACCCTGTGAATGTCTCCAACTCTTACTTAGACTTGGAGACTTTAGACAGTGCCTATTTGCTTTCCTGTACACATTCCCAGGAAATTTTAGACAGACTTAAACCTAGGGCATGATTTTCCAGTCCCTGAGGTGGTGACAGTGGTGAGCATGATGAGTTAATCAGGTGAGTGTCCAAGAATAAAACTTCAACTGGTTTCTCAACACTATCCATTACAGAGACTAAATCCCTAATTATCTTTCCTACCTCAGATTGTTAGATATTTACTAAGCTGATGCTTTCTATTTTCTTTCCTTTAGACCACTGAGGTTATGGTGACTTGGTTCCCTTGAACTGACTTGATTTTCTGTTCTACTTTCTGCATTAAACATTAGGATCTTCTGATCTAAAAGCTTGAAACTTTCGGTGAGAAATCAAAAGTGACCATTGCTTTATCGTGTTTGTTGTAACCTTCATAAATCCAATAGTACAAACATTTTACCTATTAATCCTACAGTGGTTTCCCCCATGTACTTTACTATAGTCACATGCTTTATTGCAATTGATGCATTTAGGCCACTGTTCCAAAATTGACTTTCTAACCTCTTGAAACAAAATTTCACAGAATTCTCCCACTTCCATCAACTTTTAGTTTGAAATTCAAATTCAAATGTACAATAGATATCTATCATAGACCTGTCATCACAATTTGTGTTTAATTACACAACTCACTGGAATTAACTTACCTTTCTCAATTGACTTCTGTCCAATCAAGATGCCTGATGCTTTCGGAACTCAACTGCATAAGTTAGTGTATTCCTGGTCACTCTGCTTGCATGCGCTTTCGAAGCATGCATATAGATTTGGCTGCTTCCATCACAACCTTCTCAATCGTCCTTTATATTTACTTTTACTGTGATTCTCCATCTGCTGTGTGTGACTCCACAAGCACTAACGTCATATATATCCTTGGATCCTCATTCCTGCTAGCTGGAGAATGGCAATGGACCAGTATCCGATTCATAGGTCAAAATTTAATGGACAGGGTCAGTGAACAGCTTTTGTATGTGAATGGTGCATTAGTGCAGGGGGCACGCCAGCAACACATGACAGTCAGAAATAGTGAAATAATCAATGTGAAAAGGGGAGTACATGATATTGGGTGCAACATCAATGTCAAAGGTGTTGCATGGTCTGGTAGTTTACATGACATTGCATGTAGTTCAAAAGCATGGCAATGTGTGGAAGTTAAAGGGAAGGCATGCTTAATGGGGGAAGGGTGGACTCCTCAGTCAAAGGTTACTGCCACAGTTAATCCAGGGATTGGCCCATTTCAGGTTTGGAGGGGGCGTGTTGGTCACAATCGGTCATGCAGTTGATCCAACATCCAAGTCTGGCTTTGGCTTTATTTGCATCAGGGGATTGGGCCATCGTCTTTTCTGGAAGTCAAGCAAAATCAATCTGGGACTCATTGGTCAGTCAGTCAGAGTTGGCTTGCAGGATCTTAGGCGAAAGGGATTGTGATACGTTAGGGGAGGTGGAGAATGGTTGTAAGAGGGATTATTGTTGGTCTCAGGTTGGGCCTGATGGTCACTGCAGTGAGTGCTACATTTTGCTGAAAATCAATTGCACAGCAGCTTCAGATATTGACAAAACAGTACCAAAAATGGGAGAGGTAAATAACAGATTTTTTTGAATGGGAGTGTTTGGCCATATGAACATACATCATAACATTCAGTCATGTGGTTATGTTCACACCCAGTTTTCTACGGAGAGGGAATATGTGGTATCTGCTGGAAAGCTTGAGGCCTTCCACAACCAATGGGCACCACATGGGCTGGAGTGCATCATCTTGATCCTACATGTGCCTTACACAATCACTAAGTTGAAATTTGTATGTATCCTTTCCAAAGCAACCTTAAGTCAGTTTTGTAGCACTGGGACAGCTCATCTAGTTCATGCCAGAATGACAAAATGGCTCAAATCATGTTAATGTTGGGATTCAAGCTCACGTATCCATCAAAACTGGAATCTTCCTCTAACACCAGACACCACACAGCCACAATGCCATCCAATCAGCCAACCTGCCACAAACTCGTTCTTTCTCAGAGTTTCAAATTAAAGGACATGTTTGAACGTAAGAACTAAGAGCAGGGGTAGGCAATTCAGCCCCTTCAGTCTGCTCCATTTAATATGATTGTGGCTGTTCTTATCTAGGCCTCAACTCCACTTTCCTGCCCACTCTCCATAACCCTTTAACTATTATTAATTAAAAATCTGTCTACCTCCTCCTTAAATTTACTCAGTGCCCCAGCATCCACTGAATAATGGGCCAGTGGATTCTATAGTTTCATAACCCTTTGAGAGATATAATTTTTCCTCATTCTGTTTTAAATCCACTACCCTAAAACTGACTGCTCGTTCAAGATTGCCACACATGAAGAACCATGTGTTCTACATCTACTTTGTCAATCCCATTTAGCATTTTACCTTAATCAGATCTTCTCTCATTTTTTAAAACTCCAGACAGTACAGGCCTAAACTGCTCAATCCTTCATCTCTGTAGTCAATCTAGTGAATATCCTCTAAACTGTCTCCAATGCAACTATATCCCTCCTCAAGTAAGGGAACCAAAATTGTACGCAATAGTCCAGGTGCTGTCTCACTAATGTCTTGTACAGTTGCAGAAACACTTTCTTACTTCTATATTCTATCCTGATATATCAGTTCTCCTAACTCTTCAGACTTTTTGAACATAAATTGGACATCACATGTACTTTCAGATTTTCTCCATCTTTTCTTAATACATTTTAAATTGAGGGTAACTGCTCAATATTTTCCTATTATTTTTAAAAATCTAATGCCATCAGATGAGATTTTGAAAAGTAGGTCAAAATGAAAGATTCCAATGCAAAACCTGTTTGTCTCCAATATGCATGTAAAGGACTGAATGTTAAAGTTTCAAGCCCATGTATTATCAAACAGATGCATTGCTTAATGATGTTTCAAGTTGTCCAGAAAGGCTTTGACCTTTAGTTAATGAAAGGCTGGTTAAAGCTCAGAATCTCATTTCTTGTGCAATGTTATCTTTCCTCATTTGGATTTTCTGTGAAGAAGAGCCTAATACCAGAAATACAATAATTTAATCTGTTGATGCATGGAGGATAATAATCGGCTGCAGTAAGGAACAACAGCAAATCATCTCAAGCAATTCTGATGATGCCAGAGCCTCAATATTAATAGTTATCATTTTCTGAGATGCTAACACTGCTAACCAGTTGCATTCCAGTTTGGACAGTCCACTGCCACCAATCTTACTTCTTTTTCTCCTTTAAAAGAACTTCAACAGCTCTGATGGGGCACTGACACAAGAACAAAATTTAATGGTCAACAGAAATGGTCAAAACTAGAACGGAAACTTACCAAAGTTAGAACAAAACAATATTAACCGAGGTTATGATACACTCTAGCCTATAAGGTGCTCATCAATCTCTGAAGGGCTCTATCACGCAGCTGGACACTGCTTTGTTCCCTCTCAATGGATCGTCTTTTCTCTGTATTGAGTCTAGGTCCTGCATAATTAACAGTGTTAGGGGATAGATTACTGGTAAATCTAAGCAGAATAGGCATTTGTCTTATACAACAAGGTAGTTTATGCATATTAACAATAACGTATCAGCCAAGCACAGTTATTAAGGACTCTTGGGAGATGTACAGAATCTATCTGCTCCTTTGGGTACTCACACAGAACCCAGCTGTCACCACCCGATGATTGTGTGACGTTATCAGATTGAGTGGTGCTGAATGTAACATGACCATTAACTCCTTCAGAACCATTACCTTGTTTATCAGAGCCAGACACTTTAAGAACAGTGAAATCCAGTGAATGAAATGCTGTCACAGACTCCCAGTCAGGTTTATTTGTGGGTGTTGCTGTTCATTGACTGGTGATTATTGTCAGTGTCATCACTAACATTTCCGATTATTACCATCTCTCCACAACTTTCGTTTAAAATATAGTGCCACTTTAAATTAAATAGTATGGCTGCAGAAAAACACCAATTAACTCATTAAAGCAGGAAGCAAACCTAGAGCAGAACTAGTATTTTCCTTCAAAATATGTACATCATCGTCTAATTAATAAAATTACTTGTAATTAATATTTCTGTTTCTGCAAAGTTCAAAGCCTTTCGTGTTTTTTTTCCCTCTTTTGTCCAGAGTATTAATTTGTTTCTCTTGAAGTCAACATAAATTATGATGGGTTTTGTTGAGAAAGTAGGTGTTCCTACCAGCAGCATCTAATTATTTAGAAACATATCAAAAAAGAAAAGAAAAATCAATAGGCCAATCAATGTTTTTCTGATTCATCAGACGAAATAACCACACTCACTACCGTCCCCAAACATGAATAATGATAACCATCAGGGCAAGATAATAAAACAAAGATTATATTAATTACATTGGCCAAGTACACTACAGTGATCTCAATATTTATCTTCATCCAATATTTATACCTTAACCGAAGGCACTAAAAGCATTTATTTAATTGATATTGGTAAAGCTCTGCTGAGTGCAAATTGGCTGCCAGCTTTCCTACATTACAAAAGTGATCACACTTCAACAATCACTTTTCTGGCCACAATGTGAAAGGCACTATATAAATCCAAACCTTCCTAGCACTGAAGTTTGCTTTACTATCAATGTCGTGTATTTATTTAATGAATTAACACTAAGTGTAGAATCTAATGAAGACAATAGTTAGAAAGAGGTTGACTGAGGTATCCAGACTAAGAGTGTTGCAGGAACAAAAACAGAAGTTGCTGCACAAGCTCAGCAGGTCTGGCACCATCTGTGAAGAAAATGAGTTAATGTTTTGTGTCCAGACATGTTCTGAGGAAGGGTCACTGGACTCGAAACGTTAACTCTGATTTTTTTCTTCACAGATGCTGCCAGACCTGCTGAGCTTTTCCATGACTTCTGTTTTTGTTCCTGATTTACAGCATCTGCAGTTCTTTCCGTTTTTATTTTAAGAATGTTGCAGATTTATCTCCTGATTTATGTTGCAATATGCGAATCTGCAGGGGTTCTGGGCCTTGGTGAATAAGGAGGAAAATTACTCAAGATTTGCACCCCTGATTGTGATCTAGGGAGCACAGGACTCCTCCAATACATGTGATGTGCCACTTTTGAAGAGAACATGAAGCTTTAGTAAAGCAACATGAACTTGAAACAAACGGAAGGCTCAACGATCATGAAGCAAAGATTCTTTCTTCCACTAGCATCAGGTTATGACAAACAAGAAGGGAGATATTTACAATATTTACATGGAATGAGGTCTGTAGTTTACTTTGCGTTGAAGAATCCATTGTCTGTTTTATCCTTTTTCCCATCTTCCAAATAGCACCATTTTTCCAAGGAGGTTCTATTTGACTGCTCCAGCTGCTGTGTCTTGTGCCCTCACTCAACAATGCCACCTGCTGCTGGAGGTCCTGGCACAACTGCTTGAGCTCCTCTGCTCGGTGCCCTCCCACACTGTGACCACATGCTGCTGGAGGTTCCATCACAGCAGATCGAGAACTGAGTCTCCATTCAGAGCCTTGTTTTAGCATTCCAGCCCTAGTGGCGTTTCCAACAAAGCTGCAGGTTCTGACTACAATGTCGGTAATTTTAACTGCTGAATAGCTGGGCATTTCATCTTGCACCGTGAGACAATCACAGCTGGCAGAATGTAACCCTGCCTCAGGGAGAAAAGCATATTCTGGTGACAGACACAGCATGGTATTGGACAAACCAGCAGCAGGATTTCAGCAACATAATAAAGAATAATGGTTCTCTGCAATTGTACGTCACTCAAGAAATTTGCCCTATTCATAATCCATTTTGTTACTTTATTCATTGTCCATGACACATCATCCACCATCCAAAAATTCCAGCTTCTACAAAATGTATTAGCCCATTTATTATGCCACAATTATTATTTCTGAACTTCACTGTCCCTTCACCTTCACTCCCATGCATCCACCCTAAATTAATTTTGAATTCTTCACATCAACCGCACATCCATTCATAGTTGCAAAGATTTAAATGTCCATGCCAGTCTGTGTCTAAACTTGCACAAAATCTCATTTGCCTATTGCTTGCTTAAACTCACTTGGCAAGGTCAAGGGAACCAAATGAGGTAACATTAAACAGGAATACCAATATGCATATGAACAAGAGGCAGGACTAGATTGTCCAATCCTCAAACCTTCTTCAAAATTGAATAAGATCACGGCTGACCTGATTGTAACCACAAATTCACATTTTCATCTTTTCCCACAATACCTCTCACCCACTTGCTCATGCCTTTTCACTGGCACCAGAGCAGAAACTATTAAAATATTAGTTCTGAAGAAGGGTCACTGGACTCACAATGTTAATGCTGTTTTCTCTTCAGCAATGCTAACTTGCTGAGTTTCTCCAGAAATTGCTGTTTTTGTTTGTTTAACATATAGGTTGGGTTCAGCATAAGAGCAAAGTAATAAAGTCTAATTAGGCTTACTGTGCATGTATATGACTGTGTGGTGTATGCTAAATAAGAGAGATTGGTTGCAGGCATAGTTAGCTATGTGGAAGTATGATGCTGTGGAAATAGCAGAGACCTGACGCAAAGAGGGATGAACTGGGTGTTAAATATTCCTGGATAAGGAAGCAGTGGCTGCTGCTGGTATGACACGCACAGGGCCAAGGGTCGTTCTTAGGCCCAGGCACACAGGTGAGTCAAGGAGGGAATGGTTTCACCGGGCGGGTATTATGGGGATAGGCTTTGAGTGGTGTGGATCAGCAGCAAAGGCAGGGTAAGCGTCTCTCAGTGTGGACTCCCCACCTTCCCCATCCTGTGAATTAGGCAAGGAATGTTGTTGAATGACAAACACCTACTCCCACATGAATCTGCATGCATGGATTTGTTTATCATGGTAGGCCACTCACTCACGACTAGATTAACACTAGCAGCAGCAGATGGTGGCTCTTAACTGGGCATTAATTGCCCATTTAAGGGGCTCAATTCGGAGGGAGACATGAAGGCCTTCTGCAGGCTTTCTGGTTCTGCTCCAAATCAGGATGGAATTGTCATCTCCAACCAGCATATTTTCACCTGGTTACATGTTGCTCCCCAACTCCCAATTCCCCACTAAAGTCACTGGAGGAATCGAATCCTGACCATGCTGCTCAGGAAAGATAGGAAAGATAGAAAAGCAGTGGGGAAGGGTGGGGGTGCTGCCAGTTAATGCCAATCAAGGATAATGCAGTCCTGCAGATGGAGGATGTCCCAATTGGGTAAAGAACAGACTCTACTTGACTAGAGGTATGGAAAAAAGGGTGGAATTACATTGCTCAGTCCATAAATCACCAACAAGACATGGAGAACAAGCTTGCACAAAATTATGGAGAGATTCAAGAGTTATGGAATATAATTGGGGACCTTAAAGATCTACACATTGTCTGGGATTGTAGATGTGTGAAGGGCAGGGAGAGCAAGATTGTGACAGGAGAATTTTCAACAAAGGTATGATTCTAGTTCGACAAGGGGTCTAAAGATAAAAAGTTTAATATTGATGGTTGGGAAATGTTTTAGAAACATACTTCAGGACAAAATAACAATCATTCTGGAAAACCAACTCAGATTTCCTGAAGCAAGTCGATTAACAAATGGATTTATGTATTTTGATGATTGAACAAAGAGAGTAAATAGGATAATGTCGATGTGTACACGTGAGATTGCAAAAGACAGTTTAAAAAGAAAAAATCTTATGAGTATAACTAAAGGTCATGTAATAAAAAGGACAGTAACAGCAATGGTAGAAAATTGGCTGAGTGACAGAAAGCAGTACTTTGCTTTTGGATTGGAACTGGGTTTATTGTGAAGTTTTCCCAGGAGTTGTTGTTAGGACATGTTTTAGAACCTACTATTTCTGGTACACAAAACTATACAACATAGATCTTGATGTACAGGTACAATTTCAAAATTTGTAGGCAGTACAATACTAGGAGGTTTTATAACAATGAGGAGAGTAGTGTAGAACTTTGAAAGACCATAGACAAGGGCAGTTGAAATTTAATACAGAGGAGCATAAAATGATTCATTTTTATCAAAAGCTCGCAGACAGTATAAAATTAAGTGTACAATTCTAAAAGGAACACAGGAGCAGAGGGACCTGAGTGTATATGCACCTAAATCACTGAAGGTGGCAGAACAGGTTGAGACAATGATTAATAAAGCACACTTCATTCTGGGCTTTATCATTAGAGGCATGGAGGGCAAAAGCAAGGAGGTTAAGTTAAACATTCATTGAATGCTCATACAGCCTCAACTTGAGTATTGGGTTTAGTTATGGGCACCACAATTTAGAAAGAATGTGAAGTCATTAGAAAGGATGCAGGAATGATTAACAAGAATCCTTTACAGGGATGAGGATCTCCAGGTTCACAGATAGACTGCAGAAGTTGGGGCTATTTTCTTTGAAGAGAAAGTTGAGACAAGATTTGAAAGAGGTATTTAAAATGATGAGGGGTCTAGACAAAGTAAATAGGGAGAAACGGTTTCAAATGGTGGAAGGATTGAAAAACAGAAATCACAGTTTTAAGAGAATTTGCAAAATAAGTAACATTGACGTGAGGAAAACTTCTATAGGCGGCAAGTGGTTAAGTAGGAATGTACTGCTGAGAGTGTTTTGGAGGAGGATCAATCAAGGATCAGTCAAGGCTTTGGGAACTGGATTATGTTTTGTAAAGGAAGGACAAGCAGGGTTACAGGTAAAGAGTAGGGAATTGATTGATTGATTTCTTGTCACGTGTACCAAAGTACAGTAAAAAGCTTTGTTTACAAGCAGTACGGGCAGATCATAGTAAGCAAGGACGTACAGATCAGAACAACTCAGACAGAGGTACAGGTTACATTACACAGGGTGTGCGCTAGGCGAGATCAACGTTAGCAAGATCAGCATTATTTGAGGCTGGAGAGTCCATTCATCAGTCTAATAATGGCTAGGAAGAGGCTGTTCTGAACCTGCTCATGCGTATGTTCAGGCTTCTGTACCATCTGCCTGGTGGAAGAGGATGGAGGAGATCATTTCCGGGGTGCGATGGGTCATTGAAGATGCTGGAAGCCTTTCCAAGGCAGCGAGCTGAGTAAATGGAGTCCATGGATGGAAGATTGGCTTCCGTGATGTTCTGGGCTGTGCACACAACCTCTTGTAGTTTCTTATCGTTCTGAGCACAGCAGTTGCAGTACCAGGCCATTATTTATCCGGACAGTATGCTTTCAAAGATGCACCTGTACAAGTTGGTGAGGGACCTTATGGACAAGGCAAATTTCCTGAGCCACCTGAGGAAGAAGAGGTGTTGTTGTGCCTTCTTGACTGTCGCATCTACGTGGGAAGTCCAGGACACGTTTTAGGTTATCGTCACTCTGAGGAACTTGATGTTCTCCACCCTCTCAACCCCAGTTCCATTGATGTAGATGGGGGTGTGTTCTCCTCCTTTCTTTCTGAAGTCAATGATCAGTTCTTTAGCTTTTCCGATGTTGAGAGACAGATTGTTTTCATTGCACCACATCACCAAGCCCTGTATCTCCCTTCTGTATTTTGGCATACTATTATTTCTGTCCCACTATGGTGGTATCATCAGCGAACTTGTAGATGGCATTCATCTGAAATTTAGCAACACAGTCGTAGGTGTACAGGGAATGCAATAGGGGGCTAAGGACCCATCCTTGGGGGTCTCCAGTGTTGAGTGTTATTGTGGAGGAGGTGCAGTTACCTATCCTCACCGATTGTGGTCTATGGGTCAGAAAGTTGTGGATCCAGTTGCAGAGGACGGAGCTGAGACCAAGGTCAGAGTTTTGACATCAACCTAGAGGGGATAATGATGTTGAAGGCGGAGTTGTAGTCAACGAACAGGAGTCTGATGTAGGTGTCTTTGTCATCCAGATGTTCCAGGGATGAGTGTGAGGCTAGGGATATGGTATCCACTGTGAACCTGTTACGTTGTTAGGCAAATTATTGGGAATTGAGGAGAGCTGGGAGGCTGGAGTTGATGGGGCCATCACCAGCTTCTTGAAGCACTTCATGATAATTGAGGTCAGAGTGACTGGGTGGTAGCCATTGAGGCATATTGAATGTGTTTTCTTGGATCTAGGGATGATGGTGGTCTTCTTGAAGTAGGTGGGGACTTCAGCTTGTTGGAGGAAGAGGTTGAAGATGTCGGTGAATACCTCCACCAGTTCATCTGCACAGGATTTGAGAGTGCAATTCTATTCTCCCTGCGAGAAGAAGGATGTTGTGAAACTTGAAAGGGTTCAGAAAAGATTTACAAGACGTTGCCAGGGCTGGAGGGTTTGAGCTACTGGGACAGGTTGAATAGGCTGGGGTTATTTTCCCTGGAATGTTGGAGGCTGAGGGGTGACCTTATGGAGGCTTATAAAATCATGAGGTGCATGGATAGGATAAATAGACAACTTCTTTTCCCCAGAGTAGGGGAGTCAAAATTAGAGGGCATAGATTTAAGGTGAGAGGGGAAAGATTTAAAAGGGACCGAAGGGGCAACTTTTTCATGCAGAGGGTGGTGCATGTATGGTATGAGCTGCCAGATGAGGTGGTGGAGGGTGGTACAATTACAACATTTAAAAGGCACCTGGATGGGTATATGAATAGGAAGGGTTTAAAGAGATATGGGCCAAACGCTGACAAATGGGACTAGATTTATCTAGGAACAAAAACAAAGTTTTTCCTGGAAAAGCTCAGCAGGTCTGGCAGCATCTGTGGAGGAGAGGTCACCGGACCCGAAACGTTAACTCTGTTTTCTCCTCCACAGATGC